>NW_027473445.1:0-340441 GCF_050947335.1 Megachile rotundata | reverse complement strand
TCGTTCTTTCGATCATATAAGCATAATATGGCTAATAATATGAGTTAGGTTGATAGTAATAAGAGTAATAAGTATAGTCAATGTCGTGCTATCGATCATATCTGCATAATATGGTTAATAATATGAGTTAGATTGATAATAGTGAGTGTAATAAGTATAGTAATTGTCGTTCTATCGATCATATCTGCATAATATGGTTAATAATATGAGTTAGATTGATAATAATAAGTGTAATAAGTATAGTAATTGTCATTCTATCGATCATAATTGCATAATATGGTTAATAATATGAGTTAGATTCATAACAATAAGAGTAATAAGTATAGTAATTGCCGTTCTATCGATCATTTAAGCATAAAATGGCTAATAATGTGAGTTAGGTTGATAATAATAAGAGTAATAAGTGTAGTAATTGTCGTTCTATCGATCATATCTGCATAATATGGTTAATAATATGAGTTAGATTGATAATAATAAGAGCAATGAGTATAGTAATTGTCGTACTATCGATCATATAAGCATAATATGGCTAATAAGGTGAGTTAGATTGATAACAGTGAGTGTAATAAATATAGTAATTGTTGTTCTGTCGATCATATAAGCACAATATGTCTAATAATATGAGTTAGATTGATAATAATAAGAGTAATAAGTATAGTAATTGTCGTTCTATCGGTCATATAACCAAAATATCGCTAATAATATGAGTTAGATTGATAATAGTGAGTGTAATAAGTATAGTAATTGTCGTTCTATCAATCATATAAGCATAATATGGCTAATAATATGAGTTGGATTGATAGTAATAAGAGTAGTGAGTATAGTAATTGTCGTTCTATCGATCATATTAACATAATATGGCTAATAATATGAGTTAGATCGATAATGATAAGAGTAATAAGTACAGTAATTGTAGTTCTGTCGATCATATAAGCATAATATGGCTAATAATATGAGTTAGATTGATAATAATAACAGTAATAAGTATAGTAATTGTCGTTCTATCGATAATATAAGCATAATATGGCTAATAATATGAGTTAGATTGATAACAATAAGAGTAATAAGTGTAGTAATTGTCGTTCTATTGATCATATCTGCATAATATGGTTAATAATATGAGTTAGATTGATGATAAGAAGAGCAATGAGTATAGTATTTGTCGTACTATCGATAAGATAAGCATAATATGGCTAATAATATGAGTTAGGTTGATAATAATAAGAGTAATAAGTATAGTGATTGTTGTTCTTTCGATCATATAAGCATAATATGGCTAATAATATGAGTTAGGTTGATAGTAATAAGAGTAATAAGTATAGTCAATGTCGTGCTATCGATCATATCTTCATAATATGGTTAATAATATGAGTTAGATTGATAATAGTGAGTGTAATAAGTATAGTAATTGTCGTTCTATCGATCATATTAGCATAATATGGTTAATAATATGAGTTAGATTGATAATAATAAGTGTAATATGTATAGTAATTGTCGTTCTATCGATCATAATTGCATAATATGGTTAATAATATGAGTTAGATTCATAATAATAAGAGTAATAAGTATAGTAATTGTCGTTCTATCGATCATAATTGCATAATATGGTTAATAATATGAGTTGGAATGATAATAGTGAGTGTAATAAGTATAGTAATTGTCGTTCTATCGATCTTATAAGCATAATATGGCTAATAATATGAGTTAGGTTGATAATAATAAGAGTAATAAGTATAGTAATTGTCGTTCTATCGATCATATAAGCATAATATGGCTAATAATATGAGTTAGATTGATAATAGTGACTGTAATAAGTATAGCAATTGTCGTTCTATCAATCATATTAGCATAATATGGTTAATAATATGAGTTAGATTGATAATAATAAGAGTAATAAGTATAGTAATTGTCGTTCTATCGATCATATAAGCAGAATATGGCTAATAATATGAGTTAGATTGATAATAATAAGAGTAGTGAGTATAGTAATTGTCGTTCTATCGATCATATAAACATAATATGGCTAATAATATGAGTTAGATCGATAATGATAAGAGTAATAAGTACAGTAATTGTAGTTCTGTCGATCATATAAGCATAATATGGCTAATAATATGAGTTAGATTGATAATAATAACAGTAATAAGTATAGTAATTGTCGTTCTATCGATAATATAAGCATAATATGGCTAATAATATGAGTTAGGTTGATAATAATAAGAGTAATAAGTATAGTGATTGTCGTTCTTTCGATCATATAAGCATAATATGGCTAATAATATGAGTTAGGTTGATAGTAATAAGAGTAATAAGTATAGTCAATGTCGTGCTATCGATCATATCTGCATAATATGGTTAATAATATGAGTTATATTGATAATAGTGAGTGTAATAAGTATAGTAATTGTCGTTCTATCGATCATATCTGCATAATATGGTTAATAATATGAGTTAGATTGATAATAATAAGTGTAATATGTATAGTAATTGTCGTTCTATCGATCATAATTGCATAATATGGTTAATAATATGAGTTAGATTCATAATAATAAGAGTAATAAGTATAGTAATTGCCGTTCTATCGATCATTTAAGCATAAAATGGCTAATAATGTGAGTTAGGTTGATAATAATAAGAGTAATAAGTGTAGTAATTGTCGTTCTATCGATCATATCTGCATAATATGGTTAATAATATGAGTTAGATTGATAATACTAAGAGCAATGAGTATAGTAGTTGTCGTACTATCGATCATATAAGCATAATATGGCTAATAAGGTGAGTTAGATTGATAACAGTGAGTGTAATAAATATAGTAATTGTCGTTCTGTCGATCATATAAGCACAATATGTCTAATAATATGAGTTAGATTGATAATAATAAGAGTAATAAGTATAGTATTTGTCGTTCTATCGGTCATATAACCATAATATCGCTAATAATATGAGTTAGATTGCTAATAGTGAGTGTAATAAATATAGTAATTGTCGTTCTATCGATCATATAAGCATAATATGGCTAATAATATGACTTAGATTGATAATCATAAGAGTAATAAGTATAGTAATTGTCGTTCTATCGATCATAATTGCATAATATGGTTAATAATATGAGTTGGAATGATAATAGTGAGTGTAATAAGTATAGTAATTGTCTTTCTATCGATCTTATAAGCATAATATGGCTAATAATATGAGTTAGGTTGATAATAATAAGAGTAATAAGTATAGTAATTGTCGTTATATCGATCATATATGCATAATATGGCTAATAGCATGAGTTAGATTGATAATAATAAGAGTAATGAGTATAGTAATTGTCGTTCTATCGATCATATCTGCATAATATGGTTAATAATATGAGTTAGATTGATAATAATAAGAGCAATGAGTATAGTAATTGTCGTACTAACGATCATATAAGCATAATATGGCTAATAATTTGAGTTAGATTTATAATAATAAGAGCAATGAGTATAGTAATTGTCGTTCTATCGGTCATATAACCATAATATGGCTAATAATGTGAGTTAGATTGATAATAGTGAGTGTAATAAATATAGTAATTGTCGTTCTATCGCTCATATAAGCATAATATGGCTAATAATATGAGTTAGATTGATAATAATAAGAGTAGTGAGTATAGTAATTGTCGTTCTATCGATCATATAAGCACAATATGGCTAATAATATGAGTTAGATCGATAATGATAAGAGTAATAAGTACAGTAATTGTCGTTCTAGCGATCATATAAGCATAATATGGCTAATAATTTGAGTTAGATTGATAATAATAAGAGTAGTGAGTATAGTAATTGTCGTTCTATCGATCATATAAACATAATATGGCTAATAATATGAGTTAGATCGATAATGATAAGAGTAATAAGTACAGTAATTGTAGTTCTGTCGATCATATAAGCATAATATGGCTAATAATATGAGTTAGATTGATAATAATAACAGTAATAAGTATAGTAATTGTCGTTCTATCGATAATATAAGCATAATATGGCTAATAATATGAGTTAGGTTGATAATAATAAGAGCAATAAGTATAGTGATTGTTGTTCTTTCGATCATATAAGCATAATATGGCTAATAATATGAGTTAGGTTGATAGTAATAAGAGTAATAAGTATAGTCAATGTCGTGCTATCGATCATATCCGCATAATATGGTTAATAATATGAGTTAGATTGATAATAGTGAGTGTAATAAGTATAGTAATTGTCGTTCTATCGATCATATTAGCATAATATGGTTAATAATATGAGTTAGATTGATAATAATAAGTGTAATATGTATAGTAATTGTCGTTCTATCGATCATAATTGCATAATATGGTTAATAATATGAGTTAGATTCATAATAATAAGAGTAATAAGTATAGTAATTGCCGTTCTATCGATCATTTAAGCATAAAATGGCTAATAATGTGAGTTAGGTTGATAATAATAAGAGTAATAAGTGTAGTAATTGTCGTTCTATCGATCATATCTGCATAATATGGTTAATAATATGAGTTAGATTGATAATAATAAGAGCAATGAGTATAGTAATTGTCGTACTATCGATCATATAAGCATAATATGGCTAATAAGGTGAGTTAGATTGATAACAGTGAGTGTAATAAATATAGTAATTGTCGTTCTGTCGATCATATAAGCACAATATGTCTAATAATATGAGTTAGATTGATAATAATAAGAGTAATAAGTATAGTAATTGTCGTTCTATCGGTCATATAACCATAATATCGCTAATAATATGAGTTAGATTGGTAATAGTGAGTGTAATAAATATAGTAATTGTCGTTCTATCGATCATATAAGCATAATATGGCTAATAATATGACTTAGATTGATAATCATAAGAGTAATAAGTATAGTAATTGTCGTTCTATCGATCATATTAGCATAATATGGTTAATAATATGAGTTAGATTGATAATAATAAGTGTAATAAGTATAGTAATTGTCGTTCTATCGATCATAATTGCATAATATGGTTAATAATATGAGTTAGATTCATAATAATAAGAGTAATAAGTATAGTAATTGCCGTTCTATCGATCATTTAAGCATAAAATGGCTAATAATGTGAGTTAGGTTGATAATAATAAGAGTAATAAGTGTAGTAATTGTCGTTCTATCGATCATATCTGCATAATATGGTTAATAATATGAGTTAGATTGATAATAGTAAGAGCAATGAGTATAGTAATTGTCGTTCTATCGGTCGTATAACCATAATATGGCTAATAATGTGAGTTAGATTGATAATAGTGAGTGTAATAAATATAGTAATTGTCGCTCTATCGCTCATATAAGCACAATATGGCGAATAATATTAGTTAGATTGATAATAATACGAGTAATAAGTACAGTAAATGTCGTGCTATCGATCATATGTGCATAATATGGTTAATAATATGAGTTAGATTGATAATAGTGAGTGTAATAAGTATAGTAATTGTCGTTCTATCAATCATATTAGCATAATATGGTTAATAATATGAGTTAGATTGATAATAATAGGAGTAATAAGTATAGTAATTGTCGTTCTATCGATCATATAAGCAGAATATGGCTAATAATATGAGTTAGATTGATAATAATAAGAGTAGTGAGTATAGTAATTGTCGTTCTATCGATCATATAAACATAATATGGCTAATAATATGAGTTAGATCGATAATGATAAGAGTAATAAGTATAGTAATTGTCGTTCTATCGATAATATAAGCATAATATGGCTAATAATATGAGTTAGGTTGATAATAATAAGAGTAATAAGTATAGTGATTGTCGTTCTTTCGATCATATAAGCATAATATGGCTAATAATATGAGTTAGGTTGATAGTAATAAGAGTAATAAGTATAGTCAATGTCGTGCTATCGATCATATCTGCATAATATGGTTAATTATATGAGTTAGATTGATAATAGTGAGTGTAATAAGTATAGTAATTGTCGTTCTATCGATCATATCTGCATAATATGGTTAATAATATGAGTTAGATTGATAATAATAAGTGTAATATGTATAGTAATTGTCGTACTATCGATCATAATTGCATAATATGGTTAATAATATGAGTTAGATTCATAATAATAAGAGTAATAAGTATAGTAATTGCCGTTCTATCGATCATTTAAGCATAAAATGGCTAATAATGTGAGTTAGGTTGATAATAATAAGAGTAATAAGTGTAGTAATTGTCGTTCTATCGATCATATCTGCATAATATGGTTAATAATATGAGTTAGATTGATAATAATAAGAGCAATGAGTATAGTAGTTGTCGTACTATCGATCATATAAGCATAATATGGCTAATAAGGTGAGTTAGATTGATAACAGTGAGTGTAATAAATATAGTAATTGTCGTTCTGTCGATCATATAAGCACAATATGTCTAATAATATGAGTTAGATTGATAATAATAAGAGTAATAAGTATAGTATTTGTCGTTCTATCGGTCATATAACCATAATATCGCTAATAATATGAGTTAGATTGCTAATAGTGAGTGTAATAAATATAGTAATTGTCGTTCTATCGATCATATAAGCATAATATGGCTAATAATATGACTTAGATTGATAATCATAAGAGTAATAAGTATAGTAATTGTCATTCTATCGATCATAATTGCATAATATGGTTAATAATATGAGTTGGAATGATAATAGTGAGTGTAATAAGTATAGTAATTGTCTTTCTATCGATCTTATAAGCATAATATGGCTAATAATATGAGTTAGGTTGATAATAATAAGAGTAATAAGTATAGTAATTGTCGTTATATCGATCATATATGCATAATATGGCTAATAGCATGAGTTAGATTGATAATAATAAGAGTAATGAGTATAGTAATTGTCGTTCTATCGATCATATCTGCATAATATGGTTAATAATATGAGTTAGATTGATAATAATAAGAGCAATGAGTATAGTAATTGTCGTACTAACGATCATATAAGCATAATATGGCTAATAATTTGAGTTAGATTTATAATAATAAGAGCAATGAGTATAGTAATTGTCGTTCTATCGGTCATATAACCATAATATGGCTAATAATGTGAGTTAGATTGATAATAGTGAGTGTAATAAATGTAGTAATTGTCGTTCTATCGCTCATATAAGCATAATATGGCTAATAATATGAGTTAGATTGATAATAATAAGAGTAGTGAGTATAGTAATTGTCGTTCTATCGATCATATAAGCACAATATGGCTAATAATATGAGTTAGATCGATAATGATAAGAGTAATAAGTACAGTAATTGTCGTTCTAGCGATCATATAAGCATAATATGGCTAATAATTTGAGTTAGATTGATAATAATAAGAGTAGTGAGTATAGTAATTGTCGTTCTATCGATCATATAAACATAATATGGCTAATAATATGAGTTAGATCGATAATGATAAGAGTAATAAGTACAGTAATTGTAGTTCTGTCGATCATATAAGCATAATATGGCTAATAATATGAGTTAGATTGATAATAATAACAGTAATAAGTATAGTAATTGTCGTTCTATCGATAATATAAGCATAATATGGCTAATAATATGAGTTAGGTTGATAATAATAAGAGTAATAAGTATAGTGATTGTTGTTCTTTCGATCATATAAGCATAATATGGCTAATAATATGAGTTAGGTTGATAGTAATAAGAGTAATAAGTATAGTCAATGTCGTGCTATCGATCATATCTGCATAATATGGTTAATAATATGAGTTAGATTGATAATAGTGAGTGTAATAAATATAGTAATTGTCGTTCTGTCGATCATATAAGCACAATATGTCTAATAATATGAGTTAGATTGATAATAATAAGAGTAATAAGTATAGTAATTGTCGTTCTATCGGTCATATAACCATAATATCGCTAATAATATGAGTTAGATTGGTAATAGTGAGTGTAATAAATATAGTAATTGCCGTTCTATCGATCATATAAGCATAATATGGCTAATAATATGACTTAGATTGATAATCATAAGAGTAATAAGTATAGTAATTGTCGTTCTATCGATCATATTAGCATAATATGGTTAATAATATGAGTTAGATTGATAATAATAAGTGTAATAAGTATAGTAATTGTCGTTCTATCGATCATAATTGCATAATATGGTTAATAATATGAGTTAGATTCATAATAATAAGAGTAATAAGTATAGTAATTGCCGTTCTATCGATCATTTAAGCATAAAATGGCTAATAATGTGAGTTAGGTTGATAATAATAAGAGTAATAAGTGTAGTAATTGTCGTTCTATCGATCATATCTGCATAATATGGTTAATAATATGAGTTAGATTGATAATAGTAAGAGCAATGAGTATAGTAATTGTCGTTCTATCGGTCGTATAACCATAATATGGCTAATAATGTGAGTTAGATTGATAATAGTGAGTGTAATAAATATAGTAATTGTCGCTCTATCGCTCATATAAGCACAATATGGCGAATAATATTAGTTAGATTGATAATAATACGAGTAATAAGTACAGTAAATGTCGTGCTATCGATCATATGTGCATAATATGGTTAATAATATGAGTTAGATTGATAATAGTGAGTGTAATAAGTATAGTAATTGTCGTTCTATCAATCATATTAGCATAATATGGTTAATAATATGAGTTAGATTGATAATAATAGGAGTAATAAGTATAGTAATTGTCGTTCTATCGATCATATAAGCAGAATATGGCTAATAATATGAGTTAGATTGATAATAATAAGAGTAGTGAGTATAGTAATTGTCGTTCTATCGATCATATAAACATAATATGGCTAATAATATGAGTTAGATCGATAATGATAAGAGTAATAAGTACAGTAATTGTAGTTCTGTCGATCATATAAGCATAATATGGCTAATAATATGAGTTAGATTGATAATAATAACAGTAATAAGTATAGTAATTGTCGTTCTATCGATAATATAAGCATAATATGGCTAATAATATGAGTTAGGTTGATAATAATAAGAGTAATAAGTATAGTGATTGTCGTTCTTTCGATCATATAAGCATAATATGGCTAATAATATGAGTTAGGTTGATAGTAATAAGAGTAATAAGTATAGTCAATGTCGTGCTATCGATCATATCTGCATAATATGGTTAATAATATGAGTTAGATTGATAATAGTGAGTGTAATAAGTATAGTAATTGTCGTTCTATCGATCATATCTGCATAATATGGTTAATAATATGAGTTAGATTGATAATAATAAGTGTAATATGTATAGTAATTGTCGTTCTATCGATCATAATTGCATAATATGGTTAATAATATGAGTTAGATTCATAATAATAAGAGTAATAAGTATAGTAATTGCCGTTCTATCGATCATTTAAGCATAAAATGGCTAATAATGTGAGTTAGGTTGATAATAATAAGAGTAATAAGTGTAGTAATTGTCGTTCTATCGATCATATCTGCATAATATGGTTAATAATATGAGTTAGATTGATAATAATAAGAGCAATGAGTATAGTAGTTCTCGTACTATCGATCATATAAGCATAATATGGCTAATAAGGTGAGTTAGATTGATAACAGTGAGTGTAATAAATATAGTAATTGTCGTTCTGTCGATCATATAAGCACAATATGTCTAATAATATGAGTTAGATTGATAATAATAAGAGTAATAAGTATAGTATTTGTCGTTCTATCGGTCATATAACCATAATATCGCTAATAATATGAGTTAGATTGCTAATAGTGAGTGTAATAAATATAGTAATTGTCGTTCTATCGATCATATAAGCATAATATGGCTAATAATATGACTTAGATTGATAATCATAAGAGTAATAAGTATAGTAATTGTCGTTCTATCGATCATAATTGCATAATATGGTTAATAATATGAGTTGGAATGATAATAGTGAGTGTAATAAGTATAGTAATTGTCTTTCTATCGATCTTATAAGCATAATATGGCTAATAATATGAGTTAGGTTGATAATAATAAGAGTAATAAGTATAGTAATTGTCGTTATATCGATCATATATGCATAATATGGCTAATAGCATGAGTTAGATTGATAATAATAAGAGTAATGAGTATAGTAATTGTCGTTCTATCGATCATATCTGCATAATATGGTTAATAATATGAGTTAGATTGATAATAATAAGAGCAATGAGTATAGTAATTGTCGTACTAACGATCATATAAGCATAATATGGCTAATAATTTGAGTTAGATTTATAATAATAAGAGCAATGAGTATAGTAATTGTCGTTCTATCGGTCATATAACCATAATATGGCTAATAATGTGAGTTAGATTGATAATAGTGAGTGTAATAAATATAGTAATTGTCGTTCTATCGCTCATATAAGCATAATATGGCTAATAATATGAGTTAGATTGATAATAATAAGAGTAGTGAGTATAGTAATTGTCGTTCTATCGATCATATAAGCACAATATGGCTAATAATATGAGTTAGATCGATAATGATAAGAGTAATAAGTACAGTAATTGTCGTTCTAGCGATCATATAAGCATAATATGGCTAATAATTTGAGTTAGATTGATAATAATAAGAGTAGTGAGTATAGTAATTGTCGTTCTATCGATCATATAAACATAATATGGCTAATAATATGAGTTAGATCGATAATGATAAGAGTAATAAGTACAGTAATTGTAGTTCTGTCGATCATATAAGCATAATATGGCTAATAATATGAGTTAGATTGATAATAATAACAGTAATAAGTATAGTAATTGTCGTTCTATCGATAATATAAGCATAATATGGCTAATAATATGAGTTAGGTTGATAATAATAAGAGTAATAAGTATAGTGATTGTTGTTCTTTCGGTCATATAAGCATAATATGGCTAATAATATGAGTTAGGTTGATAGTAATAAGAGTAATAAGTATAGTCAATGTCGTGCTATCGATCATATCTGCATAATATGGTTAATAATATGAGTTAGATTGATAATAGTGAGTGTAATAAGTATAGTAATTGTCGTTCTATCGATCATATTAGCATAATATGGTTAATAATATGAGTTAGATTGATAATAATAAGTGTAATATGTATAGTAATTGTCGTTCTATCGATCATAATTGCATAATATGGTTAATAATATGAGTTAGATTCATAATAATAAGAGTAATAAGTATAGTAATTGCCGTTCTATCGATCATTTAAGCATAAAATGGCTAATAATGTGAGTTAGGTTGATAATAATAAGAGTAATAAGTGTAGTAGTTGTCGTTCTATCGATCATATCTGCATAATATTGTTAATAATATGAGTTAGATTGATAATAATAAGAGCAATGAGTATAGTAATTGTCGTACTATCGATCATATAAGCATAATATGGCTAATAAGGTGAGTTAGATTGATAACAGTGAGTGTAATAAATATAGTAATTGTCGTTCTGTCGATCATATAAGCACAATATGTCTAATAATATGAGTTAGATTGATAATAATAAGAGTAATAAGTATAGTAATTGTCGTTCTATCGGTCATATAACCATAATATCGCTAATAATATGAGTTAGATTGGTAATAGTGAGTGTAATAAATATAGTAATTGTCGTTCTATCGATCATATAAGCATAATATGGCTAATAATATGACTTAGATTGATAATCATAAGAGTAATAAGTATAGTAATTGTCGTTCTATCGATCATATTAGCATAATATGGTTAATAATATGAGTTAGATTGATAATAATAAGTGTAATAAGTATAGTAATTGTCGTTCTATCGATCATAATTGCATAATATGGTTATTAATATGAGTTAGATTCATAATAATAAGAGTAATAAGTATAGTAATTGCCGTTCTATCGATCATTTAAGCATAAAATGGCTAATAATGTGAGTTAGGTTGATAATAATAGGAGTAATAAGTATAGTAATTGTCGTTCTATCGATCATATAAGCAGAATATGGCTAATAATATGAGTTAGATTGATAATAATAAGAGTAGTGAGTATAGTAATTGTCGTTCTATCGATCATATAAACATAATATGGCTAATAATATGAGTTAGATCGATAATGATAAGAGTAATAAGTACAGTAATTGTAGTTCTGTCGATCATATAAGCATAATATGGCTAATAATATGAGTTAGATTGATAATAATAACAGTAATAAGTATAGTAATTGTCGTTCTATCGATAATATAAGCATAATATGGCTAATAATATGAGTTAGGTTGATAATAATAAGAGTAATAAGTATAGTGACTGTCGTTCTTTCGATCATATAAGCATAATATGGCTAATAATATGAGTTAGGTTGATAGTAATAAGAGTAATAAGTATAGTCAATGTCGTGCTATCGATCATATCTGCATAATATGGTTAATAATATGAGTTAGATTGATAATAGTGAGTGTAATAAGTACAGTAATTGTCGTTCTATCGATCATATCTGCATAATATGGTTAATAATATGAGTTAGATTGATAATAATAAGTGTAATATGTATAGTAATTGTCGTTCTATCGATCATAATTGCATAATATGGTTAATAATATGAGTTAGATTCATAATAATAAGAGTAATAAGTATAGTAATTGCCGTTCTATCGATCATTTAAGCTTAAAATGGCTAATAATGTGAGTTAGGTTGATAATAATAAGAGTAATAAGTGTAGTAATTGTCGTTCTATCGATCATATCTGCATAATATGGTTAATAATATGAGTTAGATTGATAATAATAAGAGCAATGAGTATAGTAGTTGTCGTACTATCGATCATATAAGCATAATATGGCTAATAAGGTGAGTTAGATTGATAACAGTGAGTGTAATAAATATAGTAATTGTCGTTCTGTCGATCATATAAGCACAATATGTCTAATAATATGAGTTAGATTGATAATAATAAGAGTAATAAGTATAGTAATTGTCGTTCTATCGGTCATATAACCATAATATCGCTAATAATATGAGTTAGATTGGTAATAGTGAGTGTAATAAATATAGTAATTGTCGTTCTATCGATCATATAAGCATAATATGGCTAATAATATGACTTAGATTGATAATCATAAGAGTAATAAGTATAGTAATTGTCGTTCTATCAATCATAATTGCATAATATGGTTAATAATATCAGTTCGATTCATAATAATAAGAGTAATAAGTATAGTAATTGTCGTTCTATCGATCATTTAAGCATAAAATGGCTAATAATGTGAGTTAGGTTGATAATAATAAGAGTAATAAGTGTAGTAATTGTCGTTCTATCGATCATATCTGCATAATATGGTTAATAATATGAGTTAGATTGATAATAATAAGAGTAATAAGTATAGTAATTGTCGTTCTATCGATCATATAAGCATAATATGGTTAATAATATGAGTTAGATTGATAATAGTAAGAGTAATGAGTATAGTAATTGTCGTACTATCGATCATATAAGCATAATATGGCTAATAATATGAGTTAGATTTATAATAATAAGAGTAATAAGTATAGTAATTGTCGTTCTATCGATCATATAAGCAGAATATGGCTAATAATATGAGTTAGATTGATAATAATAGGAGTAATAAGTATAGTAATTGTCGTTCTATCGAGCATATCTGCATAATATGGTTAATAAAATGAGTTAGATTGATAATAATAAGAGTAATAAGTATAGTAATTGTCGTTCTATCGATCATATAAGCATAATATGGCTAATAATATGAGTTAGATTGATAATAACAAGAGTAGTGAGTATAGTAATTGTCGTTCTATCGATCATATAAGCATAATATGGCTAATAATATGAGTTAGATTGATAATAATAAGAGTAATAAGTATAGTAATTGTCGTTCTATCGATCATTTAAGCATAATATGGCTAATAATATGAGTTAGATTGATAATAATAAGTGTAATAAGTATAGTAATTGTCGTTCTATCGATCATAATTGCATAATATGGTTAATAATATCAGTTCGATTCATAATAATAAGAGTAATAAGTATAGTAATTGTCGTTCTATCGATCATTTAAGCATAAAATGGCTAATAATGTGAATTAGGTTGATAAAAATAAGAGTAATAAGTGTAGTAATTGTCGTTCTATCGATCATATCTGCATAATATGGTTAATAATATGAGTTAGATTGATAATAATAAGAGCAATGAGTATAGTAATTGTCGTACTATCGATCATATAAGCATAATATGGCTAATAAGGTGAGTTAGATTGATAACAGTGAGTGTAATAAATATAGTAATTGTTGTTCTGTCGATCATATAAGCACAATATGTCTAATAATATGAGTTAGATTGATAATAATAAGAGTAATAAGTATAGTAATTGTCGTTCTATCGGTCATATAACCATAATATCGCTAATAATATGAGTTAGATTGATAATAGTGAGTGTAATAAGTATAGTAATTGTCGTTCTATCGATCATATGAGCATAATATGGCTAATAATATGAGTTAGATTGATAATAATAAGAGTAATAAGTATAGTAATTGTCGTACTATCGATCATAATTGCATAATATGGTTAATAATATGAGTTGGAATGATAATAGTGAGTGTAATAAGTATAGTAATTGTCGTTCTATCGATCTTATGAGCATAATATGGCTAATAATATGATTTAGGTTGATAATAATAAGAGTAATAAGTATAGTAATTGTCGTTCTATCGATCATATAAGCATAATATGGCTAATAATATGAGTTAGGTTGATAATAATAAGAGTAATGAGTATAGTAATTGTCGTCCTATCGATCATATAAGCATAATAAGGCTAATAATATGAGTTAGATTTATAATAATAGGAGTAGTAAGTATAGTAATTGACGTTCTATCGGTCATATAACCATAATATGGCTAATAATATGAGTTAGATTGATAATAGTGAGTGTAATAAGTATAGAAATTGTCGTTCTATCGATCATATCTGCATAATATGGTTAATAATATGAGTTAGATTGATAATAATAAGAGCAATGAGTATAGTAATTGTCGTACTATCGATCATATAAGCATAATATGGCTAATAGTTTGAGTTAGATTTATAATAATAAGAGCAATGAGTATAGTAATTGTCGTTCTATCGGTCATATAACCATAATATGGCTAATAATGTGAGTTAGATTGATAATAGTGAGTGTAATAAATATAGTAATTGTCGTTCTATCGCTCATATAAGCACAATATGGCGAATAATATGAGTTAGATTGATAATCATAAGAGTAATAAGTATAGTAATTGTCGTTCTATCGATCATAATTGCATAATATGGTTAATAATATCAGTTCGATTCATAATAATAAGAGTAATAAGTATAGTAATTGTCGTTCTATCGATCATTTAAGCATAAAATGGCTAATAATGTGAGTTAGGTTGATAATAATAAGAGTAATAAGTGTAGTAATTGTCGTTCTATCGATCATATCTGCATAATATGGTTAATAATATGAGTTAGATTGATAATAATAAGAGCAATGAGTATAGTAATTGTCGTACTATCGATCATATAAGCATAATATGGCTAATAAGGTGAGTTAGATTGATAACAGTGAGTGTAATAAATATAGTAATTGTCGTTCTGTCGATCATATAAGCACAATATGTCTAATAATATGAGTTAGATTGATAATAATAAGAGTAATAAGTATAGTAATTGTCGTTCTATCGGTCATATAACCATAATATCGCTAATAATATGAGTTAGATTGGTAATAGTGAGTGTAATAAATATAGTAATTGTCGTTCTATCGATCATATAAGCATAATATGGCTAATAATATGACTTAGATTGATAATCATAAGAGTAATAAGTATAGTAATTGTCGTTCTATCGATCATATTAGCATAATATGGTTAATAATATGAGTTAGATTGATAATAATAAGTGTAATAAGTATAGTAATTGTCGTTCTATCGATCATAATTGCATAATATGGTTAATAATATGAGTTAGATTCATAATAATAAGAGTAATAAGTATAGTAATTGCCGTTCTATCGATCATTTAAGCATAAAATGGCTAATAATGTGAGTTAGGTTGATAATAATAAGAGTAATAAGTGTAGTAATTGTCGTTCTATCGATCATATCTGCATAATATGGTTAATAATATGAGTTAGATTGATAATAGTAAGAGCAATGAGTATAGTAATTGTCGTTCTATCGATCATATAAGCATAATATGGCTAATAATATGAGTTAGATTGATAATAGTGAGTGTAATAAGTATAGTAATTGTCGTTCTATCGATCATATTAGCATAATATGGTTAATAATGTGAGTAGATTGATAATAATAAGAGTAATAAGTATAGTAATTGTCGTTCTATCGATCATATAAGCATAATATGGCTAATAATATGAGTTAGATTTATAATAATAAGAGTAATAAGTATAGTAATTGTCGTTCTATCGATCATATAAGCATAATATGGCTAATAATATGAGTTAGATCGATAATGATAAGAGTAATAAGTACAATAATTGTCGTTCTATCGATCATATAAGCATAATATGGCTAATAATATGAGCTAGATCGATAATGATAAGAGTAATAAGTACAATAATTGTCGTTCTATCGATCATATAAGCATAATATGGTTAATAATATGAGTTAGATTGATAATAGTGAGTGTAATAAGTATAGTAATTGTCGTTCTATCGATCATATTAGCATAATATGGTTAATAATATGAGTTAGATTGATAATAATAAGAGTAATAAGTATAGTAATTGTCGTTCTATCGATCATATAAGCATAATATGGTTAATAATATGAGTTAGATTGATAATAGTAAGAGTAATGAGTATAGTAATTGTCGTACTATCGATCATATAAGCATAATATGGCTAATAATATGAGTTAGATTTATAATAATAAGAGTAATAAGTATAGTAATTGTCGTTCTATCGATCATATAAGCAGAATATGGCTAATAATATGAGTTAGATTGATAATAATAGGAGTAATAAGTATAGTAATTGTCGTTCTATCGAGCATATCTGCATAATATGGTTAATAAAATGAGTTAGATTGATAATAATAAGAGTAATAAGTATAGTAATTGTCGTTCTATCGATCATATAAGCATAATATGGCTAATAATATGAGTTAGATTGATAATAACAAGAGTAGTGAGTATAGTAATTGTCGTTCTATCGATCATATAAGCATAATATGGCTAATAATATGAGTTAGATTGATAATAATAAGAGTAATAAGTATAGTAATTGTCGTTCTATCGATCATTTAAGCATAATATGGCTAATAATATGAGTTAGATTGATAATAATAAGTGTAATAAGTATAGTAATTGTCGTTCTATCGATCATAATTGCATAATATGGTTAATAATATCAGTTCGATTCATAATAATAAGAGTAATAAGTATAGTAATTGTCGTTCTATCGATCATTTAAGCATAAAATGGCTAATAATGTGAGTTAGGTTGATAAAAATAAGAGTAATAAGTGTAGTAATTGTCGTTCTATCGATCATATCTGCATAATATGGTTAATAATATGAGTTAGATTGATAATAATAAGAGCAATGAGTATAGTAATTGTCGTACTATCGATCATATAAGCATAATATGGCTAATAAGGTGAGTTAGATTGATAACAGTGAGTGTAATAAATATAGTAATTGTTGTTCTGTCGATCATATAAGCACAATATGTCTAATAATATGAGTTAGATTGATAATAATAAGAGTAATAAGTATAGTAATTGTCGTTCTATCGGTCATATAACCATAATATCGCTAATAATATGAGTTAGATTGATAATAGTGAGTGTAATAAGTATAGTAATTGTCGTCCTATCGATCATATAAGCACAATATGGCTAATAATATGAGTTAGATTGATAATAATAGGAGTAATAAGTATAGTAATTGTCGTTCTATCGAGCATATCTGCATAATATGGTTAATAAAATGAGTTAGATTGATAATAATAAGAGTAATAAGTATAGTAATTGTCGTTCTATCGATCATATAAGCATAATATGGCTAATAATATGAGTTAGACTGATAATAACAAGAGTAGTGAGTATAGTAATTGTCGTTCTATCGATCATATGAGCATAATATGGCTAATAATATGAGTTAGATTGATAATAATAAGAGTAATAAGTATAGTAATTGTCGTACTATCGATCATAATTGCATAATATGGTTAATAATATGAGTTGGAATGATAATAGTGAGTGTAATAAGTATAGTAATTGTCGTTCTATCGATCTTATGAGCATAATATGGCTAATAATATGATTTAGGTTGATAATAATAAGAGTAATAAGTATAGTAATTGTCGTTCTATCGATCATATAAGCATAATATGGCTAATAATATGAGTTAGGTTGATAATAATAAGAGTAATGAGTATAGTAATTGTCGTCCTATCGATCATATAAGCATAATAAGGCTAATAATATGAGTTAGATTTATAATAATAGGAGTAGTAAGTATAGTAATTGACGTTCTATCGGTCATATAACCATAATATGGCTAATAATATGAGTTAGATTGATAATAGTGAGTGTAATAAGTATAGAAATTGTCGTTCTATCGATCATATCTGCATAATATGGTTAATAATATGAGTTAGATTGATAATAATAAGAGCAATGAGTATAGTAATTGTCGTACTATCGATCATATAAGCATAATATGGCTAATAGTTTGAGTTAGATTTATAATAATAAGAGCAATGAGTATAGTAATTGTCGTTCTATCGGTCATATAACCATAATATGGCTAATAATGTGAGTTAGATTGATAATAGTGAGTGTAATAAATATAGTAATTGTCGTTCTATCGCTCATATAAGCACAATATGGCGAATAATATGAGTTAGATTGATAATCATAAGAGTAATAAGTATAGTAATTGTCGTTCTATCGATCATAATTGCATAATATGGTTAATAATATCAGTTCGATTCATAATAATAAGAGTAATAAGTATAGTAATTGTCGTTCTATCGATCATTTAAGCATAAAATGGCTAATAATGTGAGTTAGGTTGATAATAATAAGAGTAATAAGTGTAGTAATTGTCGTTCTATCGATCATATCTGCATAATATGGTTAATAATATGAGTTAGATTGATAATAATAAGAGCAATGAGTATAGTAATTGTCGTACTATCGATCATATAAGCATAATATGGCTAATAAGGTGAGTTAGATTGATAACAGTGAGTGTAATAAATATAGTAATTGTCGTTCTGTCGATCATATAAGCACAATATGTCTAATAATATGAGTTAGATTGATAATAATAAGAGTAATAAGTATAGTAATTGTCGTTCTATCGGTCATATAACCATAATATCGCTAATAATATGAGTTAGATTGGTAATAGTGAGTGTAATAAATATAGTAATTGTCGTTCTATCGATCATATAAGCATAATATGGCTAATAATATGACTTAGATTGATAATCATAAGAGTAATAAGTATAGTAATTGTCGTTCTATCGATCATATTAGCATAATATGGTTAATAATATGAGTTAGATTGATAATAATAAGTGTAATAAGTATAGTAATTGTCGTTCTATCGATCATAATTGCATAATATGGTTAATAATATGAGTTAGATTCATAATAATAAGAGTAATAAGTATAGTAATTGCCGTTCTATCGATCATTTAAGCATAAAATGGCTAATAATGTGAGTTAGGTTGATAATAATAAGAGTAATAAGTGTAGTAATTGTCGTTCTATCGATCATATCTGCATAATATGGTTAATAATATGAGTTAGATTGATAATAGTAAGAGCAATGAGTATAGTAATTGTCGTTCTATCGGTCGTATAACCATAATATGGCTAATAATGTGAGTTAGATTGATAATAGTGAGTGTAATAAATATAGTAATTGTCGCTCTATCGCTCATATAAGCACAATATGGCGAATAATATTAGTTAGATTGATAATAATACGAGTAATAAGTACAGTAAATGTCGTGCTATCGATCATATGTGCATAATATGGTTAATAATATGAGTTAGATTGATAATAGTGAGTGTAATAAGTATAGTAATTGTCGTTCTATCAATCATATTAGCATAATATGGTTAATAATATGAGTTAGATTGATAATAATAAGAGTAATAAGTATAGTAATTGTCGTTCTATCGATCATATAAGCAGAATATGGCTAATAATATGAGTTAGATTGATAATAATAAGAGTAGTGAGTATAGTAATTGTCGTTCTATCGATCATATAAACATAATATGGCTAATAATATGAGTTAGATCGATAATGATAAGAGTAATAAGTACAGTAATTGTAGTTCTGTCGATCATATAAGCATAATATGGCTAATAATATGAGTTAGATTGATAATAATAACAGTAATAAGTATAGTAATTGTCGTTCTATCGATAATATAAGCATAATATGGCTAATAATATGAGTTAGGTTGATAATAATAAGAGTAATAAGTATAGTGATTGTCGTTCTTTCGATCATATAAGCATAATATGGCTAATAATATGAGTTAGGTTGATAGTAATAAGAGTAATAAGTATAGTCAATGTCGTGCTATCGATCATATCTGCATAATATGGTTAATAATATGAGTTAGATTGATAATAGTGAGCGTAATAAGTATAGTAATTGTCGTTCTATCGATCATATCTGCATAATATGGTTAATAATATGAGTTAGATTGATAATAATAAGTGTAATATGTATAGTAATTGTCGTTCTATCGATCATAATTGCATAATATGGTTAATAATATGAGTTAGATTGATAATAATAAGAACAATAAGTATAGTAATTGCCGTTCTATCGATCATTTAAGCATAAAATGGCTAATAATGTGAGTTAGGTTGATAATAATAAGAGTAATAAGTGTAGCAATTGTCGTTCTATCGATCATATCTGCATAATATGGTTAATAATATGAGTTAGATTGATAATAATAAGAGCAATGAGTATAGTAGTTGTCGTACTATCGATCATATAAGCATAATATGGCTAATAAGGTGAGTTAGATTGATAACAGTGAGTGTAATAAATATAGTAATTGTCGTTCTGTCGATCATATAAGCACAATATGTCTAATAATATGAGTTAGATTGATAATAATAAGAGTAATAAGTATAGTAATTGTCGTTCTATCGGTCATATAACCATAATATCGCTAATAATATGAGTTAGATTGGTAATAGTGAGTGTAATAAATATAGTAATTGTCGTTCTATCGATCATATAAGCATAATATGGCTAATAATATGACTTAGATTGATAATCATAAGAGTAATAAGTATAGTAATTGTCGTTCTATCGATCATAATTGCATAATATGGTTAATAATATCAGTTCGATTCATAATAATAAGAGTAATAAGTATAGTAATTGTCGTTCTATCGATCATTTAATCATAAAATGGCTAATAATGTGAGTTAGGTTGATAATAATAAGAGTAATAAGTGTAGTAATTGTCGTTCTATCGATCATATCTGCATAATATGGTTAATAATATGAGTTAGATTGATAATAGTAAGAGTAATGAGTATAGTAATTGTCGTACTATCGATCATATAAGCATAATATGGCTAATAATATGAGTTAGATTGATAATAATAAGAGTAATAAGTATAGTAATTGTCGCTCTATCGATCATATAAGCATAATATGGCTAATAATATGAGTTAGATTGATAATAACAAGAGTAGTGAGTATAGTAATTGTCGTTCTATCGATCATATAAGCATAATATGGCTAATAATATGAGTTAGATTGATAATAGTGAGTGTAATAAGTATAGTAATTGTCGTTCTATCGATCATATTAGCATAATATGGTTAATAATGTGAGTTAGATTGATAATAATAAGAGTAATAAGTATAGTAATTGTCGTTCTATCGATCATATAAGCATAATATGGCTAATAATATGAGTTAGATTTATAATAATAAGAGTAATAAGTATAGTAATTGTCGTTCTATCGATCATATAAGCATAATATGGCTAATAATATGAGTTAGATCGATAATGATAATAGTAATAAGTATAGTAATTGTCGTTCTATCGATCATATAAGCATTATATGGCTAATAATATGAGTTAGATTGATAATAATAAGAGTAATAAGTACAGTAATTGTCGTTCTATCGATCATACAAGCATAATATGGCTAATAATATGAGTTAGGTTGATAGTAATAAGAGTAATAAGTATAGTCAATGTCGTGCTATCGATCATATCTGCATAATATGGTTAATAATATGAGTTAGATTGATAATAGTGAGTGTAATAAGTATAGTAATTGTCGTTCTATCGATCATATTAGCATAATATGGTTAATAATATGAGTTAGATTGATAATAATAAGTGTAATAAGTATAGTAATTGTCGTTCTATCGATCATAATTGCATAATATGGTTAATAATATGAGTTAGATTCATAATAATAAGAGTAATAAGTATAGTAATTGCCGTTCTATCGATCATTTAAGCATAAAATGGCTAATAATGTGAGTTAGGTTGATAATAATAAGAGTAATAAGTGTAGTAATTGTCGTTCTATCGATCATATCTGCATAATATGGTTAATAATATGAGTTAGATTGATAATAATAAGAGCAATGAGTATAGTAATTGTCGTACTATCGATCATATAAGCATAATATGGCTAATAAGGTGAGTTAGATTGATAACAGTGAGTGTAATAAATATCGTAATTGTTGTTCTGTCGATCATATAAGCACAATATGTCTAATAATATGAGTTAGATTGATAATAATAAGAGTAATAAGTATAGTAATTGTCGTTCTATCGGTCATATAACCATAATATCGCTAATAATATGAGTTAGATTGATAATAGTGAGTGTAATAAGTATAGTAATTGTCGTTCTATCGATCATAAGCATAATATGGGTAATACTATGAGTTAGATTGATAATAATAAGAGTAATAAGTATAGTAATTGTCGTTCTATCGATCATATAAGCATAATATGGCTAATAATATGAGTTAGATTGATAATAATAAGAGTAATAAGTATAGTAATTGTCGTTCTATCGATCATATAAGCACAATATGGCTAATAATATGAGTTAGATTGATAATAATAAGAGTTATAAGTATAGTAATTGCCGTTCTATCGATCATATAAGCATAATATGGCTAATAATATGAGTTAGATTGATAATAATAAGTGTAATAAGTATAGTAATTGTCGTTCTATCGATCATAATTGCATAATATGGTTAATAATATGAGTTAGATTGATAATAATAAGAACAATGAGTATAGTAATTGTCGTACTATCGGTCATATAAGCATAATATGGCTAATACTATGAGTTAGATTTATAATAACAAGAGTAATAAATATAGTAATTGTCGTTCTATCGATCATATCTGCATAATATGGTTAATAATATGAGTTAGATTGATAATAGTAAGAGTAATGAGTATAGTAATTGTCGTACTATCGATCATATAAGCATAATATGGCTAATAATATGAGTTAGATTTATAATAATAAGAGTAATAAGTATAGTAATTGTCGTTCTATCGATCATATAAGCACAATATGGCTAATAATATGAGTTAGATTGATAATAATAGGAGTAATAAGTATAGTAATTGTCGTTCTATCGAGCATATCTGCATAATATGGTTAATAAAATGAGTTAGATTGATAATAATAAGAGTAATAAGTATAGTAATTGTCGTTCTATCGATCATATAAGCATAATATGGCTAATAATATGAGTTAGATTGATAATAACAAGAGTAGTGAGTATAGTAATTGTCGTTCTATCGATCATTTAAGCATAAAATGGCTAATAATGTGAGTTAGGTTGATAATAATAAGAGTAATAAGTGTAGTAATTGTCGTTCTATCGATCATATCTGCATAATATGGTTAATAATATGAGTTAGATTGATAATAATAAGAGCAATGAGTATAGTAATTGTCGTACTATCGATCATATAAGCATAATATGGCTAATAAGGTGAGTTAGATTGATAACAGTGAGTGTAATAAATATCGTAATTGTTGTTCTGTCGATCATATAAGCACAATATGTCTAATAATATGAGTTAGATTGATAATAATAAGAGTAATAAGTATAGTAATTGTCGTTCTATCGGTCATATAACCATAATATCGCTAATAATATGAGTTATATTGATAATAGTGAGTGTAATAAGTATAGTAATTATCGTTCTATCGATCATAAGCATAATATGGGTAATACTATGAGTTAGATTGATAATAATAAGAGTAATAAGTATAGTAATTGTCGTTCTATCGATCATATAAGCATAATATGGCTAATAATATGAGTTATATTGATAATAATAAGAGTAATAAGTATAGTAATTGTCGTTCTATCGATCATATAAGCACAATATGGCTAATAATATGAGTTAGATTGATAATAATAAGAGTTATAAGTATAGTAATTGCCGTTCTATCGATCATATAAGCATAATATGGCTAATAATATGAGTTAGGTTGATAGTAATAAGAGTAATAAGTATAGTCAATGTCGTGCTATCGATCATATAAGCATAATATGGCTAATAATATGAGTTAGGTTGATAATAATAAGAGTAATAAGTATAGTAATTGTCGTTCTATCGATCATATAAGCATAATATGGCTAATAATATGAGTTAGATTGATAATAATAAGAGTAGTGAGTATAGTAATTGTCGTTCTATCGATTATATAAACATAATATGGCTAATAATATGAGTTAGATCGATAATGATAAGAGTAATAAGTACAGTAATTGTAGTTCTGTCGATCATATAAGCATAATATGGCTAATAATATGAGTTAGATTGATAATAATAACAGTAATAAGTATAGTAATTGTCGTTCTATCGATAATATAAGCATAATATGGCTAATAATATGAGTTAGGTTGATAATAATAAGAGTAATAAGTATAGTGATTGTCGTTCTTTCGATCATATAAGCATAATATGGCTAATAATATGAGTTAGGTTGATAGTAATAAGAGTAATAAGTATAGTCAATGTCGTGCTATCGATCATATCTGCATAATATGGTTAATAATATGAGTTAGATTGATAATAGTGAGTGTAATAAGTATAGTAATTGTCTTTCTATCGATCATATCTGCATAATATGGTTAATAATATGAGTTAGATTGATAATAATAAGTGTAATATGTATAGTAATTGTCGTTCTATCGATCATAATTGCATAATATTGTTAATAATATGAGTTAGATTGATAATAATAAGAGTAATAAGTATAGTAATTGCCGTTCTATCGATCATTTAAGCATAAAATGGCTAATAATGTGAGTTAGGTTGATAATAATAAGAGTAATAAGTGTAGTAATTGTCGTTCTATCGATCATATCTGCATAATATGGTTAATAATATGAGTTAGATTGATAATAATAAGAGCAATGAGTATAGTAATTGTCGTACTGTCGATCATATAAGCATAACATGGCTAATAAGGTGAGTTAGATTGATAACAGTGAGTGTACTAAATATAGTAATTGTCGTTCTGTCGATCATATAAGCACAATATGTCTAATAATATGAGTTAGATTGATAATAGTAAGAGTAATGAGTATAGTAATTGTCGTACTATCGATCATATAAGCATAATATGGCTAATAATATGAGTTAGATTTATAATAATAAGAGTAATAAGTATAGTAATTGTCGTTCTATCGATCATATAAGCACAATATGGCTAATAATATGAGTTAGATTGATAATAATAGGAGTAATAAGTATAGTAATTGTCGTTCTATCGAGCATATCTGCATAATATGGTTAATAAAATGAGTTAGATTGATAATAATAAGAGTAATAAGTATAGTAATTGTCGTTCTATCGATCATATAAGCATAATATGGCTAATAATATGAGTTAGATTGATAATAACAAGAGTAGTGAGTATAGTAATTGTCGTTCTATCGATCATATAAGCATAATATGGCTAATAATATGAGTTAGATTGATAATAATAAGAGTAATAAGTATAGTAATTGTCGTTCTATCGATCATTTAAGCATAATATGGCTAATAATATGAGTTAGATTGATAATAATAAGTGTAATAAGTATAGTAATTGTCGTTCTATCGAGCATATCTGCATAATATGGTTAATAAAATGAGTTAGATTGATAATAATAAGAGTAATAAGTATAGTAATTGTCGTTCTATCGATCATATAAGCATAATATGGCTAATAATATGAGTTAGATTGATAATAACAAGAGTAGTGAGTATAGTAATTGTCGTTCTATCGATCATATAAGCATAATATGGCTAATAATATGAGTTAGATTGATAGTAATAAGAGTAATAAGTATAGTCAATGTCGTGCTATCGATCATATAAGCATAATATGGCTAATAATATGAGTTAGGTTGATAATAATAAGAGTAATAAGTATAGTAATTGTCGTTCTATCGATCATATAAGCATAATATGGCTAATAATATGAGTTAGATTGATAATAATAAGAGTAGTGAGTATAGTAATTGTCGTTCTATCGATTATATAAACATAATATGGCTAATAATATGAGTTAGATCGATAATGATAAGAGTAATAAGTACAGTAATTGTAGTTCTGTCGATCATATAAGCATAATATGGCTAATAATATGAGTTAGATTGATAATAATAACAGTAATAAGTATAGTAATTGTCGTTCTATCGATAATATAAGCATAATATGGCTAATAATATGAGTTAGGTTGATAATAATAAGAGTAATAAGTATAGTGATTGTCGTTCTTTCGATCATATAAGCATAATATGGCTAATAATATGAGTTAGGTTGATAGTAATAAGAGTAATAAGTATAGTCAATGTCGTGCTATCGATCATATCTGCATAATATGGTTAATAATATGAGTTAGATTGATAATAGTGAGTGTAATAAGTATAGTAATTGTCTTTCTATCGATCATATCTGCATAATATGGTTAATAATATGAGTTAGATTGATAATAATAAGTGTAATATGTATAGTAATTGTCGTTCTATCGATCATAATTGCATAATATTGTTAATAATATGAGTTAGATTGATAATAATAAGAGTAATAAGTATAGTAATTGCCGTTCTATCGATCATTTAAGCATAAAATGGCTAATAATGTGAGTTAGGTTGATAATAATAAGAGTAATAAGTGTAGTAATTGTCGTTCTATCGATCATATCTGCATAATATGGTTAATAATATGAGTTAGATTGATAATAATAAGAGCAATGAGTATAGTAATTGTCGTACTATCGATCATATAAGCATAACATGGCTAATAAGGTGAGTTAGATTGATAACAGTGAGTGTACTAAATATAGTAATTGTCGTTCTGTCGATCATATAAGCACAATATGTCTAATAATATGAGTTAGATTGATAATAGTAAGAGTAATGAGTATAGTAATTGTCGTACTATCGATCATATAAGCATAATATGGCTAATAATATGAGTTAGATTTATAATAATAAGAGTAATAAGTATAGTAATTGTCGTTCTATCGATCATATAAGCACAATATGGCTAATAATATGAGTTAGATTGATAATAATAGGAGTAATAAGTATAGTGATTGTCGTTCTTTCGATCATATAAGCATAATATGGCTAATAATATGAGTTAGGTTGATAGTAATAAGAGTAATAAGTATAGTCAATGTCGTGCTATCGATCATATCTGCATAATATGGTTAATAATATGAGTTAGATTGATAATAGTGAGTGTAATAAGTATAGTAATTGTCTTTCTATCGATCATATCTGCATAATATGGTTAATAATATGAGTTAGATTGATAATAATAAGTGTAATATGTATAGTAATTGTCGTTCTATCGATCATAATTGCATAATATTGTTAATAATATGAGTTAGATTGATAATAATAAGAGTAATAAGTATAGTAATTGCCGTTCTATCGATCATTTAAGCATAAAATGGCTAATAATGTGAGTTAGGTTGATAATAATAAGAGTAATAAGTGTAGTAATTGTCGTTCTATCGATCATATCTGCATAATATGGTTAATAATATGAGTTAGATTGATAATAATAAGAGCAATGAGTATAGTAATTGTCGTACTATCGATCATATAAGCATAACATGGCTAATAAGGTGAGTTAGATTGATAACAGTGAGTGTACTAAATATAGTAATTGTCGTTCTGTCGATCATATAAGCACAATATGTCTAATAATATGAGTTAGATTGATAATAGTAAGAGTAATGAGTATAGTAATTGTCGTACTATCGATCATATAAGCATAATATGGCTAATAATATGAGTTAGATTTATAATAATAAGAGTAATAAGTATAGTAATTGTCGTTCTATCGATCATATAAGCACAATATGGCTAATAATATGAGTTAGATTGATAATAATAGGAGTAATAAGTATAGTAATTGTCGTTCTATCGAGCATATCTGCATAATATGGTTAATAAAATGAGTTAGATTGATAATAATAAGAGTAATAAGTATAGTAATTGTCGTTCTATCGATCATATAAGCATAATATGGCTAATAATATGAGTTAGATTGATAATAACAAGAGTAGTGAGTATAGTAATTGTCGTTCTATCGATCATATAAGCATAATATGGCTAATAATATGAGTTAGATTGATAATAATAAGAGTAATAAGTATAGTAATTGTCGTTCTATCGATCATTTAAGCATAATATGGCTAATAATATGAGTTAGATTGATAATAATAAGTGTAATAAGTATAGTAATTGTCGTTCTATCGATCATAATTGCATAATATGGTTAATAATATGAGTTCGATTCATAATAATAAGAGTAATAAGTATAGTAATTGTCGTTCTATCGATCATTTAAGCATAAAATGGCTAATAATGTGAGTTAGGTTGATAATAATAAGAGTAATAAGTGTAGTAATTGTCGTTCTATCGATCATATCTGCATAATATGGTTAATAATATGAGTTAGATTGATAATAATAAGAGCAATGAGTATAGTAATTGTCGTACTATCGATCATATAAGCATAATATGGCTAATAAGGTGAGTTAGATTGATAATAGTGAGTGTAATAAGTATAGTAATTGTCGTTCTATCGATCATAAGCATAATATGGGTAATAATATGAGTTAGATTGATAATAATAAGAGTAATAAGTATAGTAATTGTCGTTCTATCGATCATAATTGCATAATATGGTTAATAATATGAGTTGGAATGATAATAGTGAGTGTAATAAGTATAGTAATTGTCGTTCTATCGATCTTATAAGCATAATATGGCTAATAATATGAGTTAGGTTGATAATAATAAGAGTAATGAGTATAGTAATTGTCGTCCTATCGATCATATAAGCATAATAAGGCTAATAATATGAGTTAGATTTATAATAATAGGAGTAGTAAGTATAGTAATTGACGTTCTATCGGTCATATAACCATAATATGGCTAATAATGTGAGTTAGATTGATAATAGTGAGTGTAATAAATATAGTAATTGTCGTTCTATCGCTCATATAAGCACAATATGGCGAATAATATGAGTTAGATTGATAATAATAAGAGTAATAAGTATAGTAATTGTCGTTCTATCGATCATATAAGCATAATATGGCTAATAATATGAGTTAGATTGATAATAATAAGAGTAATAAGTACAGTAATTGTCGTTCTATCGATCATATAAGCATAATATGGCTAATAATATGAGTTAGGTTGATAGTAATAAGAGTAATAAGTATAGTCAATGTCGTGCTATCGATCATATCTGCATAATATGGTTAATAATATGAGTTAGATTGATAATAGTGAGTGTAATAAGTATAGTTATTGTCGTTCTATCGATCATATTAGCATAATATGGTTAATAATATGAGTTAGATTGATAATAATAAGTGTAATAAGTATAGTAATTGTCGTTCTATCGATCATAATTGCATAATATGGTTAATAATATGAGTTAGATTCATAATAATAAGAGTAATAAGTATAGTAATTGCCGTTCTATCGATCATTTAGGCATAAAATGGCTAATAATGTGAGTTAGGTTGATAATAATAAGAGTAATAAGTGTAGTAATTGTCGTTCTATCGATCATATCTGCATAATATGGTTAATAATATGAGTTAGATTGATAATAATAAGAGCAATGAGTATAGTAATTGTCGTACTATCGATCATATAAGCATAATATGGCTAATAAGGTGAGTTAGATTGATAACAGTGAGTGTAATAAATATCGTAATTGTTGTTCTGTCGATCATATAAGCACAATATGTCTAATAATATGAGTTAGATTGATAATAATAAGAGTAATAAGTATAGTAATTGTCGTTCTATCGGTCATATAACCATAATATCGCTAATAATATGAGTTAGATTGATAATAGTGAGTGTAATAAGTATAGTAATTATCGTTCTATCGATCATAAGCATAATATGGGTAATACTATGAGTTAGATTGATAATAATAAGAGTAATAAGTATAGTAATTGTCGTTCTATCGATCATATAAGCATAATATGGCTAATAATATGAGTTATATTGATAATAATAAGAGTAATAAGTATAGTAATTGTCGTTCTATCGATCATATAAGCACAATATGGCTAATAATATGAGTTAGATTGATAATAATAAGAGTTATAAGTATAGTAATTGCCGTTCTATCGATCATATAAGCATAATATGGCTAATAATATGAGTTAGGTTGATAGTAATAAGAGTAATAAGTATAGTCAATGTCGTGCTATCGATCATATAAGCATAATATGGCTAATAATATGAGTTAGGTTGATAATAATAAGAGTAATAAGAATAGTAATTGTCGTTCTATCGATCATATAAGCATAATATGGCTAATAATATGAGTTAGATTGATAATAATAAGAGTAGTGAGTATAGTAATTGTCGTTCTATCGATTATATCTGCATAATATGGTTAATAATATGAGTTAGAATGATAATAGTGATTGTAATAAATATCGTAATTGTTGTTCTGTCGATCATATAAGCACAATATGTCAAATAATATGAGTTAGATTGATAATAATAAGAGTAATAAGTATAGTAATTGTCGTTCTATCGGTCATATAACCATAATATCGCTAATAATATGAGTTAGATTGATAATAGTGAGTGTAATAAGTATAGTAATTGTCGTTCTATCGATCATAAGCATAATATGGGTAATACTATGAGTTAGATTGATAATAATAAGAGTAATAAGTATAGTAATTGTCGTTCTATCGATCATATAAGCATAATATGGCTAATAATATGAGTTAGATTGATAATAATAAGAGTAATAAGTATAGTAATTGTCGTTCTATCGATCATATAAGCACAATATGGCTAAAAATATGAGTTAGATTGATAATAATAAGAGTTATAAGTATAGCAATTGCCGTTCTATCGATCATATAAGCATAATATGGCTAATAATATGAGTTAGATTGATAATAATAAGTGTAATAAGTATAGTAATTGTCGTTCTATCGATCATAATTGTATAATATGGTTAATAATATGAGTTAGATTGATAATAATAAGAACAATGAGTATAGTAATTGTCGTACTATCTGTCATATAAGCATAATATGGCTAATACTATGAGTTAGATTTATAATAACAAGAGTAATAAATACAGTAATTGTCGTTCTATCGATCATATCTGCATAATATGGTTAATAATATGAGTTAGATTGATAATAGTAAGAGTAATGAGTATAGTAATTGTCGTACTATCGATCATATAAGCATAATATGGCTAATAATATAAGTTAGATTTATAATAATAAGAGTAATAAGTATAGTAATTGTCGTTCTATCGATCATATAAGCACAATATGGCTAATAATATGAGTTAGATTGATAATAATAGGAGTAATAAGTATAGTAATTGTCGTTCTATCGAGCATATCTGCATAATATGGTTAATAAAATGAGTTAGATTGATAATAATAAGAGTAATAAGTATAGTAATTGTCGCTCTATCGATCATATAAGCATAATATGGCTAATAATATGAGTTAGATTGATAATAACAAGAGTAGTGAGTATAGTAATTGTCGTTCTATCGATCATATAAGCATAATATGGCTAATAATATGAGTTAGATTGATAATAGTGAGTGTAATAAGTATAGTAATTGTCGTTCTATCGATCATATTAGCATAATATGGTTAATAATGTGAGTTAGATTGATAATAATAAGAGTAATAAGTATAGTAATTGTCGTTCTATCGATCATATAAGCATAATATGGCTAATAATATGAGTTAGATTTATAATAATAAGAGTAATAAGTATAGTAATTGTCGTTCTATCGATCATATAAGCATAATATGGCTAATAATATGAGTTAGATCGATAATGATAAGAGTAATAAGTACAATAATTGTCGTTCTATCGATCATATAAGCATAATATGGCTAATAATATGAGCTAGATCGATAATGATAAGAGTAATAAGTACAATAATTGTCGTTCTATCGATCATATAAGCATAATATGGTTAATAATATGAGTTAGATTGATAATAGTGAGTGTAATAAGTATAGTAATTGTCGTTCTATCGATCATATTAGCATAATATGGTTAATAATATGAGTTAGATTGATAATAATAAGAGTAATAAGTATAGTAATTGTCGTTCTATCGATCATATAAGCATAATATGGTTAATAATATGAGTTAGATTGATAATAGTAAGAGTAATGAGTATAGTAATTGTCGTACTATCGATCATATAAGCATAATATGGCTAATAATATGAGTTAGATTTATAATAATAAGAGTAATAAGTATAGTAATTGTCGTTCTATCGATCATATAAGCAGAATATGGCTAATAATATGAGTTAGATTGATAATAATAGGAGTAATAAGTATAGTAATTGTCGTTCTATCGAGCATATCTGCATAATATGGTTAATAAAATGAGTTAGATTGATAATAATAAGAGTAATAAGTATAGTAATTGTCGTTCTATCGATCATATAAGCATAATATGGCTAATAATATGAGTTAGATTGATAATAACAAGAGTAGTGAGTATAGTAATTGTCGTTCTATCGATCATATAAGCATAATATGGCTAATAATATGAGTTAGATTGATAATAATAAGAGTAATAAGTATAGTAATTGTCGTTCTATCGATCATTTAAGCATAATATGGCTAATAATATGAGTTAGATTGATAATAATAAGTGTAATAAGTATAGTAATTGTCGTTCTATCGATCATAATTGCATAATATGGTTAATAATATCAGTTCGATTCATAATAATAAGAGTAATAAGTATAGTAATTGTCGTTCTATCGATCATTTAAGCATAAAATGGCTAATAATGTGAGTTAGGTTGATAATAATAAGAGTAATAAGTGTAGTAATTGTCGTTCTATCGATCATATCTGCATAATATGGTTAATAATATGAGTTAGATTGATAATAATAAGAGCAATGAGTATAGTAATTGTCGTACTATCGATCATATAAGCATAATATGGCTAATAAGGTGAGTTAGATTGATAACAGTGAGTGTAATAAATATAGTAATTGTTGTTCTGTCGATCATATAAGCACAATATGTCTATTAATATGAGTTAGATTGATAATAATAAGAGTAATAAGTATAGTAATTGTCCTTCTATCGGTCATATAACCATAATATCGCTAATAATATGAGTTAGATTGATAATAGTGAGTGTAATAAGTATAGTAATTGTCGTTCTATCGATCATATAAGCACAATATGGCTAATAATATGAGTTAGATTGATAATAATAGGAGTAATAACTATAGTAATTGTCGTTCTATCGAGCATATCTGCATAATATGGTTAATAAAATGAGTTAGATTGATAATAATAAGAGTAATAAGTATAGTAATTGTCGTTCTATCGATCATATAAGCATAATATGGCTAATAATATGAGTTAGACTGATAATAACAAGAGTAGTGAGTATAGTAATTGTCGTTCTATCGATCATATAAGCATAATATGGCTAATAATATGAGTTAGATTGATAATAATAAGAGTAATAAGTATAGTAATTGTCGTACTATCGATCATAATTGCATAATATGGTTAATAATATGAGTTGGAATGATAATAGTGAGTGTAATAAGTATAGTAATTGTCGTTCTATCGATCTTATGAGCATAATATGGCTAATAATATGATTTAGGTTGATAATAATAAGAGTAATAAGTATAGTAATTGTCGTTCTATCGATCATATAAGCATAATATGGCTAATAATATGAGTTAGGTTGATAATAATAAGAGTAATGAGTATAGTAATTGTCGTCCTATCGATCATATAAGCATAATAAGGCTAATAATATGAGTTAGATTTATAATAATAGGAGTAGTAAGTATAGTAATTGACGTTCTATCGGTCATATAACCATAATATGTCTAATAATATGAGTTAGATTGATAATAGTGAGTGTAATAAGTATAGAAATTGTCGTTCTATCGATCATATCTGCATAATATGGTTAATAATATGAGTTAGATTGATAATAATAAGAGCAATGAGTATAGTAATTGTCGTACTATCGATCATATAAGCATAATATGGCTAATAGTTTGAGTTAGATTTATAATAATAAGAGCAATGAGTATAGTAATTGTCGTTCTATCGGTCATATAACCATAATATGGCTAATAATGTGAGTTAGATTGATAATAGTGAGTGTAATAAATATAGTAATTGTCGTTCTATCGCTCATATAAGCACAATATGGCGAATAATATGAGTTAGATTGATAATAATAATAGTAATAAGTATAGTAATTGTCGTTCTATCGATCATATAAGCATTATATGGCTAATAATATGAGTTAGATTGATAATAATAAGAGTAATAAGTACAGTAATTGTCGTTCTATCGATCATACAAGCATAATATGGCTAATAATATGAGTTAGGTTGATAGTAATAAGAGTAATAAGTATAGTCAATGTCGTGCTATCGATCATATCTGCATAATATGGTTAATAATATGAGTTAGATTGATAATAGTGAGTGTAATAAGTATAGTAATTGTCGTTCTATCGATCATATTAGCATAATATGGTTAATAATATGAGTTAGATTGATAATAATAAGTGTAATAAGTATAGTAATTGTCGTTCTATCGATCATAATTGCATAATATGGTTAATAATATGAGTTAGATTCATAATAATAAGAGTAATAAGTATAGTAATTGCCGTTCTATCGATCATTTAAGCATAAAATGGCTAATAATGTGAGTTAGGTTGATAATAATAAGAGTAATAAGTGTAGTAATTGTCGTTCTATCGATCATATCTGCATAATATGGTTAATAATATGAGTTAGATTGATAATAATAAGAGCAATGAGTATAGTAATTGTCGTACTATCGATCATATAAGCATAATATGGCTAATAAGGTGAGTTAGATTGATAACAGTGAGTGTAATAAATATCGTAATTGTTGTCCTGTCGATCATATAAGCACAATATGTCTAATAATATGAGTTAGATTGATAATAATAAGAGTAATAAGTATAGTAATTGTCGTTCTATCGGTCATATAACCATAATATCGCTAATAATATGAGTTAGATTGATAATAGTGAGTGTAATAAGTATAGTAATTGTCGTTCTATCGATCATAAGCATAATATGGGTAATACTATGAGTTAGATTGATAATAATAAGAACAATGAGTATAGTAATTGTCGTTCTATCGATCATATAAGCATAATATGGCTAATAATATGAGTTAGATTGATAATAATAAGAGTAATAAGTATAGTAATTGTCGTTCTATCGATCATATAAGCACAATATGGCTAATAATATGAGTTAGATTGATAATAATAAGAGTTATAAGTATAGTAATTGCCGTTCTATCGATCATATAAGCATAATATGGCTAATAATATGAGTTAGATTGATAATAATAAGTGTAATAAGTATAGTAATTGTCGTTCTATCGATCATAATTGCATAATATGGTTAATAATATGAGTTAGATTGATAATAATAAGAACAATGAGTATAGTAATTGTCGTACTATCGGTCATATAAGCATAATATGGCTAATACTATGAGTTAGATTTATAATAACAAGAGTAATAAATATAGTAATTGTCGTTCTATCGATCATATCTGCATAATATGGTTAATAATATGAGTTAGATTGATAATAGTAAGAGTAATGAGTATAGTAATTGTCGTACTATCGATCATATAAGCATAATATGGCTAATAATATGAGTTAGATTTATAATAATAAGAGTAATAAGTATAGTAATTGTCGTTCTATCGATCATATAAGCACAATATGGCTAATAATATGAGTTAGATTGATAATAATAGGAGTAATAAGTATAGTAATTGTCGTTCTATCGAGCATATCTGCATAATATGGTTAATAAAATGAGTTAGATTGATAATAATAAGAGTAATAAGTATAGTAATTGTCGTTCTATCGATCATATAAGCATAATATGGCTAATAATATGAGTTAGATTGATAATAACAAGAGTAGTGAGTATAGTAATTGTCGTTCTATCGATCATTTAAGCATAAAATGGCTAATAATGTGAGTTAGGTTGATAATAATAAGAGTAATAAGTGTAGTAATTGTCGTTCTATCGATCATATCTGCATAATATGGTTAATAATATGAGTTAGATTGATAATAATAAGAGCAATGAGTATAGTAATTGTCGTACTATCGATCATATAAGCATAATATGGCTAATAAGGTGAGTTAGATTGATAACAGTGAGTGTAATAAATATCGTAATTGTTGTTCTGTCGATCATATAAGCACAATATGTCTAATAATATGAGTTAGATTGATAATAATAAGAGTAATAAGTATAGTAATCGTCGTTCTATCGGTCATATAACCATAATATCGCTAATAATATGAGTTAGATTGATAATAGTGAGTGTAATAAGTATAGTAATTATCGTTCTATCGATCATAAGCATAATATGGGTAATACTATGAGTTAGATTGATAATAATAAGAGTAATAAGTATAGTAATTGTCGTTCTATCGATCATATAAGCATAATATGGCTAATAATATGAGTTATATTGATAATAATAAGAGTAATAAGTATAGTAATTGTCGTTCTATCGATCATATAAGCACAATATGGCTAATAATATGAGTTAGATTGATAATAATAAGAGTTATAAGTATAGTAATTGCCGTTCTATCGATCATATAAGCATAATATGGCTAATAATATGAGTTAGGTTGATAGTAATAAGAGTAATAAGTATAGTCAATGTCGTTCTATCGATCATATAAGCATAATATGGCTAATAATATGAGTTAGGTTGATAATAATAAGAGTAATAAGTATAGTAATTGTCGTTCTATCGATCATATAAGCATAATATGGCTAATAATATGAGTTAGATTGATAATAATAAGAGTAGTGAGTATAGTAATTGTCGTTCTATCGATTATATAAACATAATATGGCTAATAATATGAGTTAGATCGATAATGATAAGAGTAATAAGTACAGTAATTGTAGTTCTGTCGATCATATAAGCATAATATGGCTAATAATATGAGTTAGATTGATAATAATAACAGTAATAAGTATAGTAATTGTCGTTCTATCGATAATATAAGCATAATATGGCTAATAATATGAGTTAGGTTGATAATAATAAGAGTAATAAGTATAGTGATTGTCGTTCTTTCGATCATATAAGCATAATATGGCTAATAATATGAGTTAGGTTGATAGTAATAAGAGTAATAAGTATAGTCAATGTCGTGCTATCGATCATATCTGCATAATATGGTTAATAATATGAGTTAGATTGATAATAGTGAGTGTAATAAGTATAGTAATTGTCTTTCTATCGATCATATCTGCATAATATGGTTAATAATATGAGTTAGATTGATAATAATAAGTGTAATATGTATAGTAATTGTCGTTCTATCGATCATAATTGCATAATATTGTTAATAATATGAGTTAGATTGATAATAATAAGAGTAATAAGTATAGTAATTGCCGTTCTATCGATCATTTAAGCATAAAATGGCTAATAATGTGAGTTAGGTTGATAATAATAAGAGTAATAAGTGTAGTAATTGTCGTTCTATCGATCATATCTGCATAATATGGTTAATAATATGAGTTAGATTGATAATAATAAGAGCAATGAGTATAGTAATTGTCGTACTATCGATCATATAAGCATAACATGGCTAATAAGGTGAGTTAGATTGATAACAGTGAGTGTACTAAATATAGTAATTGTCGTTCTGTCGATCATATAAGCACAATATGTCTAATAATATGAGTTAGATTGATAATAGTAAGAGTAATGAGTATAGTAATTGTCGTACTATCGATCATATAAGCATAATATGGCTAATAATATGAGTTAGATTTATAATAATAAGAGTAATAAGTATAGTAATTGTCGTTCTATCGATCATATAAGCACAATATGGCTAATAATATGAGTTAGATTGATAATAATAGGAGTAATAAGTATAGTAATTGTCGTTCTATCGAGCATATCTGCATAATATGGTTAATAAAATGAGTTAGATTGATAATAATAAGAGTAATAAGTATAGTAATTGTCGTTCTATCGATCATATAAGCATAATATGGCTAATAATATGAGTTAGATTGATAATAACAAGAGTAGTGAGTATAGTAATTGTCGTTCTATCGATCATATAAGCATAATATGGCTAATAATATGAGTTAGATTGATAATAATAAGAGTAATAAGTATAGTAATTGTCGTTCTATCGATCATTTAAGCATAATATGGCTAATAATATGAGTTAGATTGATAATAATAAGTGTAATAAGTATAGTAATTGTCGTTCTATCGAGCATATCTGCATAATATGGTTAATAAAATGAGTTAGATTGATAATAATAAGAGTAATAAGTATAGTAATTGTCGTTCTATCGATCATATAAGCATAATATGGCTAATAATATGAGTTAGATTGATAACAACAAGAGTAGTGAGTATAGTAATTGTCGTTCTATCGATCATATAAGCATAATATGGCTAATAATATGAGTTAGATTGATAGTAATAAGAGTAATAAGTATAGTCAATTTCGTGCTATCGATCATATAAGCATAATATGGCTAATAATATGAGTTAGGTTGATAATAATAAGAGTAATAAGTATAGTAATTGTCGTTCTATCGATCATATAAGCATAATATGGCTAATAATATGAGTTAGATTGATAATAATAAGAGTAGTGAGTATAGTAATTGTCGTTCTATCGATTATATAAACATAATATGGCTAATAATATGAGTTAGATCGATAATGATAAGAGTAATAAGTACAGTAATTGTAGTTCTGTCGATCATATAAGCATAATATGGCTAATAATATGAGTTAGATTGATAATAATAACAGTAATAAGTATAGTAATTGTCGTTCTATCGATAATATAAGCATAATATGGCTAATAATATGAGTTAGGTTGATAATAATAAGAGTAATAAGTATAGTGATTGTCGTTCTTTCGATCATATAAGCATAATATGGCTAATAATATGAGTTAGGTTGATAGTAATAAGAGTAATAAGTATAGTCAATGTCGTGCTATCGATCATATCTGCATAATATGGTTAATAATATGAGTTAGATTGATAATAGTGAGTGTAATAAGTATAGTTATTGTCGTTCTATCGATCATATTAGCATAATATGGTTAATAATATGAGTTAGATTGATAATAATAAGTGTAATAAGTATAGTAATTGTCGTTCTATCGATCATAATTGCATAATATGGTTAATAATATGAGTTAGATTCATAATAATAAGAGTAATAAGTATAGTAATTGCCGTTCTATCGATCATTTAAGCATAAAATGGCTAATAATGTGAGTTAGGTTGATAATAATAAGAGTAATAAGTGTAGTAATTGTCGTTCTATCGATCATATCTGCATAATATGGTTAATAATATGAGTTAGATTGATAATAATAAGAGCAATGAGTATAGTAATTGTCGTACTATCGATCATATAAGCATAACATGGCTAATAAGGTGAGTTAGATTGATAACAGTGAGTGTACTAAATATAGTAATTGTCGTTCTGTCGATCATATAAGCACAATATGGCTAATAATATGAGTTAGATTTATAATAATAAGAGTAATAAGTATAGTAATTGTCGTTCTATCGATCATATAAGCACAATATGGCTAATAATATGAGTTAGATTGATAATAATAGGAGTAATAAGTATAGTAATTGTCGTTCTATCGAGCATATCTGCATAATATGGTTAATAAAATGAGTTAGATTGATAATAATAAGAGTAATAAGTATAGTAATTGTCGTTCTATCGATCATATAAGCATAATATGGCTAATAATATGAGTTAGATTGATAATAATAAGAGTAATAAGTATAGTAATTGTCGTTCTATCGGTCATATAACCATAATATCGCTAATAATATGAGTTAGATTGATAATAGTGAGTGTAATAAGTATAGTAATTGTCGTTCTATCGATCATATAAGCACAATATGGCTAATAATATGAGTTAGATTGATAATAATAGGAGTAATAACTATAGTAATTGTCGTTCTATCGAGCATATCTGCATAATATGGTTAATAAAATGAGTTAGATTGATAATAATAAGAGTAATAAGTATAGTAATTGTCGTTCTATCGATCATATAAGCATAATATGGCTAATAATATGAGTTAGACTGATAATAACAAGAGTAGTGAGTATAGTAATTGTCGTTCTATCGATCATATAAGCATAATATGGCTAATAATATGAGTTAGATTGATAATAATAAGAGTAATAAGTATAGTAATTGTCGTACTATCGATCATAATTGCATAATATGGTTAATAATATGAGTTGGAATGATAATAGTGAGTGTAATAAGTATAGTAATTGTCGTTCTATCGATCTTATGAGCATAATATGGCTAATAATATGATTTAGGTTGATAATAATAAGAGTAATAAGTATAGTAATTGTCGTTCTATCGATCATATAAGCATAATATGGCTAATAATATGAGTTAGGTTGATAATAATAAGAGTAATGAGTATAGTAATTGTCGTCCTATCGATCATATAAGCATAATAAGGCTAATAATATGAGTTAGATTTATAATAATAGGAGTAGTAAGTATAGTAATTGACGTTCTATCGGTCATATAACCATAATATGTCTAATAATATGAGTTAGATTGAAAATAGTGAGTGTAATAAGTATAGAAATTGTCGTTCTATCGATCATATCTGCATAATATGGTTAATAATATGAGTTAGATTGATAATAATAAGAGCAATGAGTATAGTAATTGTCGTACTATCGATCATATAAGCATAATATGGCTAATAGTTTGAGTTAGATTTATAATAATAAGAGCAATGAGTATAGTAATTGTCGTTCTATCGGTCATATAACCATAATATGGCTAATAATGTGAGTTAGATTGATAATAGTGAGTGTAATAAATATAGTAATTGTCGTTCTATCGCTCATATAAGCACAATATGGCGAATAATATGAGTTAGATTGATAATAATAATAGTAATAAGTATAGTAATTGTCGTTCTATCGATCATATAAGCATTATATGGCTAATAATATGAGTTAGATTGATAATAATAAGAGTAATAAGTACAGTAATTGTCGTTCTATCGATCATACAAGCATAATATGGCTAATAATATGAGTTAGGTTGATAGTAATAAGAGTAATAAGTATAGTCAATGTCGTGCTATCGATCATATCTGCATAATATGGTTAATAATATGAGTTAGATTGATAATAGTGAGTGTAATAAGTATAGTAATTGTCGTTCTATCGATCATATTAGCATAATATGGTTAATAATATGAGTTAGATTGATAATAATAAGTGTAATAAGTATAGTAATTGTCGTTCTATCGATCATAATTGCATAATATGGTTAATAATATGAGTTAGATTCATAATAATAAGAGTAATAAGTATAGTAATTGCCGTTCTATCGATCATTTAAGCATAAAATGGCTAATAATGTGAGTTAGGTTGATAATAATAAGAGTAATAAGTGTAGTAATTGTCGTTCTATCGATCATATCTGCATAATATGGTTAATAATATGAGTTAGATTGATAATAATAAGAGCAATGAGTATAGTAATTGTCGTACTATCGATCATATAAGCATAATATGGCTAATAAGGTGAGTTAGATTGATAACAGTGAGTGTAATAAATATCGTAATTGTTGTCCTGTCGATCATATAAGCACAATATGTCTAATAATATGAGTTAGATTGATAATAATAAGAGTAATAAGTATAGTAATTGTCGTTCTATCGGTCATATAACCATAATATCGCTAATAATATGAGTTAGATTGATAATAGTGAGTGTAATAAGTATAGTAATTGTCGTTCTATCGATCATAAGCATAATATGGGTAATACTATGAGTTAGATTGATAATAATAAGAACAATGAGTATAGTAATTGTCGTTCTATCGATCATATAAGCATAATATGGCTAATAATATGAGTTAGATTGATAATAATAAGAGTAATAAGTATAGTAATTGTCGTTCTATCGATCATATAAGCACAATATGGCTAATAATATGAGTTAGATTGATAATAATAAGAGTTATAAGTATAGTAATTGCCGTTCTATCGATCATATAAGCATAATATGGCTAATAATATGAGTTAGATTGATAATAATAAGTGTAATAAGTATAGTAATTGTCGTTCTATCGATCATAATTGCATAATATGGTTAATAATATGAGTTAGATTGATAATAATAAGAACAATGAGTATAGTAATTGTCGTACTATCGGTCATATAAGCATAATATGGCTAATACTATGAGTTAGATTTATAATAACAAGAGTAATAAATATAGTAATTGTCGTTCTATCGATCATATCTGCATAATATGGTTAATAATATGAGTTAGATTGATAATAGTAAGAGTAATGAGTATAGTAATTGTCGTACTATCGATCATATAAGCATAATATGGCTAATAATATGAGTTAGATTTATAATAATAAGAGTAATAAGTATAGTAATTGTCGTTCTATCGATCATATAAGCACAATATGGCTAATAATATGAGTTAGATTGATAATAATAGGAGTAATAAGTATAGTAATTGTCGTTCTATCGAGCATATCTGCATAATATGGTTAATAAAATGAGTTAGATTGATAATAATAAGAGTAATAAGTATAGTAATTGTCGTTCTATCGATCATATAAGCATAATATGGCTAATAATATGAGTTAGATTGATAATAACAAGAGTAGTGAGTATAGTAATTGTCGTTCTATCGATCATTTAAGCATAAAATGGCTAATAATGTGAGTTAGGTTGATAATAATAAGAGTAATAAGTGTAGTAATTGTCGTTCTATCGATCATATCTGCATAATATGGTTAATAATATGAGTTAGATTGATAATAATAAGAGCAATGAGTATAGTAATTGTCGTACTATCGATCATATAAGCATAATATGGCTAATAAGGTGAGTTAGATTGATAACAGTGAGTGTAATAAATATCGAAATTTTTTGTTCTGTCGATCATATAAGCACAATATGTCTAATAATATGAGTTAGATTGATAATAATAAGAGTAATAAGTATAGTAATTGTCGTTCTATCGGTCATATAACCATAATATCGCTAATAATATGAGTTAGATTGATAATAGTGAGTGTAATAAGTATAGTAATTATCGTTCTATCGATCATAAGCATAATATGGGTAATACTATGAGTTAGATTGATAATAATAAGAGTAATAAGTATAGTAATTGTCGTTCTATCGATCATATAAGCATAATATGGCTAATAATATGAGTTATATTGATAATAATAAGAGTAATAAGTATAGTAATTGTCGTTCTATCGATCATATAAGCACAATATGGCTAATAATATGAGTTAGATTGATAATAATAAGAGTTATAAGTATAGTAATTGCCGTTCTATCGATCATATAAGCATAATATGGCTAATAATATGAGTTAGGTTGATAGTAATAAGAGTAATAAGTATAGTCAATGTCGTTCTATCGATCATATAAGCATAATATGGCTAATAATATGAGTTAGGTTGATAATAATAAGAGTAATAAGTATAGTAATTGTCGTTCTATCGATCATATAAGCATAATATGGCTAATAATATGAGTTAGATTGATAATAATAAGAGTAGTGAGTATAGTAATTGTCGTTCTATCGATTATATAAACATAATATGGCTAATAATATGAGTTAGATCGATAATGATAAGAGTAATAAGTACAGTAATTGTAGTTCTGTCGATCATATAAGCATAATATGGCTAATAATATGAGTTAGATTGATAATAATAACAGTAATAAGTATAGTAATTGTCGTTCTATCGATAATATAAGCATAATATGGCTAATAATATGAGTTAGGTTGATAATAATAAGAGTAATAAGTATAGTGATTGTCGTTCTTTCGATCATATAAGCATAATATGGCTAATAATATGAGTTAGGTTGATAGTAATAAGAGTAATAAGTATAGTCAATGTCGTGCTATCGATCATATCTGCATAATATGGTTAATAATATGAGTTAGATTGATAATAGTGAGTGTAATAAGTATAGTAATTGTCTTTCTATCGATCATATCTGCATAATATGGTTAATAATATGAGTTAGATTGATAATAATAAGTGTAATATGTATAGTAATTGTCGTTCTATCGATCATAATTGCATAATATTGTTAATAATATGAGTTAGATTGATAATAATAAGAGTAATAAGTATAGTAATTGCCGTTCTATCGATCATTTAAGCATAAAATGGCTAATAATGTGAGTTAGGTTGATAATAATAAGAGTAATAAGTGTAGTAATTGTCGTTCTATCGATCATATCTGCATAATATGGTTAATAATATGAGTTAGATTGATAATAATAAGAGCAATGAGTATAGTAATTGTCGTACTATCGATCATATAAGCATAACATGGCTAATAAGGTGAGTTAGATTGATAACAGTGAGTGTACTAAATATAGTAATTGTCGTTCTGTCGATCATATAAGCACAATATGTCTAATAATATGAGTTAGATTGATAATAGTAAGAGTAATGAGTATAGTAATTGTCGTACTATCGATCATATAAGCATAATATGGCTAATAATATGAGTTAGATTTATAATAATAAGAGTAATAAGTATAGTAATTGTCGTTCTATCGATCATATAAGCACAATATGGCTAATAATATGAGTTAGATTGATAATAATAGGAGTAATAAGTATAGTAATTGTCGTTCTATCGAGCATATCTGCATAATATGGTTAATAAAATGAGTTAGATTGATAATAATAAGAGTAATAAGTATAGTAATTGTCGTTCTATCGATCATATAAGCATAATATGGCTAATAATATGAGTTAGATTGATAATAACAAGAGTAGTGAGTATAGTAATTGTCGTTCTATCGATCATATAAGCATAATATGGCTAATAATATGAGTTAGATTGATAATAATAAGAGTAATAAGTATAGTAATTGTCGTTCTATCGATCATTTAAGCATAATATGGCTAATAATATGAGTTAGATTGATAATAATAAGTGTAATAAGTATAGTAATTGTCGTTCTATCGAGCATATCTGCATAATATGGTTAATAAAATGAGTTAGATTGATAATAATAAGAGTAATAAGTATAGTAATTGTCGTTCTATCGATCATATAAGCATAATATGGCTAATAATATGAGTTAGATTGATAACAACAAGAGTAGTGAGTATAGTAATTGTCGTTCTATCGATCATATAAGCATAATATGGCTAATAATATGAGTTAGATTGATAGTAATAAGAGTAATAAGTATAGTCAATGTCGTGCTATCGATCATATAAGCATAATATGGCTAATAATATGAGTTAGGTTGATAATAATAAGAGTAATAAGTATAGTAATTGTCGTTCTATCGATCATATAAGCATAATATGGCTAATAATATGAGTTAGATTGATAATAATAAGAGTAGTGAGTATAGTAATTGTCGTTCTATCGATTATATAAACATAATATGGCTAATAATATGAGTTAGATCGATAATGATAAGAGTAATAAGTACAGTAATTGTTGTTCTGTCGATCATATAAGCATAATATGGCTAATAATATGAGTTAGATTGATAATAATAACAGTAATAAGTATAGTAATTGTCGTTCTATCGATAATATAAGCATAATATGGCTAATAATATGAGTTAGGTTGATAATAATAAGAGTAATAAGTATAGTGATTGTCGTTCTTTCGATCATATAAGCATAATATGGCTAATAATATGAGTTAGGTTGATAGTAATAAGAGTAATAAGTATAGTCAATGTCGTGCTATCGATCATATCTGCATAATATGGTTAATAATATGAGTTAGATTGATAATAGTGAGTGTAATAAGTATAGTTATTGTCGTTCTATCGATCATATTAGCATAATATGGTTAATAATATGAGTTAGATTGATAATAATAAGTGTAATAAGTATAGTAATTGTCGTTCTATCGATCATAATTGCATAATATGGTTAATAATATGAGTTAGATTCATAATAATAAGAGTAATAAGTATAGTAATTGCCGTTCTATCGATCATTTAAGCATAAAATGGCTAATAATGTGAGTTAGGTTGATAATAATAAGAGTAATAAGTGTAGTAATTGTCGTTCTATCGATCATATCTGCATAATATGGTTAATAATATGAGTTAGATTGATAATAATAAGAGCAATGAGTATAGTAATTGTCGTACTATCGATCATATAAGCATAACATGGCTAATAAGGTGAGTTAGATTGATAACAGTGAGTGTACTAAATATAGTAATTGTCGTTCTGTCGATCATATAAGCACAATATGGCTAATAATATGAGTTAGATTGATAATAATAAGAGTAATAAGTATAGTAATTGTCGTTCTATCGGTCATATAACCATAATATCGCTAATAATATGAGTTAGATTGATAATAGTGAGTGTAATAAGTATAGTAATTGTCGTTCTATCGATCATAAGCATAATATGGGTAATACTATGAGTTAGATTGATAATAATAAGAACAATGAGTATAGTAATTGTCGTTCTATCGATCATATAAGCATAATATGGCTAATAATATGAGTTAGATTGATAATAATAAGAGTAATAAGTATAGTAATTGTCGTTCTATCGATCATATAAGCACAATATGGCTAATAATATGAGTTAGATTGATAATAATAAGAGTTATAAGTATAGTAATTGCCGTTCTATCGATCATATAAGCATAATATGGCTAATAATATGAGTTAGATTGATAATAATAAGTGTAATAAGTATAGTAATTGTCGTTCTATCGATCATAATTGCATAATATGGTTAATAATATGAGTTAGATTGATAATAATAAGAACAATGAGTATAGTAATTGTCGTACTATCGGTCATATAAGCATAATATGGCTAATACTATGAGTTAGATTTATAATAACAAGAGTAATAAATATAGTAATTGTCGTTCTATCGATCATATCTGCATAATATGGTTAATAATATGAGTTAGATTGATAATAGTAAGAGTAATGAGTATAGTAATTGTCGTACTATCGATCATATAAGCATAATATGGCTAATAATATGAGTTAGATTTATAATAATAAGAGTAATAAGTATAGTAATTGTCGTTCTATCGATCATATAAGCACAATATGGCTAATAATATGAGTTAGATTGATAATAATAGGAGTAATAAGTATAGTAATTGTCGTTCTATCGAGCATATCTGCATAATATGGTTAATAAAATGAGTTAGATTGATAATAATAAGAGTAATAAGTATAGTAATTGTCGTTCTATCGATCATATAAGCATAATATGGCTAATAATATGAGTTAGATTGATAATAACAAGAGTAGTGAGTATAGTAATTGTCGTTCTATCGATCATTTAAGCATAAAATGGCTAATAATGTGAGTTAGGTTGATAATAATAAGAGTAATAAGTGTAGTAATTGTCGTTCTATCGATCATATCTGCATAATATGGTTAATAATATGAGTTAGATTGATAATAATAAGAGCAATGAGTATAGTAATTGTCGTACTATCGATCATATAAGCATAATATGGCTAATAAGGTGAGTTAGATTGATAACAGTGAGTGTAATAAATATCGAAATTTTTTGTTCTGTCGATCATATAAGCACAATATGTCTAATAATATGAGTTAGATTGATAATAATAAGAGTAATAAGTATAGTAATTGTCGTTCTATCGGTCATATAACCATAATATCGCTAATAATATGAGTTAGATTGATAATAGTGAGTGTAATAAGTATAGTAATTATCGTTCTATCGATCATAAGCATAATATGGGTAATACTATGAGTTAGATTGATAATAATAAGAGTAATAAGTATAGTAATTGTCGTTCTATCGATCATATAAGCATAATATGGCTAATAATATGAGTTATATTGATAATAATAAGAGTAATAAGTATAGTAATTGTCGTTCTATCGATCATATAAGCACAATATGGCTAATAATATGAGTTAGATTGATAATAATAAGAGTTATAAGTATAGTAATTGCCGTTCTATCGATCATATAAGCATAATATGGCTAATAATATGAGTTAGGTTGATAGTAATAAGAGTAATAAGTATAGTCAATGTCGTTCTATCGATCATATAAGCATAATATGGCTAATAATATGAGTTAGGTTGATAATAATAAGAGTAATAAGTATAGTAATTGTCGTTCTATCGATCATATAAGCATAATATGGCTAATAATATGAGTTAGATTGATAATAATAAGAGTAGTGAGTATAGTAATTGTCGTTCTATCGATTATATAAACATAATATGGCTAATAATATGAGTTAGATCGATAATGATAAGAGTAATAAGTACAGTAATTGTAGTTCTGTCGATCATATAAGCATAATATGGCTAATAATATGAGTTAGATTGATAATAATAACAGTAATAAGTATAGTAATTGTCGTTCTATCGATAATATAAGCATAATATGGCTAATAATATGAGTTAGGTTGATAATAATAAGAGTAATAAGTATAGTGATTGTCGTTCTTTCGATCATATAAGCATAATATGGCTAATAATATGAGTTAGGTTGATAGTAATAAGAGTAATAAGTATAGTCAATGTCGTGCTATCGATCATATCTGCATAATATGGTTAATAATATGAGTTAGATTGATAATAGTGAGTGTAATAAGTATAGTAATTGTCTTTCTATCGATCATATCTGCATAATATGGTTAATAATATGAGTTAGATTGATAATAATAAGTGTAATATGTATAGTAATTGTCGTTCTATCGATCATAATTGCATAATATTGTTAATAATATGAGTTAGATTGATAATAATAAGAGTAATAAGTATAGTAATTGCCGTTCTATCGATCATTTAAGCATAAAATGGCTAATAATGTGAGTTAGGTTGATAATAATAAGAGTAATAAGTGTAGTAATTGTCGTTCTATCGATCATATCTGCATAATATGGTTAATAATATGAGTTAGATTGATAATAATAAGAGCAATGAGTATAGTAATTGTCGTACTATCGATCATATAAGCATAACATGGCTAATAAGGTGAGTTAGATTGATAACAGTGAGTGTACTAAATATAGTAATTGTCGTTCTGTCGATCATATAAGCACAATATGTCTAATAATATGAGTTAGATTGATAATAGTAAGAGTAATGAGTATAGTAATTGTCGTACTATCGATCATATAAGCATAATATGGCTAATAATATGAGTTAGATTTATAATAATAAGAGTAATAAGTATAGTAATTGTCGTTCTATCGATCATATAAGCACAATATGGCTAATAATATGAGTTAGATTGATAATAATAGGAGTAATAAGTATAGTAATTGTCGTTCTATCGAGCATATCTGCATAATATGGTTAATAAAATGAGTTAGATTGATAATAATAAGAGTAATAAGTATAGTAATTGTCGTTCTATCGATCATATAAGCATAATATGGCTAATAATATGAGTTAGATTGATAATAACAAGAGTAGTGAGTATAGTAATTGTCGTTCTATCGATCATATAAGCATAATATGGCTAATAATATGAGTTAGATTGATAATAATAAGAGTAATAAGTATAGTAATTGTCGTTCTATCGATCATTTAAGCATAATATGGCTAATAATATGAGTTAGATTGATAATAATAAGTGTAATAAGTATAGTAATTGTCGTTCTATCGAGCATATCTGCATAATATGGTTAATAAAATGAGTTAGATTGATAATAATAAGAGTAATAAGTATAGTAATTGTCGTTCTATCGATCATATAAGCATAATATGGCTAATAATATGAGTTAGATTGATAACAACAAGAGTAGTGAGTATAGTAATTGTCGTTCTATCGATCATATAAGCATAATATGGCTAATAATATGAGTTAGATTGATAGTAATAAGAGTAATAAGTATAGTCAATGTCGTGCTATCGATCATATAAGCATAATATGGCTAATAATATGAGTTAGGTTGATAATAATAAGAGTAATAAGTATAGTAATTGTCGTTCTATCGATCATATAAGCATAATATGGCTAATAATATGAGTTAGATTGATAATAATAAGAGTAGTGAGTATAGTAATTGTCGTTCTATCGATTATATAAACATAATATGGCTAATAATATGAGTTAGATCGATAATGATAAGAGTAATAAGTACAGTAATTGTTGTTCTGTCGATCATATAAGCATAATATGGCTAATAATATGAGTTAGATTGATAATAATAACAGTAATAAGTATAGTAATTGTCGTTCTATCGATAATATAAGCATAATATGGCTAATAATATGAGTTAGGTTGATAATAATAAGAGTAATAAGTATAGTGATTGTCGTTCTTTCGATCATATAAGCATAATATGGCTAATAATATGAGTTAGGTTGATAGTAATAAGAGTAATAAGTATAGTCAATGTCGTGCTATCGATCATATCTGCATAATATGGTTAATAATATGAGTTAGATTGATAATAGTGAGTGTAATAAGTATAGTTATTGTCGTTCTATCGATCATATTAGCATAATATGGTTAATAATATGAGTTAGATTGATAATAATAAGTGTAATAAGTATAGTAATTGTCGTTCTATCGATCATAATTGCATAATATGGTTAATAATATGAGTTAGATTCATAATAATAAGAGTAATAAGTATAGTAATTGCCGTTCTATCGATCATTTAAGCATAAAATGGCTAATAATGTGAGTTAGGTTGATAATAATAAGAGTAATAAGTGTAGTAATTGTCGTTCTATCGATCATATCTGCATAATATGGTTAATAATATGAGTTAGATTGATAATAATAAGAGCAATGAGTATAGTAATTGTCGTACTATCGATCATATAAGCATAACATGGCTAATAAGGTGAGTTAGATTGATAACAGTGAGTGTACTAAATATAGTAATTGTCGTTCTGTCGATCATATAAGCACAATATGGCTAATAATATGAGTTAGATTTATAATAATAAGAGTAATAAGTATAGTAATTGTCGTTCTATCGATCATATAAGCACAATATGGCTAATAATATGAGTTAGATTGATAATAATAGGAGTAATAAGTATAGTAATTGTCGTTCTATCGAGCATATCTGCATAATATGGTTAATAAAATGAGTTAGATTGATAATAATAAGAGTAATAAGTATAGTAATTGTCGTTCTATCGATCATATAAGCATAATATGGCTAATAATATGAGTTAGATTGATAATAACAAGAGTAGTGAGTATAGTAATTGTCGTTCTATCGATCATATAAGCATAATATGGCTAATAATATGAGTTAGATTGATAATAATAAGAGTAATAAGTATAGTAATTGTCGTTCTATCGATCATTTAAGCATAATATGGCTAATAATATGAGTTAGATTGATAATAATAAGTGTAATAAGTATAGTAATTGTCGTTCTATCGATCATAATTGCATAATATGGTTAATAATATGAGTTCGATTCATAATAATAAGAGTAATAAGTATAGTAATTGTCGTTCTATCGATCATTTAAGCATAAAATGGCTAATAATGTTAGTTAGGTTGATAATAATAAGAGTAATAAGTGTAGTAATTGTCGTTCTATCGATCATATCTGCATAATATGGTTAATAATATGAGTTAGATTGATAATAATAAGAGCAATGAGTATAGTAATTGTCGTACTATCGATCATATAAGCATAATATGGCTAATAAGGTGAGTTAGATTGATAATAGTGAGTGTAATAAGTATAGTAATTGTCGTTCTATCGATCATAAGCATAATATGGGTAATAATATGAGTTAGATTGATAATAATAAGAGTAATAAGTATAGTAATTGTCGTTCTATCGATCATAATTGCATAATATGGTTAATAATATGAGTTGGAATGATAATAGTGAGTGTAATAAGTATAGTAATTGTCGTTCTATCGATCTTATAAGCATAATATGGCTAATAATATGAGTTAGGTTGATAATAATAAGAGTAATGAGTATAGTAATTGTCGTCCTATCGATCATATAAGCATAATAAGGCTAATAATATGAGTTAGATTTATAATAATAGGAGTAGTAAGTATAGTAATTGACGTTCTATCGGTCATATAACCATAATATGGCTAATAATGTGAGTTAGATTGATAATAGTGAGTGTAATAAATATAGTAATTGTCGTTCTATCGCTCATATAAGCACAATATGGCGAATAATATGAGTTAGATTGATAATAATAAGAGTAATAAGTATAGTAATTGTCGTTCTATCGATCATATAAGCATAATATGGCTAATAATATGAGTTAGATTGATAATAATAAGAGTAATAAGTACAGTAATTGTCGTTCTATCGATCATATAAGCATAATATGGCTAATAATATGAGTTAGGTTGATAGTAATAAGAGTAATAAGTATAGTCAATGTCGTGCTATCGATCATATCTGCATAATATGGTTAATAATATGAGTTAGATTGATAATAGTGAGTGTAATAAGTATAGTTATTGTCGTTCTATCGATCATATTAGCATAATATGGTTAATAATATGAGTTAGATTGATAATAATAAGTGTAATAAGTATAGTAATTGTCGTTCTATCGATCATAATTGCATAATATGGTTAATAATATGAGTTAGATTCATAATAATAAGAGTAATAAGTATAGTAATTGCCGTTCTATCGATCATTTAAGCATAAAATGGCTAATAATGTGAGTTAGGTTGATAATAATAAGAGTAATAAGTGTAGTAATTGTCGTTCTATCGATCATATCTGCATAATATGGTTAATAATATGAGTTAGATTGATAATAATAAGAGCAATGAGTATAGTAATTGTCGTACTATCGATCATATAAGCATAATATGGCTAATAAGGTGAGTTAGATTGATAACAGTGAGTGTAATAAATTTCGTAATTGTTGTTCTGTCGATCATATAAGCACAATATGTCTAATAATATGAGTTAGATTGATAATAATAAGAGTAATAAGTATAGTAATTGTCGTTCTATCGGTCATATAACCATAATATCGCTAATAATATGAGTTAGATTGATAATAGTGAGTGTAATAAGTATAGTAATTATCGTTCTATCGATCATAAGCATAATATGGGTAATACTATGAGTTATATTGATAATAATAAGAGTAATAAGTATAGTAATTGTCGTTCTATCGATCATATAAGCACAATATGGCTAATAATATGAGTTAGATTGATAATAATAGGAGTAATAAGTATAGTAATTGCCGTTCTATCGATCATATCTGCATAATATGGTTAATAAAATGAGTTAGATTGATAATAATAAGAGTAATAAGTATAGTAATTGTCGCTCTATCGATCATATAAGCATAATATGGCTAATAATATGAGTTAGATTGATAATAACAAGAGTAGTGAGTATAGTAATTGTCGTTCTATCGATCATATAAGCATAATATGGCTAATAATATGAGTTAGATTGATAATAGTGAGTGTAATAAGTATAGTAATTGTCGTTCTATCGATCATATTAGCATAATATGGTTAATAATGTGAGTTAGATTGATAATAATAAGGGTAATAAGTATAGTAATTGTCGTTCTATCGATCATATAAGCATAATATGGCTAATAATATGAGTTAGATTTATAATAATAAGAGTAATAAGTATAGTAATTGTCGTTCTATCGATCATATAAGCATAATATGGCTAATAATATGAGTTAGATCGATAATGATAAGAGTAATAAGTACAATAATTGTCGTTCTATCGATCATATAAGCATAATATGGCTAATAATATGAGCTAGATCGATAATGATAAGAGTAATAAGTACAATAATTGTCGTTCTATCGATCATATAAGCATAATATGGTTAATAATATGAGTTAGATTGATAATAGTGAGTGTAATAAGTATAGTAATTGTCGTTCTATCGATCATATTAGCATAATATGGTTAATAATATGAGTTAGATTGATAATAATAAGAGTAATAAGTATAGTAATTGTCGTTCTATCGATCATATAAGCATAATATGGTTAATAATATGAGTTAGATTGATAATAGTAAGAGTAATGAGTATAGTAATTGTCGTACTATCGATCATATAAGCATAATATGGCTAATAATATGAGTTAGATTTATAATAATAAGAGTAATAAGTATAGTAATTGTCGTTCTATCGATCATATAAGCAGAATATGGCTAATAATATGAGTTAGATTGATAATAATAGGAGTAATAAGTATAGTAATTGTCGTTCTATCGAGCATATCTGCATAATATGGTTAATAAAATGAGTTAGATTGATAATAATAAGAGTAATAAGTATAGTAATTGTCGTTCTATCGATCATATAAGCATAATATGGCTAATAATATGAGTTAGATTGATAATAACAAGAGTAGTGAGTATAGTAATTGTCGTTCTATCGATCATATAAGCATAATATGGCTAATAATATGAGTTAGATTGATAATAATAAGAGTAATAAGTATAGTAATTGTCGTTCTATCGATCATTTAAGCATAATATGGCTAATAATATGAGTTAGATTGATAATAATAAGTGTAATAAGTATAGTAATTGTCGTTCTATCGATCATAATTGCATAATATGGTTAATAATATCAGTTCGATTCATAATAATAAGAGTAATAAGTATAGTAATTGTCGTTCTATCGATCATTTAAGCATAAAATGGCTAATAATGTGAGTTAGGTTGATAATAATAAGAGTAATAAGTGTAGTAATTGTCGTTCTATCGATCATATCTGCATAATTTGGTTAATAATATGAGTTAGATTGATAATAATAAGAGCAATGAGTATAGTAATTGTCGTACTATCGATCAGATAAGCATAATATGGCTAATAAGGTGAGTTAGATTGATAACAGTGAGTGTAATAAATATAGTAATTGTTGTTCTGTCGATCATATAAGCACAATATGTCTAATAATATGAGTTAGATTGATAATAATAAGAGTAATAAGTATAGTAATTGTCGTTCTATCGGTCATATAACCATAATATCGCTAATAATATGAGTTAGATTGATAATAGTGAGTGTAATAAGTATAGTAATTGTCGTTCTATCGATCATATAAGCACAATATGGCTAATAATATGAGTTAGATTGATAATAATAGGAGTAATAACTATAGTAATTGTCGTTCTATCGAGCATATCTGCATAATATGGTTAATAAAATGAGTTAGATTGATAATAATAAGAGTAATAAGTATAGTAATTGTCGTTCTATCGATCATATAAGCATAATATGGCTAATAATATGAGTTAGACTGATAATAACAAGAGTAGTGAGTATAGTAATTGTCGTTCTATCGATCATATAAGCATAATATGGCTAATAATATGAGTTAGATTGATAATACTAAGAGTAATAAGTATAGTAATTGTCGTACTATCGATCATAATTGCATAATATGGTTAATAATATGAGTTGGAATGATAATAGTGAGTGTAATAAGTATAGTAATTGTCGTTCTATCGATCTTATGAGCATAATATGGCTAATAATATGATTTAGGTTGATAATAATAAGAGTAATAAGTATAGTAATTGTCGTTCTATCGATCATATAAGCATAATATGGCTAATAATATGAGTTAGGTTGATAATAATAAGAGTAATGAGTATAGTAATTGTCGTCCTATCGATCATATAAGCATAATAAGGCTAATAATATGAGTTAGATTTATAATAATAGGAGTAGTAAGTATAGTAATTGACGTTCTATCGGTCATATAACCATAATATGGCTAATAATATGAGTTAGATTGATAATAGTGAGTGTAATAAGTATAGAAATTGTCGTTCTATCGATCATATCTGCATAATATGGTTAATAATATGAGTTAGATTGATAATAATAAGAGCAATGAGTATAGTAATTGTCGTACTATCGATCATATAAGCATAATATGGCTAATAGTTTGAGTTAGATTTATAATAATAAGAGCAATGAGTATAGTAATTGTCGTTCTATCGGTCATATAACCATAATATGGCTAATAATGTGAGTTAGATTGATAATAGTGAGTGTAATAAATATAGTAATTGTCGTTCTATCGCTCATATAAGCACAATATGGCGAATAATATGAGTTAGATTGATAATAATAATAGTAATAAGTATAGTAATTGTCGTTCTATCGATCATATAAGCATTATATGGCTAATAATATGAGTTAGATTGATAATAATAAGAGTAATAAGTACAGTAATTGTCGTTCTATCGATCATACAAGCATAATATGGCTAATAATATGAGTTAGGTTGATAGTAATAAGAGTAATAAGTATAGTCAATGTCGTGCTATCGATCATATCTGCATAATATGGTTAATAATATGAGTTAGATTGATAATAGTGAGTGTAATAAGTATAGTAATTGTCGTTCTATCGATCATATTAGCATAATATGGTTAATAATATGAGTTAGATTGATAATAATAAGTGTAATAAGTATAGTAATTGTCGTTCTATCGATCATAATTGCATAATATGGTTAATAATATGAGTTAGATTCATAATAATAAGAGTAATAAGTATAGTAATTGCCGTTCTATCGATCATTTAAGCATAAAATGGCTAATAATGTGAGTTAGGTTGATAATAATAAGAGTAATAAGTGTAGTAATTGTCGTTCTATCGATCATATCTGCATAATATGGTTAATAATATGAGTTAGATTGATAATAATAAGAGCAATGAGTATAGTAATTGTCGTACTATCGATCATATAAGCATAATATGGCTAATAAGGTGAGTTAGATTGATAACAGTGAGTGTAATAAATATCGTAATTGTTGTTCTGTCGATCATATAAGCACAATATGTCTAATAATATGAGTTATATTGATAATAATAAGAGTAATAAGTATAGTAATTGTCGTTCTATCGGTCATATAACCATAATATCGCTAATAATATGAGTTAGATTGATAATAGTGAGTGTAATAAGTATAGTAATTGTCGTTCTATCGATCATAAGCATAATATGGGTAATACTATGAGTTAGATTGATAATAATAAGAACAATGAGTATTGTAATTGTCGTTCTATCGATCATATAAGCATAATATGGCTAATAATATGAGTTAGATTGATAATAATAAGAGTAATAAGTATAGTAATTGTCGTTCTATCGATCATATAAGCACAATATGGCTAATAATATGAGTTAGATTGATAATAATAAGAGTTATAAGTATAGTAATTGCCGTTCTATCGATCATATAAGCATAATATGGCTAATAATATGAGTTAGATTGATAATAATAAGTGTAATAAGTATAGTAATTGTCGTTCTATCGATCATAATTGCATAATATGGTTAATAATATGAGTTAGATTGATAATAATAAGAACAATGAGTATAGTAATTGTCGTACTATCGGTCATATAAGCATAATATGGCTAATACTATGAGTTAGATTTATAATAACAAGAGTAATAAATATAGTAATTGTCGTTCTATCGATCATATCTGCATAATATGGTTAATAATATGAGTTAGATTGATAATAGTAAGAGTAATGAGTATAGTAATTGTCGTACTATCGATCATATAAGCATAATATGGCTAATAATATGAGTTAGATTTATAATAATAAGAGTAATAAGTATAGTAATTGTCGTTCTATCGATCATATAAGCACAATATGGCTAATAATATGAGTTAGATTGATAATAATAGGAGTAATAAGTATAGTAATTGTCGTTCTATCGAGCATATCTGCATAATATGGTTAATAAAATGAGTTAGATTGATAATAATAAGAGTAATAAGTATAGTAATTGTCGTTCTATCGATCATATAAGCATAATATGGCTAATAATATGAGTTAGATTGATAATAACAAGAGTAGTGAGTATAGTAATTGTCGTTCTATCGATCATTTAAGCATAAAATGGCTAATAATGTGAGTTAGGTTGATAATAATAAGAGTAATAAGTGTAGTAATTGTCGTTCTATCGATCATATCTGCATAATATGGTTAATAATATGAGTTAGATTGATAATAATAAGAGCAATGAGTATAGTAATTGTCGTACTATCGATCATATAAGCATAATATGGCTAATAAGGTGAGTTAGATTGATAACAGTGAGTGTAATAAATATCGTAATTGTTGTTCTGTCGATCATATAAGCACAATATGTCTAATAATATGAGTTAGATTGATAATAATAAGAGTAATAAGTATAGTAATTGTCGTTCTATCGGTCATATAACCATAATATCGCTAATAATATGAGTTAGATTGATAATAGTGAGTGTAATAAGTATAGTAATTATCGTTCTATCGATCATAAGCATAATATGGGTAATACTATGAGTTAGATTGATAATAAGAAGAGTAATAAGTATAGTAATTGTCGTTCTATCGATCATATAAGCATAATATGGCTAATAATATGAGTTATATTGATAATAATAAGAGTAATAAGTATAGTAATTGTCGTTCTATCGATCATATAAGCACAATATGGCTAATAATATGAGTTAGATTGATAATAATAAGAGTTATAAGTATAGTAATTGCCGTTCTATCGATCATATAAGCATAATATGGCTAATAATATGAGTTAGGTTGATAGTAATAAGAGTAATAAGTATAGTCAATGTCGTTCTATCGATCATATAAGCATAATATGGCTAATAATATGAGTTAGGTTGATAATAATAAGAGTAATAAGTATAGTAATTGTCGTTCTATCGATCATATAAGCATAATATGGCTAATAATATGAGTTAGATTGATAATAATAAGAGTAGTGAGTATAGTAATTGTCGTTCTATCGATTATATAAACATAATATGGCTAATAATATGAGTTAGATCGATAATGATAAGAGTAATAAGTACAGTAATTGTAGTTCTGTCGATCATATAAGCATAATATGGCTAATAATATGAGTTAGATTGATAATAATAACAGTAATAAGTATAGTAATTGTCGTTCTATCGATAATATAAGCATAATATGGCTAATAATATGAGTTAGGTTGATAATAATAAGAGTAATAAGTATAGTGATTGTCGTTCTTTCGATCATATAAGCATAATATGGCTAATAATATGAGTTAGGTTGATAGTAATAAGAGTAATAAGTATAGTCAATGTCGTGCTATCGATCATATCTGCATAATATGGTTAATAATATGAGTTAGATTGATAATAGTGAGTGTAATAAGTATAGTAATTGTCTTTCTATCGATCATATCTGCATAATATGGTTAATAATATGAGTTAGATTGATAATAATAAGTGTAATATGTATAGTAATTGTCGTTCTATCGATCATAATTGCATAATATTGTTAATAATATGAGTTAGATTGATAATAATAAGAGTAATAAGTATAGTAATTGCCGTTCTATCGATCATTTAAGCATAAAATGGCTAATAATGTGAGTTAGGTTGATAATAATAAGAGTAATAAGTGTAGTAATTGTCGTTCTATCGATCATATCTGCATAATATGGTTAATAATATGAGTTAGATTGATAATAATAAGAGCAATGAGTATAGTAATTGTCGTACTATCGATCATATAAGCATAACATGGCTAATAAGGTGAGTTAGATTGATAACAGTGAGTGTACTAAATATAGTAATTGTCGTTCTGTCGATCATATAAGCACAATATGTCTAATAATATGAGTTAGATTGATAATAATAGGAGTAATAAGTATAGTAATTGTCGTTCTATCGAGCATATCTGCATAATATGGTTAATAATATGAGTTAGATTGATAATAGTGAGTGTAATAAGTATAGTAATTGTCTTTCTATCGATCATATCTGCATAATATGGTTAATAATATGAGTTAGATTGATAATAATAAGTGTAATATGTATAGTAATTGTCGTTCTATCGATCATAATTGCATAATATTGTTAATAATATGAGTTAGATTGATAATAATAAGAGTAATAAGTATAGTAATTGTCGTTCTATCGATCATATAAGCACAATATGGCTAATAATATGAGTTAGATTGATAATAATAGGAGTAATAAGTATAGTAATTGTCGTTCTATCGAGCATATCTGCATAATATGGTTAATAAAATGAGTTAGGTTGATAATAATAAGAGTAATGAGTATAGTAATTGTCGTCCTATCGATCATATAAGCATAATAAGGCTAATAATATGAGTTAGATTTATAATAATAGGAGTAGTAAGTATAGTAATTGACGTTCTATCGGTCATATAACCATAATATGGCTAATAATATGAGTTAGATTGATAATAGTGAGTGTAATAAGTATAGAAATTGTCGTTCTATCGATCATATCTGCATAATATGGTTAATAATATGAGTTAGATTGATAATAATAAGAGCAATGAGTATAGTAATTGTCGTACTATCGATCATATAAGCATAATATGGCTAATAGTTTGAGTTAGATTTATAATAATAAGAGCAATGAGTATAGTAATTGTCGTTCTATCGGTCATATAACCATAATATGGCTAATAATGTGAGTTAGATTGATAATAGTGAGTGTAATAAATATAGTAATTGTCGTTCTATCGCTCATATAAGCACAATATGGCGAATAATATGAGTTAGATTGATAATAATAATAGTAATAAGTATAGTAATTGTCGTTCTATCGATCATATAAGCATTATATGGCTAATAATATGAGTTAGATTGATAATAATAAGAGTAATAAGTACAGTAATTGTCGTTCTATCGATCATACAAGCATAATATGGCTAATAATATGAGTTAGGTTGATAGTAATAAGAGTAATAAGTATAGTCAATGTCGTGCTATCGATCATATCTGCATAATATGGTTAATAATATGAGTTAGATTGATAATAGTGAGTGTAATAAGTATAGTAATTGTCGTTCTATCGATCATATTAGCATAATATGGTTAATAATATGAGTTAGATTGATAATAATAAGTGTAATAAGTATAGTAATTGTCGTTCTATCGATCATAATTGCATAATATGGTTAATAATATGAGTTAGATTCATAATAATAAGAGTAATAAGTATAGTAATTGCCGTTCTATCGATCATTTAAGCATAAAATGGCTAATAATGTGAGTTAGGTTGATAATAATAAGAGTAATAAGTGTAGTAATTGTCGTTCTATCGATCATATCTGCATAATATGGTTAATAATATGAGTTAGATTGATAATAATAAGAGCAATGAGTATAGTAATTGTCGTACTATCGATCATATAAGCATAATATGGCTAATAAGGTGAGTTAGATTGATAACAGTGAGTGTAATAAATATCGTAATTGTTGTTCTGTCGATCATATAAGCACAATATGTCTAATAATATGAGTTATATTGATAATAATAAGAGTAATAAGTATAGTAATTGTCGTTCTATCGGTCATATAACCATAATATCGCTAATAATATGAGTTAGATTGATAATAGTGAGTGTAATAAGTATAGTAATTGTCGTTCTATCGATCATAAGCATAATATGGGTAATACTATGAGTTAGATTGATAATAATAAGAACAATGAGTATTGTAATTGTCGTTCTATCGATCATATAAGCATAATATGGCTAATAATATGAGTTAGATTGATAATAATAAGAGTAATAAGTATAGTAATTGTCGTTCTATCGATCATATAAGCACAATATGGCTAATAATATGAGTTAGATTGATAATAATAAGAGTTATAAGTATAGTAATTGCCGTTCTATCGATCATATAAGCATAATATGGCTAATAATATGAGTTAGATTGATAATAATAAGTGTAATAAGTATAGTAATTGTCGTTCTATCGATCATAATTGCATAATATGGTTAATAATATGAGTTAGATTGATAATAATAAGAACAATGAGTATAGTAATTGTCGTACTATCGGTCATATAAGCATAATATGGCTAATACTATGAGTTAGATTTATAATAACAAGAGTAATAAATATAGTAATTGTCGTTCTATCGATCATATCTGCATAATATGGTTAATAATATGAGTTAGATTGATAATAGTAAGAGTAATGAGTATAGTAATTGTCGTACTATCGATCATATAAGCATAATATGGCTAATAATATGAGTTAGATTTATAATAATAAGAGTAATAAGTATAGTAATTGTCGTTCTATCGATCATATAAGCACAATATGGCTAATAATATGAGTTAGATTGATAATAATAGGAGTAATAAGTATAGTAATTGTCGTTCTATCGAGCATATCTGCATAATATGGTTAATAAAATGAGTTAGATTGATAATAATAAGAGTAATAAGTATAGTAATTGTCGTTCTATCGATCATATAAGCATAATATGGCTAATAATATGAGTTAGATTGATAATAACAAGAGTAGTGAGTATAGTAATTGTCGTTCTATCGATCATTTAAGCATAAAATGGCTAATAATGTGAGTTAGGTTGATAATAATAAGAGTAATAAGTGTAGTAATTGTCGTTCTATCGATCATATCTGCATAATATGGTTAATAATATGAGTTAGATTGATAATAATAAGAGCAATGAGTATAGTAATTGTCGTACTATCGATCATATAAGCATAATATGGCTAATAAGGTGAGTTAGATTGATAACAGTGAGTGTAATAAATATCGTAATTGTTGTTCTGTCGATCATATAAGCACAATATGTCTAATAATATGAGTTAGATTGATAATAATAAGAGTAATAAGTATAGTAATTGTCGTTCTATCGGTCATATAACCATAATATCGCTAATAATATGAGTTAGATTGATAATAGTGAGTGTAATAAGTATAGTAATTATCGTTCTATCGATCATAAGCATAATATGGGTAATACTATGAGTTAGATTGATAATAAGAAGAGTAATAAGTATAGTAATTGTCGTTCTATCGATCATATAAGCATAATATGGCTAATAATATGAGTTATATTGATAATAATAAGAGTAATAAGTATAGTAATTGTCGTTCTATCGATCATATAAGCACAATATGGCTAATAATATGAGTTAGATTGATAATAATAAGAGTTATAAGTATAGTAATTGCCGTTCTATCGATCATATAAGCATAATATGGCTAATAATATGAGTTAGGTTGATAGTAATAAGAGTAATAAGTATAGTCAATGTCGTTCTATCGATCATATAAGCATAATATGGCTAATAATATGAGTTAGGTTGATAATAATAAGAGTAATAAGTATAGTAATTGTCGTTCTATCGATCATATAAGCATAATATGGCTAATAATATGAGTTAGATTGATAATAATAAGAGTAGTGAGTATAGTAATTGTCGTTCTATCGATCATATAAGCATAATATGGCTAATAATATGAGTTAGATCGATAATGATAAGAGTAATAAGTACAATAATTGTCGTTCTATCGATCATATAAGCATAATATGGCTAATAATATGAGCTAGATCGATAATGATAAGAGTAATAAGTACAATAATTGTCGTTCTATCGATCATATAAGCATAATATGGTTAATAATATGAGTTAGATTTATAATAATAAGAGTAATAAGTATAGTAATTGTCGTTCTATCGATCATATAAGCAGAATATGGCTAATAATATGAGTTAGATTGATAATAATAGGAGTAATAAGTATAGTAATTGTCGTTCTATCGAGCATATCTGCATAATATGGTTAATAAAATGAGTTAGATTGATAATAATAAGAGTAATAAGTATAGTAATTGTCGTTCTATCGATCATATAAGCATAATATGGCTAAAAATATGAGTTAGATTGATAATAACAAGAGTAGTGAGTATAGTAATTGTCGTTCTATCGATCATATAAGCATAATATGGCTAATAATATGAGTTAGATTGATAATAATAAGAGTAATAAGTATAGTAATTGTCGTTCTATCGATCATTTAAGCATAATATGGCTAATAATATGAGTTAGATTGATAATAATAAGTGTAATAAGTATAGTAATTGTCGTTCTATCGATCATAATTGCATAATATGGTTAATAATATCAGTTCGATTCATAATAATAAGAGTAATAAGTATAGTAATTGTCGTTCTATCGATCATTTAAGCATAAAATGGCTAATAATGTGAGTTAGGTTGATAATAATAAGAGTAATAAGTGTAGTAATTGTCGTTCTATCGATCATATCTGCATAATATGGTTAATAATATGAGTTAGATTGATAATAATAAGAGCAATGAGTATAGTAATTGTCGTACTATCGATCAGATAAGCATAATATGGCTAATAAGGTGAGTTAGATTGATAACAGTGAGTGTAATAAATATAGTAATTGTTGTTCTGTCGATCATATAAGCACAATATGTCTAATAATATGAGTTAGATTGATAATAATAAGAGTAATAAGTATAGTAATTGTCGTTCTATCGGTCATATAACCATAATATCGCTAATAATATGAGTTAGATTGATAATAGTGAGTGTAATAAGTATAGTAATTGTCGTTCTATCGATCATATAAGCACAATATGGCTAATAATATGAGTTAGATTGATAATAATAGGAGTAATAACTATAGTAATTGTCGTTCTATCGAGCATATCTGCATAATATGGTTAATAAAATGAGTTAGATTGATAATAATAAGAGTAATAAGTATAGTAATTGTCGTTCTATCGATCATATAAGCATAATATGGCTAATAATATGAGTTAGACTGATAATAACAAGAGTAGTGAGTATAGTAATTGTCGTTCTATCGATCATATAAGCATAATATGGCTAATAATATGAGTTAGATTGATAATACTAAGAGTAATAAGTATAGTAATTGTCGTACTATCGATCATAATTGCATAATATGGTTAATAATATGAGTTGGAATGATAATAGTGAGTGTAATAAGTATAGTAATTGTCGTTCTGTCGATCTTATGAGCATAATATGGCTAATAATATGATTTAGGTTGATAATAATAAGAGTAATAAGTATAGTAATTGTCGTTCTATCGATCATATAAGCATAATATGGCTAATAATATGAGTTAGGTTGATAATAATAAGAGTAATGAGTATAGTAATTGTCGTCCTATCGATCATATAAGCATAATAAGGCTAATAATATGAGTTAGATTTATAATAATAGGAGTAGTAAGTATAGTAATTGACGTTCTATCGGTCATATAACCATAATATGGCTAATAATATGAGTTAGATTGATAATAGTGAGTGTAATAAGTATAGAAATTGTCGTTCTATCGATCATATCTGCATAATATGGTTAATAATATGAGTTAGATTGATAATAATAAGAGCAATGAGTATAGTAATTGTCGTACTATCGATCATATAAGCATAATATGGCTAATAGTTTGAGTTAGATTTATAATAATAAGAGCAATGAGTATAGTAATTGTCGTTCTATCGGTCATATAACCATAATATGGCTAATAATGTGAGTTAGATTGATAATAGTGAGTGTAATAAATATAGTAATTGTCGTTCTATCGCTCATATAAGCACAATATGGCGAATAATATGAGTTAGATTGATAATAATAATAGTAATAAGTATAGTAATTGTCGTTCTATCGATCATATAAGCATTATATGGCTAATAATATGAGTTAGATTGATAATAATAAGAGTAATAAGTACAGTAATTGTCGTTCTATCGATCATACAAGCATAATATGGCTAATAATATGAGTTAGGTTGATAGTAATAAGAGTAATAAGTATAGTCAATGTCGTGCTATCGATCATATCTGCATAATATGGTTAATAATATGAGTTAGATTGATAATAGTGAGTGTAATAAGTATAGTAATTGTCGTTCTATCGATCATATTAGCATAATATGGTTAATAATATGAGTTAGATTGATAATAATAAGTGTAATAAGTATAGTAATTGTCGTTCTATCGATCATAATTGCATAATATGGTTAATAATATGAGTTAGATTCATAATAATAAGAGTAATAAGTATAGTAATTGCCGTTCTATCGATCATTTAAGCATAAAATGGCTAATAATGTGAGTTAGGTTGATAATAATAAGAGTAATAAGTGTAGTAATTGTCGTTCTATCGATCATATCTGCATAATATGGTTAATAATATGAGTTAGATTGATAATAATAAGAGCAATGAGTATAGTAATTGTCGTACTATCGATCATATAAGCATAATATGGCTAATAAGGTGAGTTAGATTGATAACAGTGAGTGTAATAAATATCGTAATTGTTGTTCTGTCGATCATATAAGCACAATATGTCTAATAATATGAGTTAGATTGATAATAATAAGAGTAATAAGTATAGTAATTGTCGTTCTATCGGTCATATAACCATAATATCGCTAATAATATAAGTTAGATTGATAATAGTGAGTGTAATAAGTATAGTAATTGTCGTTCTATCGATCATAAGCATAATATGGGTAATACTATGAGTTAGATTGATAATAATAAGAACAATGAGTATAGTAATTGTCGTTCTATCGATCATATAAGCATAATATGGCTAATAATATGAGTTAGATTGATAATAATAAGAGTAATAAGTATAGTAATTGTCGTTCTATCGATCATATAAGCACAATATGGCTAATAATATGAGTTAGATTGATAATAATAAGAGTTATAAGTATAGTAATTGCCGTTCTATCGATCATATAAGCATAATATGGCTAATAATATGAGTTAGATTGATAATAATAAGTGTAATAAGTATAGTAATTGTCGTTCTATCGATCATAATTGCATAATATGGTTAATAATATGAGTTAGATTGATAATAATAAGAACAATGAGTATAGTAATTGTCGTACTATCGGTCATATAAGCATAATATGGCTAATACTATGAGTTAGATTTATAATAACAAGAGTAATAAATATAGTAATTGTCGTTCTATCGATCATATCTGCATAATATGGTTAATAATATGAGTTAGATTGATAATAGTAAGAGTAATGAGTATAGTAATTGTCGTACTATCGATCATATAAGCATAATATGGCTAATAATATGAGTTAGATTTATAATAATAAGAGTAATAAGTATAGTAATTGTCGTTCTATCGATCATATAAGCACAATATGGCTAATAATATGAGTTAGATTGATAATAATAGGAGTAATAAGTATAGTAATTGTCGTTCTATCGAGCATATCTGCATAATATGGTTAATAAAATGAGTTAGATTGATAATAATAAGAGTAATAAGTATAGTAATTGTCGTTCTATCGATCATATAAGCATAATATGGCTAATAATATGAGTTAGATTGATAATAACAAGAGTAGTGAGTATAGTAATTGTCGTTCTATCGATCATATAAGCATAATATGGCTAATAATATGAGTTAGATTGATAATAATAAGAGTAATAAGTATAGTAATTGTCGTTCTATCGATCATTTAAGCATAATATGGCTAATAGTATGAGTTAGATTGATAATAATAAGTGTAATAAGTATAGTAATTGTCGTTCTATCGATCATAATTGCATAATATGGTTAATAATATGAGTTCGATTCATAATAATAAGAGTAATAAGTATAGTAATTGTCGTTCTATCGATCATTTAAGCATAAAATGGCTAATAATGTGAGTTAGGTTGATAATAATAAGAGTAATAAGTGTAGTAATTGTCGTTCTATCGATCATATCTGCATAATATGGTTAATAATATGAGTTAGATTGATAATAATAAGAGCAATGAGTATAGTAATTGTCGTACTATCGATCATATAAGCATAATATGGCTAATAAGGTGAGTTAGATTGATAATAGTGAGTGTAATAAGTATAGTAATTGTCGTTCTATCGATCATAAGCATAATATGGGTAATAATATGAGTTAGATTGATAATAATAAGAGTAATAAGTATAGTAATTGTCGTTCTATCGATCATAATTGCATAATATGGTTAATAATATGAGTTGGAATGATAATAGTGAGTGTAATAGGTATAGTAATTGTCGTTCTATCGATCTTATAAGCATAATATGGCTAATAATATGAGTTAGGTTGATAATAATAAGAGTAATGAGTATAGTAATTGTCGTCCTATCGATCATATAAGCATAATAAGGCTAATAATATGAGTTAGATTTATAATAATAGGAGTAGTAAGTATAGTAATTGACGTTCTATCGGTCATATAACCATAATATGGCTAATAATGTGAGTTAGATTGATAATAGTGAGTGTAATAAATATAGTAATTGTCGTTCTATCGCTCATATAAGCACAATATGGCGAATAATATGAGTTAGATTGATAATAATAAGAGTAATAAGTATAGTAATTGTCGTTCTATCGATCATATAAGCATAATATGGCTAATAATATGAGTTAGATTGATAATAATAAGAGTAATAAGTACAGTAATTGTCGTTCTATCGATCATATAAGCATAATATGGCTAATAATATGAGTTAGGTTGATAGTAATAAGAGTAATAAGTATAGTCAATGTCGTGCTATCGATCATATCTGCATAATATGGTTAATAATATGAGTTAGATTGATAATAGTGAGTGTAATAAGTATAGTTATTGTCGTTCTATCGATCATATTAGCATAATATGGTTAATAATATGAGTTAGATTGATAATAATAAGTGTAATAAGTATAGTAATTGTCGTTCTATCGATCATAATTGCATAATATGGTTAATAATATGAGTTAGATTCATAATAATAAGAGTAATAAGTATAGTAATTGCCGTTCTATCGATCATTTAAGCATAAAATGGCTAATAATGTGAGTTAGGTTGATAATAATAAGAGTAATAAGTGTAGTAATTGTCGTTCTATCGATCATATCTGCATAATATGGTTAATAATATGAGTTAGATTGATAATAATAAGAGCAATGAGTATAGTAATTGTCGTACTATCGATCATATAAGCATAATATGGCTAATAAGGTGAGTTAGATTGATAACAGTGAGTGTAATAAATATCGTAATTGTTGTTCTGTCGATCATATAAGCACAATATGTCTAATAATATGAGTTAGATTGATAATAATAAGAGTAATAAGTATAGTAATTGTCGTTCTATCGGTCATATAACCATAATATCGCTAATAATATGAGTTAGATTGATAATAGTGAGTGTAATAAGTATAGTAATTATCGTTCTATCGATCATAAGCATAATATGGCTAATAATATGAGTTAGATTGATAATAATAAGTGTAATAAGTATAGTAATTGTCGTTCTATCGATCATAATTGCATAATATGGTTAATAATATCAGTTCGATTCATAATAATAAGAGTAATAAGTATAGTAATTGTCGTTCTATCGATCATTTAAGCATAAAATGGCTAATAATGTGAGTTAGGTTGATAATAATAAGAGTAATAAGTGTAGTAATTGTCGTTCTATCGATCATATCTGCATAATATGGTTAATAATATGAGTTAGATTGATAATAATAAGAGCAATGAGTATAGTAATTGTCGTACTATCGATCAGATAAGCATAATATGGCTAATAAGGTGAGTTAGATTGATAACAGTGAGTGTAATAAATATAGTAATTGTTGTTCTGTCGATCATATAAGCACAATATGTCTAATAATATGAGTTAGATTGATAATAGTGAGTGTAATAAGTATAGTAATTGTCGTTCTATCGATCATATAAGCACAATATGGCTAATAATATGAGTTAGATTGATAATAATAGGAGTAATAACTATAGTAATTGTCGTTCTATCGAGCATATCTGCATAATATGGTTAATAAAATGAGTTAGATTGATAATAATAAGAGTAATAAGTATAGTAATTGTCGTTCTATCGATCATATAAGCATAATATGGCTAATAATATGAGTTAGACTGATAATAACAAGAGTAGTGAGTATAGTAATTGTCGTTCTATCGATCATATAAGCATAATATGGCTAATAATATGAGTTAGATTGATAATACTAAGAGTAATAAGTATAGTAATTGTCGTACTATCGATCATAATTGCATAATATGGTTAATAATATGAGTTGGAATGATAATAGTGAGTGTAATAAGTATAGTAATTGTCGTTCTATCGATCTTATGAGCATAATATGGCTAATAATATGATTTAGGTTGATAATAATAAGAGTAATAAGTATAGTAATTGTCGTTCTATCGATCATATAAGCATAATATGGCTAATAATATGAGTTAGGTTGATAATAATAAGAGTAATGAGTATAGTAATTGTCGTCCTATCGATCATATAAGCATAATAAGGCTAATAATATGAGTTAGATTTATAATAATAGGAGTAGTAAGTATAGTAATTGACGTTCTATCGGTCATATAACCATAATATGGCTAATAATATGAGTTAGATTGATAATAGTGAGTGTAATAAGTATAGAAATTGTCGTTCTATCGATCATATCTGCATAATATGGTTAATAATATGAGTTAGATTGATAATAATAAGAGCAATGAGTATAGTAATTGTCGTACTATCGATCATATAAGCATAATATGGCTAATAGTTTGAGTTAGATTTATAATAATAAGAGCAATGAGTATAGTAATTGTCGTTCTATCGGTCATATAACCATAATATGGCTAATAATGTGAGTTAGATTGATAATAGTGAGTGTAATAAATATAGTAATTGTCGTTCTATCGCTCATATAAGCACAATATGGCGAATAATATGAGTTAGATTGATAATAATAATAGTAATAAGTATAGTAATTGTCGTTCTATCGATCATATAAGCATTATATGGCTAATAATATGAGTTAGATTGATAATAATAAGAGTAATAAGTACAGTAATTGTCGTTCTATCGATCATACAAGCATAATATGGCTAATAATATGAGTTAGGTTGATAGTAATAAGAGTAATAAGTATAGTCAATGTCGTGCTATCGATCATATCTGCATAATATGGTTAATAATATGAGTTAGATTGATAATAGTGAGTGTAATAAGTATAGTAATTGTCGTTCTATCGATCATATTAGCATAATATGGTTAATAATATGAGTTAGATTGATAATAATAAGTGTAATAAGTATAGTAATTGTCGTTCTATCGATCATAATTGCATAATATGGTTAATAATATGAGTTAGATTCATAATAATAAGAGTAATAAGTATAGTAATTGCCGTTCTATCGATCATTTAAGCATAAAATGGCTAATAATGTGAGTTAGGTTGATAATAATAAGAGTAATAAGTGTAGTAATTGTCGTTCTATCGATCATATCTGCATAATATGGTTAATAATATGAGTTAGATTGATAATAATAAGAGCAATGAGTATAGTAATTGTCGTACTATCGATCATATAAGCATAATATGGCTAATAAGGTGAGTTAGATTGATAACAGTGAGTGTAATAAATATCGTAATTGTTGTTCTGTCGATCATATAAGCACAATATGTCTAATAATATGAGTTAGATTGATAATAATAAGAGTAATAAGTATAGTAATTGTCGTTCTATCGGTCATATAACCATAATATCGCTAATAATATAAGTTAGATTGATAATAGTGAGTGTAATAAGTATAGTAATTGTCGTTCTATCGATCATAAGCATAATATGGGTAATACTATGAGTTAGATTGATAATAATAAGAACAATGAGTATAGTAATTGTCGTTCTATCGATCATATAAGCATAATACGGCTAATAATATGAGTTAGATTGATAATAATAAGAGTAATAAGTATAGTAATTGTCGTTCTATCGATCATATAAGCACAATATGGCTAATAATATGAGTTAGATTGATAATAATAAGAGTTATAAGTATAGTAATTGCCGTTCTATCGATCATATAAGCATAATATGGCTAATAATATGAGTTAGATTGATAATAATAAGTGTAATAAGTATAGTAATTGTCGTTCTATCGATCATAATTGCATAATATGGTTAATAATATGAGTTAGATTGATAATAATAAGAACAATGAGTATAGTAATTGTCGTACTATCGGTCATATAAGCATAATATGGCTAATACTATGAGTTAGATTTATAATAACAAGAGTAATAAATATAGTAATTGTCGTTCTATCGATCATATCTGCATAATATGGTTAATAATATGAGTTAGATTGATAATAGTAAGAGTAATGAGTATAGTAATTGTCGTACTATCGATCATATAAGCATAATATGGCTAATAATATGAGTTAGATTTATAATAATAAGAGTAATAAGTATAGTAATTGTCGTTCTATCGATCATATAAGCACAATATGGCTAATAATATGAGTTAGATTGATAATAATAGGAGTAATAAGTACAGTAATTGTCGTTCTATCGAGCATATCTGCATAATATGGTTAATAAAATGAGTTAGATTGATAATAATAAGAGTAATAAGTATAGTAATTGTCGTTCTATCGATCATATAAGCATAATATGGCTAATAATATGAGTTAGATTGATAATAACAAGAGTAGTGAGTATAGTAATTGTCGTTCTATCGATCATATAAGCATAATATGGCTAATAATATGAGTTAGATTGATAATAATAAGAGTAATAAGTATAGTAATTGTCGTTCTATCGATCATTTAAGCATAATATGGCTAATAATATGAGTTAGATTGATAATAATAAGTGTAATAAGTATAGTAATTGTCGTTCTATCGATCATAATTGCATAATATGGTTAATAATATGAGTTCGATTCATAATAATAAGAGTAATAAGTATAGTAATTGTCGTTCTATCGATCATTTAAGCATAAAATGGCTAATAATGTGAGTTAGGTTGATAATAATAAGAGTAATAAGTGTAGTAATTGTCGTTCTATCGATCATATCTGCATAATATGGTTAATAATATGAGTTAGATTGATAATAATAAGAGCAATGAGTATAGTAATTGTCGTACTATCGATCATATAAGCATAATATGGCTAATAAGGTGAGTTAGATTGATAATAGTGAGTGTAATAAGTATAGTAATTGTCGTTCTATCGATCATAAGCATAATATGGGTAATAATATGAGTTAGATTGATAATAATAAGAGTAATAAGTATAGTAATTGTCGTTCTATCGATCATAATTGCATAATATGGTTAATAATATGAGTTGGAATGATAATAGTGAGTGTAATAGGTATAGTAATTGTCGTTCTATCGATCTTATAAGCATAATATGGCTAATAATATGAGTTAGGTTGATAATAATAAGAGTAATGAGTATAGTAATTGTCGTCCTATCGATCATATAAGCATAATAAGGCTAATAATATGAGTTAGATTTATAATAATAGGAGTAGTAAGTATAGTAATTGACGTTCTATCGGTCATATAACCATAATATGGCTAATAATGTGAGTTAGATTGATAATAGTGAGTGTAATAAATATAGTAATTGTCGTTCTATCGCTCATATAAGCACAATATGGCGAATAATATGAGTTAGATTGATAATAATAAGAGTAATAAGTATAGTAATTGTCGTTCTATCGATCATATAAGCATAATATGGCTAATAATATGAGTTAGATTGATAATAATAAGAGTAATAAGTACAGTAATTGTCGTTCTATCGATCATATAAGCATAATATGGCTAATAATATGAGTTAGGTTGATAGTAATAAGAGTAATAAGTATAGTCAATGTCGTGCTATCGATCATATCTGCATAATATGGTTAATAATATGAGTTAGATTGATAATAGTGAGTGTAATAAGTATAGTTATTGTCGTTCTATCGATCATATTAGCATAATATGGTTAATAATATGAGTTAGATTGATAATAATAAGTGTAATAAGTATAGTAATTGTCGTTCTATCGATCATAATTGCATAATATGGTTAATAATATGAGTTAGATTCATAATAATAAGAGTAATAAGTATAGTAATTGCCGTTCTATCGATCATTTAAGCATAAAATGGCTAATAATGTGAGTTAGGTTGATAATAATAAGAGTAATAAGTGTAGTAATTGTCGTTCTATCGATCATATCTGCATAATATGGTTAATAATATGAGTTAGATTGATAATAATAAGAGCAATGAGTATAGTAATTGTCGTACTATCGATCATATAAGCATAATATGGCTAATAAGGTGAGTTAGATTGATAACAGTGAGTGTAATAAATATCGTAATTGTTGTTCTGTCGATCATATAAGCACAATATGTCTAATAATATGAGTTAGATTGATAATAATAAGAGTAATAAGTATAGTAATTGTCGTTCTATCGGTCATATAACCATAATATCGCTAATAATATGAGTTAGATTGATAATAGTGAGTGTAATAAGTATAGTAATTATCGTTCTATCGATCATAAGCATAATATGGGTAATACTATGAGTTAGATTGATAATAATAAGAGTAATAAGTATAGTAATTGTCGTTCTATCGATCATATAAGCATAATATGGCTAATAATATAAGTTATATTGATAATAATAAGAGTAATAAGTATAGTAATTGTCGTTCTATCGATCATATAAGCACAACATGGCTAATAATATGAGTTAGATTGATAATAATAAGAGTTATAAGTATAGTAATTGCCGTTCTATCGATCATATAAGCATAATATGGCTAATAATATGAGTTAGGTTGATAGTAATAAGAGTAATAAGTATAGTCAATGTCGTGCTATCGATCATATAAGCATAATATGGCTAATAATATGAGTTAGGTTGATAATAATAAGAGTAATAAGTATAGTAATTGTCGTTCTATCGATCATATAAGCATAATATGGCTAATAATATGAGTTAGATTGATAATAATAAGAGTAGTGAGTATAGTAATTGTCGTTCTATCGATTATATAAACATAATATGGCTAATAATATGAGTTAGATCGATAATGATAAGAGTAATAAGTACAGTAATTGTAGTTCTGTCGATCATATAAGCATAATATGGCTAATAATATGAGTTAGATTGATAATAATAACAGTAATAAGTATAGTAATTGTCGTTCTATCGATAATATAAGCATAATATGGCTAATAATATGAGTTAGGTTGATAATAATAAGAGTAATAAGTATAGTGATTGTCGTTCTTTCGATCATATAAGCATAATATGGCTAATAATATGAGTTAGGTTGATAGTAATAAGAGTAATAAGTATAGTCAATGTCGTGCTATCGATCATATCTGCATAATATGGTTAATAATATGAGTTAGATTGATAATAGTGAGTGTAATAAGTATAGTAATTGTCTTTCTATCGATCATATCTGCATAATATGGTTAATAATATGAGTTAGATTGATAATAATAAGTGTAATATGTATAGTAATTGTCGTTCTATCGATCATAATTGCATAATATTGTTAATAATATGAGTTAGATTGATAATAATAAGAGTAATAAGTATAGTAATTGCCGTTCTATCGATCATTTAAGCATAAAATGGCCAATAATGTGAGTTAGGTTGATAATAATAAGAGTAATGTGTATAGTAATTGTCGTCCTATCGATCATATAAGCATAATAAGGCTAATAATATGAGTTAGATTTATAATAATAGGAGTAGTAAGTATAGTAATTGACGTTCTATCGGTCATATAACCATAATATGGCTAATAATGTGAGTTAGATTGATAATAGTGAGTGTAATAAATATAGTAATTGTCGTTCTATCGCTCATATAAGCACAATATGGCGAATAATATGAGTTAGATTGATAATAATAAGAGTAATAAGTATAGTAATTGTCGTTCTATCGATAATATAAGCATAATATGGCTAATAATATGAGTTAGGTTGATAATAATAAGAGTAATAAGTATAGTGATTGTCGTTCTATCTATCATATAAGCACAATATGGCTAATAATATGAGTTAGATCGATAATGATAAGAGTAATAAGTACAGTAATTGTCGGTCTATTGATCATATAAGCATAATATGGCTAATAATTTGAGTTAGATTGATAATAATAAGGGTAGTGAGTATAGTAATTGTCGTTCTATCGATCATATAAACATAATATGGCTAATAATATGAGTTAGATCGATAATGATAAGAGTAATAAGTACAGTAATTGTAGTTCTGTCGATCATATAAGCATAATATGGCTAATAATATGAGTTAGATTGATAATAATAACAGTAATAAGTATAGTAATTGTCGTTCTATCGATCATATAAACATAATATGGCTAATAATATGAGTTAGATCGATAATGATAAGAGTAATAAGTACAGTAATTGTTGTTCTTTCGATCATATAAGCATAATATGGCTAATAATATGAGTTAGGTTGATAGTAATAAGAGTAATAAGTATAGTCAATGTCGTGCTATCGATCATATCTGCATAATATGGTTAATAACATGAGTTAGATTGATAATAGTGAGTGTAATAACTATAGTAATTGTAGTTCTATCGATCATATAAGCACAATATGTCTAATAATATGAGTTAGATTGATAATAATAAGAGTAATAAGTATAGTAATTGTCGTTCTATCGGTCATATGACCATAATATCGCTAATAATATGAGTTAGATTAATAATAGTGAGTGTAATAAGTATAGTAATTGTCGTTCTATCGATCATAATTGTATAATATGGTTAATAATATGAGTTAGAATGATAATAGTGAGTGTAATATGTATAGTAATTGTCGTTCTATCAATCTTATAAGCATAATATGGCTAATAATATGAGTTAGATTGATAATAATAAGAGGAATAAGTATAGTAATTGTCGTTCTATCGATCATATAAGCACAATATGGCTAATAATATGAGTTAGATTGATAATAATAAGAGTAATAAGTATAGTAATTGCCGTTCTATCGATCATATAAGCATAATATGGCTAATAATATGAGTTAGATTGATAATAATAAGTGTAATAAGTATAGTAATTGTCGTTCTATCGATCATAATTGCATAATATGGTTAATAATATGAGTTAGATTGATAATAATAAGAACAATGAGTATAGTAATTGTCGTACTATCGGTCATATAAGCATAATATGGCTAATACTATGAGTTAGATTTATAATAACAAGAGTAATAAATATAGTAATTGTCGTTCTATCGATCATATCTGCATAATATGGTTAATAATATGAGTTAGATTGATAATAGTAAGAGTAATGAGTATAGTAATTGTCGTACTATCGATCATATAAGCATAATATGGCTAATAATATGAGTTAGATTTATAATAATAAGAGTAATAAGTATAGTAATTGTCGTTCTATCGATCATATCTGCATAATATGGTTAATAATATGAGTTAGATTGATAATAATAAGAGTAATGAGTATAGTAATTGTCGTTCTATCGATCATATCTGCATAATATGGTTAATAATATGAGTTAGATGGATAATAATAAGAGTAATAAGTATAGTAATTGTCGTTCTATCGATCATATCTGCATAATATGGTTAATAGTATGAGTTAGATTGATAATAATAAGAGTAATAAGTATAGTAATTGTCGTTATATCGATCATATAAGCACAATATGGCTAATAATATGAGTTAGATTGATAATAATAGGAGTAATAAGTATAGTAATTGTCGTTCTATCGATCATATCTGCATAATATGGTTAATAATATGAGTTAGATTGATAATAGTGAGTGTAATAAGTATAGTAATTGTCTTTCTATCGATCATATCTGCATAATATGGTTAATAATATGAGTTAGATTGATAATAATAAGTGTAATATGTATAGTAATTGTCGTTCTATCGATCATAATTGCATAATATTGTTAATAATATGAGTTAGATTGATAATAATAAGAGTAATAAGTATAGTAATTGCCGTTCTATCGATCATTTAAGCATAAAATGGCCAATAATGTGAGTTAGGTTGATAATAATAAGAGTAATAAGTGTAGTAATTGTCGTTCTATCGATCATATCTGCATAATATGGTTAATAATATGAGTTAGATTGATAATAATAAGAGCAATGAGTATAGTAATTGTCGTACTATCGATCATATAAGCATAACATGGCTAATAAGGTGAGTTAGATTGATAACAGTGAGTGTACTAAATATAGTAATTGTCGTTCTGTCGATCATATAAGCACAATATGTCTAATAATATGAGTTAGATTGATAATAATAAGAGTAATAAGTATAGTAATTGTCGTTCTATCGGTCATATAACCATAATATCGCTAATAATATGAGTTAGATTGGTAATAGTGAGTGTAATAAATATAGTAATTGTCGTTCTATCGATAATATAAGCATAATATGGCTAATAATATGAGTTAGATTGATAATAATAAGAGTAATAAGTACAGTAATTGTCGTTCTATCGATCATATAAACATAATATGGCTAATAATATGAGTTAGATCGATAATGATAAGAGTAATAAGTACAGTAATTGTAGTTCTGTCGATCATATAAGCATAATATGGCTAATAATAGGAGTTAGATTGATAATAATAACAGTAATAAGTATAGTAATTGTCGTTCCATCGATAATATAAGCATAATATGGCTAATAATATGAGTTAGGTTGATAATAATAAGAGTAATAAGTATAGTGATTGTCGTTCTTTCGATCATATAAGCATAATATGGCTAATAATATGAGTTAGGTAGATAGTAAAAAGAGTAATAAGTATAGTCAATGTCGTGCTATCGATCATATCTGCATAATATGGTTAATAATATGAGTTAGATTGATAATAGTGAGTGTAATAAGTATAGTAATTGTCGTTCTATCGATCATATCTGCATAATATGGTTAATAATATGAGTTAGATTGATAATAATAAGAGTAATGAGTATAGTAATTGTCGTTCTATCGATCATATAAGCACAATATGGTTAATAATATGAGTTAGATCGATAATGATAAGAGTAATAAGTACAGTAATTGTCGTTCTATCGATCATATAAGCATAATATGGCTAATAATTTGAGTTAGATTGATAATAATAAGAGTAGTGAGTATAGTAATTGTCGTTCTATCGATAATATAAGCATAATATGGCTAATAATTAGAGTTAGATTGATAATAATAAGAGTAATAAGTACAGTAATTGTCGTTCTATCGATCATATAAGCATAATATGGCTAATAATATGAGTTAGATCGATAATGATAAGAGTAATAAGTACAGTAATTGTCGTTCTATCGATCATATCTGCATAATATGGTTAATAATATGAGTTAGATTGATAATAATAAGAGTAATGAGTATAGTAATTATCGTTCTATCGATCATATCTGCATAATATGGTTAATAATATGAGTTAGATGGATAATAATAAGAGTAATAAGTATAGTAATTGTCGTTCTATCGATCATATCTGCATAATATGGTTAATAGTATGAGTTAGATTGATAATAATAAGAGTAATAAGTATAGTAATTGTCGTTATATCGATCATATAAGCATAATATGGCTAATAATATGAGTTAGGTTGATAATAATAAGAGTAATAAGTATAGTGATTGTTGTTCTTTCGATCATATAAGCATAATATGGCTAATAATATGAGTTAGGTTGATAGTAATAAGAGTAATAAGTATAGTAATTGTCGTTCTATCGATAATATAAGCATAATATGGCTAATAATATGAGTTAGGTTGATAATAATAAGAGTAATAAGTATAGTGATTGTCGTTCTATCGATCATATAAGCACAATATGGCTAATAATATGAGTTAGATCGATAATGATAAGAGTAATAAGTACAGTAATTGTCGTTCTATTGATCATATAAGCATAATATGGCTAATAATTTGAGTTAGATTGATAATAATAAGAGTAGTGAGTATAGTAATTGTCGTTCTATCGATCATATAAACATAATATGGCTAATAATATGAGTTAGATCGATAATGATAAGAGTAATAAGTACAGTAATTGTAGTTCTGTCGATCATATAAGCATAATATGGCTAATAATATGAGTTAGATTGATAATAATAACAGTAATAAGTATAGTAATTGTCGTTCTATCGATCATATAAACATAATATGGCTAATAATATGAGTTAGATCGATAATGATAAGAGTAATAAGTACAGTAATTGTTGTTCTTTCGATCATATAAGCATAATATGGCTAATAATATGAGTTAGGTAGATAGTAAAAAGAGTAATAAGTATAGTCAATGTCGTGCTATCGATCATATCTGCATAATATGGTTAATAATATGAGTTAGATTGATAATAGTGAGTGTAATAAGTATAGTAATTGTCGTTCTATCGATCATATCTGCATAATATGGTTAATAATATGAGTTAGATTGATAATAATAAGAGTAATGAGTATAGTAATTGTCGTTCTATCGATCATATAAGCACAATATGGTTAATAATATGAGTTAGATCGATAATGATAAGAGTAATAAGTACAGTAATTGTCGTTCTATCGATCATATAAGCATAATATGGCTAATAATTTGAGTTAGATTGATAATAATAAGAGTAGTGAGTATAGTAATTGTCGTTCTATCGATAATATAAGCATAATATGGCTAATAATTAGAGTTAGATTGATAATAATAAGAGTAATAAGTACAGTAATTGTCGTTCTATCGATCATATAAGCATAATATGGCTAATAATATGAGTTAGATCGATAATGATAAGAGTAATAAGTACAGTAATTGTCGTTCTATCGATCATATCTGCATAATATGGTTAATAATATGAGTTAGATTGATAATAATAAGAGTAATGAGTATAGTAATTATCGTTCTATCGATCATATCTGCATAATATGGTTAATAATATGAGTTAGATGGATAATAATAAGAGTAATAAGTATAGTAATTGTCGTTCTATCGATCATATCTGCATAATATGGTTAATAGTATGAGTTAGATTGATAATAATAAGAGTAATAAGTATAGTAATTGTCGTTATATCGATCATATAAGCATAATATGGCTAATAATATGAGTTAGGTTGATAATAATAAGAGTAATAAGTATAGTGATTGTTGTTCTTTCGATCATATAAGCATAATATGGCTAATAATATGAGTTAGGTTGATAGTAATAAGAGTAATAAGTATAGTAATTGTCGTTCTATCGATAATATAAGCATAATATGGCTAATAATATGAGTTAGGTTGATAATAATAAGAGTAATAAGTATAGTGATTGTCGTTCTATCGATCATATAAGCACAATATGGCTAATAATATGAGTTAGATCGATAATGATAAGAGTAATAAGTACAGTAATTGTCGTTCTATTGATCATATAAGCATAATATGGCTAATAATTTGAGTTAGATTGATAATAATAAGAGTAGTGAGTATAGTAATTGTCGTTCTATCGATCATATAAACATAATATGGCTAATAATATGAGTTAGATCGATAATGATAAGAGTAATAAGTACAGTAATTGTAGTTCTGTCGATCATATAAGCATAATATGGCTAATAATATGAGTTAGATTGATAATAATAACAGTAATAAGTATAGTAATTGTCGTTCCATCGATAATATAAGCATAATATGGCTAATAATATGAGTTAGGTTGATAATAATAAGAGTAATAAGTATAGTGATTGTCGTTCTTTCGATCATATAAGCATAATATGGCTAATAATATGAGTTAGGTAGATAGTAAAAAGAGTAATAAGTATAGTCAATGTCGTGCTATCGATCATATCTGCATAATATGGTTAATAATATGAGTTAGATTGATAATAGTGAGTGTAATAAGTATAGTAATTGTCGTTCTATCGATCATATCTGCATAATATGGTTAATAATATGAGTTAGATTGATAATAATAAGAGTAATGAGTATAGTAATTGTCGTTCTATCGATCATATAAGCACAATATGGTTAATAATATGAGTTAGATCGATAATGATAAGAGTAATAAGTACAGTAATTGTCGTTCTATCGATCATATAAGCATAATATGGCTAATAATTTGAGTTAGATTGATAATAATAAGAGTAGTGAGTATAGTAATTGTCGTTCTATCGATAATATAAGCATAATATGGCTAATAATTAGAGTTAGATTGATAATAATAAGAGTAATAAGTACAGTAATTGTCGTTCTATCGATCATATAAGCATAATATGGCTAATAATATGAGTTAGATCGATAATGATAAGAGTAATAAGTACAGTAATTGTCGTTCTATCGATCATATCTGCATAATATGGTTAATAATATGAGTTAGATTGATAATAATAAGAGTAATGAGTATAGTAATTATCGTTCTATCGATCATATCTGCATAATATGGTTAATAATATGAGTTAGATGGATAATAATAAGAGTAATAAGTATAGTAATTGTCGTTCTATCGATCATATCTGCATAATATGGTTAATAGTATGAGTTAGATTGATAATAATAAGAGTAATAAGTATAGTAATTGTCGTTATATCGATCATATAAGCATAATATGGCTAATAATATGAGTTAGGTTGATAATAATAAGAGTAATAAGTATAGTGATTGTTGTTCTTTCGATCATATAAGCATAATATGGCTAATAATATGAGTTAGGTTGATAGTAATAAGAGTAATAAGTATAGTAATTGTCGTTCTATCGATAATATAAGCATAATATGGCTAATAATATGAGTTAGGTTGATAATAATAAGAGTAATAAGTATAGTGATTGTCGTTCTATCGATCATATAAGCACAATATGGCTAATAATATGAGTTAGATCGATAATGATAAGAGTAATAAGTACAGTAATTGTCGTTCTATTGATCATATAAGCATAATATGGCTAATAATTTGAGTTAGATTGATAATAATAAGAGTAGTGAGTATAGTAATTGTCGTTCTATCGATCATATAAACATAATATGGCTAATAATATGAGTTAGATCGATAATGATAAGAGTAATAAGTACAGTAATTGTAGTTCTGTCGATCATATAAGCATAATATGGCTAATAATATGAGTTAGATTGATAATAATAACAGTAATAAGTATAGTAATTGTCGTTCTATCGATCATATAAACATAATATGGCTAATAATATGAGTTAGATCGATAATGATAAGAGTAATAAGTACAGTAATTGTTGTTCTTTCGATCATATAAGCATAATATGGCTAATAATATGAGTTAGGTTGATAGTAATAAGAGTAATAAGTATAGTCAATGTCGTGCTATCGATCATATCTGCATAATATGGTTAATAATATGAGTTAGATTGATAATAGTGAGTGTAATAACTATAGTAATTGTAGTTCTATCGATCATATAAGCACAATATGTCTAATAATATGAGTTAGATTGATAATAATAAGAGTAATAAGTATAGTAATTGTCGTTCTATCGGTCATATGACCATAATATCGCTAATAATATGAGTTAGATTAATAATAGTGAGTGTAATAAGTATAGTAATTGTCGTTCTATCGATCATAATTGTATAATATGGTTAATAATATGAGTTAGAATGATAATAGTGAGTGTAATATGTATAGTAATTGTCGTTCTATCAATCTTATAAGCATAATATGGCTAATAATATGAGTTAGATTGATAATAATAAGAGGAATAAGTATAGTAATTGTCGTTCTATCGATCATATAAGCACAATATGGCTAATAATATGAGTTAGATTGATAATAATAAGAGTAATAAGTATAGTAATTGCCGTTCTATCGATCATATAAGCATAATATGGCTAATAATATGAGTTAGATTGATAATAATAAGTGTAATAAGTATAGTAATTGTCGTTCTATCGATCATAATTGCATAATATGGTTAATAATATGAGTTAGATTGATAATAATAAGAACAATGAGTATAGTAATTGTCGTACTATCGGTCATATAAGCATAATATGGCTAATACTATGAGTTAGATTTATAATAACAAGAGTAATAAATATAGTAATTGTCGTTCTATCGATCATATCTGCATAATATGGTTAATAATATGAGTTAGATTGATAATAGTAAGAGTAATGAGTATAGTAATTGTCGTACTATCGATCATATAAGCATAATATGGCTAATAATATGAGTTAGATTTATAATAATAAGAGTAATAAGTATAGTAATTGTCGTTCTATCGATCATATCTGCATAATATGGTTAATAATATGAGTTAGATTGATAATAATAAGAGTAATGAGTATAGTAATTGTCGTTCTATCGATCATATCTGCATAATATGGTTAATAATATGAGTTAGATGGATAATAATAAGAGTAATAAGTATAGTAATTGTCGTTCTATCGATCATATCTGCATAATATGGTTAATAGTATGAGTTAGATTGATAATAATAAGAGTAATAAGTATAGTAATTGTCGTTATATCGATCATATAAGCACAATATGGCTAATAATATGAGTTAGATTGATAATAATAGGAGTAATAAGTATAGTAATTGTCGTTCTATCGATCATATCTGCATAATATGGTTAATAATATGAGTTAGATTGATAATAGTGAGTGTAATAAGTATAGAAATTGTCGTTCTATCGATCATATCTGCATAATATGGTTAATAATATGAGTTAAATTGATAATAATAAGAGTAATAAGTATAGTAATTGTCGTTCTATCGATCATATAAGCATAATATGGCTAATAATATGAGTTAGATCGATAATGATAAGAGTAATAAGCACAGTAATTGTCGTTCTATCAATCATATAAGCATAATATGGCTAATAATATGAGTCAGATTGATAATAATAAGTGTAGTGAGTATAGTAATTGTCGTTCTATCGATCATTTAAGCATAATATGGCTAATAATATGAGTTAGATTGATAATAATAAGAGTAATGAGTATAGTAATTGTCGTTCTATCGATCATATAAGCATAATATGGCTAATAATATGAGTTAGATTTATAATAATAAGAGTAATAAGTATAGTAATTGTCGTTCTATCGATCATATCTGCATAATATGGTTAATAGTATGAGTTAGATTGATAATAATAAGTGTAATTAGTATAGTAATTGTCGTTCTATCGATCATATCTGCATAATATGGTTAATAATATGAGTTAGATTGATAATAATAAGAGCAATGAGTATAGTAATTGTCGTACTATCGATCATATAAGCATAATATGGCTAATAAGGTGTGTTAGATTGATAACAGTGAGTGTAATAAATATAGTAATTGTTCTGTCGATCATATAAGCACAATATGTCTAATAATATGAGTTAGATTGATAATAATAAGAGTAATAAGTATAGTAATTGTCGTTCTATCGGTCATATAACCATAATATCGCTAATAATATGAGTTAGATTAATAATAGTGAGTGTAATAGGTATAGTAATTGTCGTTCTATCGATCATAATTGCATAATATGGTTAATAATATGAGTTAGAATGATAATAGTGATTGTAATAAATATCGTAATTGTTGTTCTGTCGATCATATAAGCACAATATGTCTAATAATATGAGTTAGATTGATAATAATAAGAGTAATAAGTATAGTAATTGTCGTTCTATCGGTCATATAACCATAATATCGCTAATAATATGAGTTAGATTGATAATAGTGAGTGTAATAAGTATAGTAATTGTCGTTCTATCGATCATAAGCATAATATGGGTAATACTATGAGTTAGATTGATAATAATAAGAGTAATAAGTATAGTAATTGTCGTTCTATCGATCATATAAGCATAATATGGCTAATAATATGAGTTATATTGATAATAATAAGAGTAATAAGTATAGTAGTTGTCGTTCTATCGATCATATAAGCACAATATGGCTAATAATATGAGTTAGATTGATAATAATAAGAGTTATTAGTATAGTAATTGCCGTTCTATCGATCATATAAGCATAATATGGCTAATAATATGAGTTAGATTGATAATAATAAGTGTAATAAGTATAGTAATTGTCGTTCTATCGATCATAATTGCATAATATGGTTAATAATATGAGTTAGATTGATAATAATAAGAACAATGAGTATAGTAATTGTCGTACTATCGGTCATATAAGCATAATATGGCTAATACTATGAGTTAGATTTATAATAACAAGAGTAATAAATATAGTAATTGTCGTTCTATCGATCATATCTGCATAATATGGTTAATAATATGAGTTAGATTGATAATAGTGAGTGTAATAAGTATAGAAATTGTCGTTCTATCGATCATATCTGCATAATATGGTTAATAATATGAGTTAAATTGATAATAATAAGAGTAATAAGTATAGTAATTGTCGTTCTATCGATCATATAAGCATAATATGGCTAATAATATGAGTTAGATCGATAATGATAAGAGTAATAAGCACAGTAATTGTCGTTCTATCAATCATATAAGCATAATATGGCTAATAATATGAGTCAGATTGATAATAATAAGTGTAGTGAGTATGGTAATTGTCGTTCTATCGATCATTTAAGCATAATATGGCTAATAATATGAGTTAGATTGATAATAATAAGAGTAATGAGTATAGTAATTGTCGTTCTATCGATCATATAAGCATAATATGGCTAATAATATGAGTTAGGTTGATAGTAATAAGAGTAATAAGTATAGTCAATGTCGTGCTATCGATCATATCTGCATAATATGGTTAATAATATGAGTTAGATTGATAATAGTGAGTGTAATAACTATAGTAATTGTAGTTCTATCGATCATATAAGCACAATATGTCTAATAATATGAGTTAGATTGATAATAATAAGAGTAATAAGTATAGTAATTGTCGTTCTATCGGTCATATGACCATAATATCGCTAATAATATGAGTTAGATTAATAATAGTGAGTGTAATAAGTATAGTAATTGTCGTTCTATCGATCATAATTGTATAATATGGTTAATAATATGAGTTAGAATGATAATAGTGAGTGTAATATGTATAGTAATTGTCGTTCTATCAATCTTATAAGCATAATATGGCTAATAATATGAGTTAGATTGATAATAATAAGAGGAATAAGTATAGTAATTGTCGTTCTATCGATCATATAAGCACAATATGGCTAATAATATGAGTTAGATTGATAATAATAAGAGTAATAAGTATAGTAATTGCCGTTCTATCGATCATATAAGCATAATATGGCTAATAATATGAGTTAGATTGATAATAATAAGTGTAATAAGTATAGTAATTGTCGTTCTATCGATCATAATTGCATAATATGGTTAATAATATGAGTTAGATTGATAATAATAAGAACAATGAGTATAGTAATTGTCGTACTATCGGTCATATAAGCATAATATGGCTAATACTATGAGTTAGATTTATAATAACAAGAGTAATAAATATAGTAATTGTCGTTCTATCGATCATATCTGCATAATATGGTTAATAATATGAGTTAGATTGATAATAGTAAGAGTAATGAGTATAGTAATTGTCGTACTATCGATCATATAAGCATAATATGGCTAATAATATGAGTTAGATTTATAATAATAAGAGTAATAAGTATAGTAATTGTCGTTCTATCGATCATATCTGCATAATATGGTTAATAATATGAGTTAGATTGATAATAATAAGAGTAATGAGTATAGTAATTGTCGTTCTATCGATCATATCTGCATAATATGGTTAATAATATGAGTTAGATGGATAATAATAAGAGTAATAAGTATAGTAATTGTCGTTCTATCGATCATATCTGCATAATATGGTTAATAGTATGAGTTAGATTGATAATAATAAGAGTAATAAGTATAGTAATTGTCGTTATATCGATCATATAAGCACAATATGGCTAATAATATGAGTTAGATTGATAATAATAGGAGTAATAAGTATAGTAATTGTCGTTCTATCGATCATATCTGCATAATATGGTTAATAATATGAGTTAGATTGATAATAGTGAGTGTAATAAGTATAGAAATTGTCGTTCTATCGATCATATCTGCATAATATGGTTAATAATATGAGTTAAATTGATAATAATAAGAGTAATAAGTATAGTAATTGTCGTTCTATCGATCATATAAGCATAATATGGCTAATAATATGAGTTAGATCGATAATGATAAGAGTAATAAGCACAGTAATTGTCGTTCTATCAATCATATAAGCATAATATGGCTAATAATATGAGTCAGATTGATAATAATAAGTGTAGTGAGTATAGTAATTGTCGTTCTATCGATCATTTAAGCATAATATGGCTAATAATATGAGTTAGATTGATAATAATAAGAGTAATGAGTATAGTAATTGTCGTTCTATCGATCATATAAGCATAATATGGCTAATAATATGAGTTAGATTTATAATAATAAGAGTAATAAGTATAGTAATTGTCGTTCTATCGATCATATCTGCATAATATGGTTAATAGTATGAGTTAGATTGATAATAATAAGTGTAATTAGTATAGTAATTGTCGTTCTATCGATCATATCTGCATAATATGGTTAATAATATGAGTTAGATTGATAATAATAAGAGCAATGAGTATAGTAATTGTCGTACTATCGATCATAAGCATAATATGGGTAATACTATGAGTTAGATTGATAATAATAAGAGTAATAAGTATAGTAATTGTCGTTCTATCGATCATATAAGCATAATATGGCTAATAATATGAGTTATATTGATAATAATAAGAGTAATAAGTATAGTAGTTGTCGTTCTATCGATCATATAAGCACAATATGGCTAATAATATGAGTTAGATTGATAATAATAAGAGTTATTAGTATAGTAATTGCCGTTCTATCGATCATATAAGCATAATATGGCTAATAATATGAGTTAGATTGATAATAATAAGTGTAATAAGTATAGTAATTGTCGTTCTATCGATCATAATTGCATAATATGGTTAATAATATGAGTTAGATTGATAATAATAAGAACAATGAGTATAGTAATTGTCGTACTATCGGTCATATAAGCATAATATGGCTAATACTATGAGTTAGATTTATAATAACAAGAGTAATAAATATAGTAATTGTCGTTCTATCGATCATATCTGCATAATATGGTTAATAATATGAGTTAGATTGATAATAGTAAGAGTAATGAGTATAGTAATTGTCGTACTATCGATCATATAAGCATAATATGGCTAATAATATGAGTTAGATTTATAATAATAAGAGTAATAAGTATAGTAATTGTCGTTCTATCGATCATATAAGCACAATATGGCTAATAATATGAGTTAGATTGATAATAATAGGAGTAATAAGTATAGTAATTGTCGTTCTATCGAGCATATCTGCATAATATGGTTAATAAAATGAGTTAGATTGATAATAATAAGAGTAATAAGTATAGTAATTGTCGTTCTATCGATCATATAAGCATAATATGGCTAATAATATGAGTTAGATTGATAATAACAAGAGTAGTGAGTATGGTAATTGTCGTTCTATCGATCATAATTGCATAATATGGTTAATAATATGAGTTCGATTCATAATAATAAGAGTAATAAGTATAGTAATTGTCGTTCTATCGATCATATCTGCATAATATGGTTAATAGTATGAGTTAGATTGATAATAATAAGAGTAATAAGTATAGTAATTGTCGTTATATCGATCATATAAGCACAATATGGCTAATAATATGAGTTAGATTGATAATAATAGGAGTAATAAGTATAGTAATTGTCGTTCTATCGAGCATATCTGCATAATATGGTTAATAAAATGAGTTAGATTGATAATAATAAGAGTAATAAGTATAGTAATTGTCGTTCTATCGATCATATCTGCATAATATGGTTAATAATATGAGTTAGATTGATAATAATAAGAGTAGTGAGTATAGTAATTGTCGTTCTATCGATCATATAAGCACAATATGGCTAATAATATGAGTTAGATCGATAATGATAAGAGTAATAAGTACAGTAATTGTCGTTCTATCGATCATATAAGCATAATATGGCTAATAATATGAGTTAGATTGATAATAATAACAGTAATAAGTATAGTAATTGTCGTTCTATCGATAATATAAGCATAATATGGCTAATAATATGAGTTAGGTTGATAATAATAAGAGTAATAAGTAGAGTGATTGTTGTTCTGTCGATCATATAAGCATAATATGGCTAATAATATGAGTTAGGTTGATAGTAATAAGAGTAATAAGTATAGTCAATGTCGTGCTATCGATCATATCTGCATAATATGGTTAATAATATGAGTTAGATTGATAATAGTGAGTGTAATAAGTATAGTAATTGTCGTTCTATCGATCATATTAGCATAATATGGCTAATAATATGAGTTAGGTTGATAATAATAAGAGTAATAAGTATAGTGATTGTTGTTCTTTCGATCATATAAGCATAATATGGCTAATAATATGAGTTAGGTTGATAGTAATAAGAGTAATAAGTATAGTCAATGTCGTGCTATCGATCATATCTGCATAATATGGTTAATAATATGAGTTAGATTGATAATAGTGAGTGTAATGAGTATAGTAATTGTCGTTCTATCGATCATATTAGCATAATATGGTTAATAATATGAGTTAGATTGATAATAATAAGTGTAATAAGTATAGTAATTGTCGTTCTATCGATCATATCTGCATAATATGGTTAATAATATGAGTTAGATTGATAATAGTGAGTGTAATAAGTATAGAAATTGTCGTTCTATCGATCATATCTGCATAATATGGTTAATAATATGAGTTAAATTGATAATAATAAGAGTAATAAGTATAGTAATTGTCGTTCTATCGATCATATAAGCATAATATGGCTAATAATATGAGTTAGATCGATAATGATAAGAGTAATAAGCACAGTAATTGTCGTTCTATCAATCATATAAGCATAATATGGCTAATAATATGAGTCAGATTGATAATAATAAGTGTAGTGAGTATAGTAATTGTCGTTCTATCGATCATATAAACATAATATGGCTAATAATATGAGTTAGATCGATAATGATAAGAGTAATAAGTACAGTAATTGTAGTCCTGTCGATCATATAAGCATAATATGGCTAATAATATGAGTTAGATTGATAATAATAACAGTAATAAGTATAGTAATTGTCGTTCTATCGATAATATAAGCATAATATGGCTAATAATATGAGTTAGATTGATAACAATAAGAGTAATAAGTGTAGTAATTGTCGTTCTATTGATCATATCTGCATAATATGGTTAATAATATGAGTTAGATTGATAATAAGAAGAGCAATGAGTATAGTATTTGTCGTACTATCGATCATATAAGCATAATATGGCTAATAATATGAGTTAGATTTATAATAATAGGAGTAATAAGTATAGTAATTGTCGTTCTATCGATAATATAAGCATAATATGGCTAATAATATGAGTTAGATTTATAATAATAGGAGTAGTAAGTGTAGTAATTGACGTTCTATCGGTCATATAACCATAATATGGCTAATAATATGAGTTAGATTGATAATAGTGAGTGTAATAAGTATAGAAATTGTCGTTCTATCGATCATATCTGCATAATATGGTTAATAATATGAGTTAGATTGATAATAATAAGAGTAATAAGTATAGTAATTGTCGTTCTATCGATCATAATTGCATAATATGGTTAATAATATGAGTTGGAATGATAATAGTGAGTGTAATAAGTATAGTAATTGTCGTTCTATCGATCTTATAAGCATAATATGGCTAATAATATGAGTTAGGTTGATAATAATAACAGTAATAAGTATAGTAATTGTCGTTCTATCGATAATATAAGCATAATATGGCTAATAATATGAGTTAGATTTATAATAATAGGAGTAATAAGTATAGTAATTGTCGTTCTATCGATCATATAAGCACAATATGGCTAATAATATGAGTTAGGTTGATAATAATAACAGTAATAAGTATAGTAATTGTCGTTCTATCGATAATATAAGCATAATATGGCTAATAATATGAGTTAGATTGATAATACTAAGAGTAGTGAGTATAGTAATTCTCATTCTATCGATCATATAAGGATAATATGGCTAATAATATGAGTTAGATTAATTGTAATAATAAGCGTAATAAGTATAGTAATTGTCGTTCTATCGATAATATAAGCATAATATGGCTAATAATATGAGTTAGGTAGATAATAATAAGAGTAATAAGTATAGTAATTGTCGTTCTATCGATCATTTAAGCATAATATGGCTAATAATATGAGTTAGATTGATAATAATAAGAGTAATGAGTATAGCAATTGTCGTTCTATCGATCATATAAGCATAATATGGCTAATAATATGAGTTAGATTTATAATAATAAGAGTAATAAGTATAGTAATTGTCGTTCTATCGATCATATCTGCATAATATGGTTAATAGTATGAGTTAGATTGATAATAATAAGTGTAATTAGTATAGTAATTGTCGTTCTATCGATCATAATTGCATAATATGGTTAATAATATGAGTTAGATTCATAATAATAAGAGTAATAAGTATAGTAATTGCCGTTCTATCGATCATTTGAGCATAAAATGGCTAATAATGTGAGTTAGGTTGATAATAGTAAGAGCAATAAGTGTAGTAATTGTCGTTCTATCGATCATATCTGCATAATATGGTTAATAATATGAGTTAGATTGATAATAATAAGAGCAATGAGTATAGTAATTGTCGTACTATCGATCATATAAGCATAATATGGCTAATAAGGTGAGTTAGATTGATAACAGTGAGTGTAATAAATATAGTAATTGTTCTGTCGATCATATAAGCACAATATGTCTAATAATATGAGTTAGATTGATAATAATAAGAGTAATAAGTATAGTAATTGTCGTTCTATCGGTCATATGACCATAATATCGCTAATAATATGAGTTAGATTAATAATAGTGAGTGTAATAAGTATAGTAATTGTCGTTCTATAGATCATAATTGCATAATATGGTTAATAATATGAGTTAGAATGATAATAGTGAGTGTAATATGTATAGTAATTGTCGTTCTATCGATCTTATAAACATAATATGGCTAATAATATGAGTTAGATTGATAATAATAAGAGTAATAAGTATAGTAATTGTCGTTCTATCGATCATATAAGCACAATATGGCTAATAATATGAGTTGGAATGATAATAGTGAGTGTAATAAGTATAGTAATTGTCGTTCTATCGATCTTATAAGCATAATATGGCTAATAATATGAGTTAGGTTGATAATAATAAGAGTAATAAGTATAGTAATTGTCGTTCTATCGATCATATAAGCATAATATGGCTAATAATATGAGTTAGATTGATAATAATAAGAGTAATGAGTATAGTAATTGTCGTCCTATCGATCATATAAGCATAATAAGGCTAATAATATGAGTTAGATTTATAATAATAGGAGTAGTAAGTGTAGTACTTGACGTTCTATCGGTCATATAACCATAATATGGCTAATAATACGAGTTAGATTGATAATAGTGAGTGTAATAAGTATAGAAATTGTCGTTCTATCGATCATATCTGCATAATATGGTTAATAATATGAGTTAGATTGATAATAATAAGAGTAATAAGTATAGTAATTGTCGTTCTATCGATCATTTAAGCATAATATGGCTAATAATATGAGTTAGATTGATAATAATAAGTGTAATAAGTATAGTAATTGTCGTTCTATCGATCATAATTGCATAATATGGTTAATAATATGAGTTCGATTCATAATAATAAGAGTAATAAGTATAGTAATTGTCGTTCTATCGATCATTTAAGCATAAAATGGCTAATAATGTGAGTTAGGTTGATAATAATAAGAGTAATAAGTGTAGTAATTGTCGTTCTATCGATCATATCTGCATAATATGGTTAATAATATGAGTTAGATTGATAATAATAAGAGCAATGAGTATAGTAATTGTCGTACTATCGATCATATAAGCATAATATGGCTAATAAGGTGTGTTAGATTGATAACAGTGAGTGTAATAAATATAGTAATTGTTCTGTCGATCATATAAGCACAATATGTCTAATAATATGAGTTAGATTGATAATAATAAGAGTAATAAGTATAGTAATTGTCGTTCTATCGGTCATATAACCATAATATCGCTAATAATATGAGTTAGATTAATAATAGTGAGTGTAATAGGTATAGTAATTGTCGTTCTATCGATCATAATTGCATAATATGGTTAATAATATGAGTTAGAATGATAATAGTGATTGTAATAAATATCGTAATTGTTGTTCTGTCGATCATATAAGCACAATATGTCTAATAATATGAGTTAGATTGATAATAATAAGAGTAATAAGTATAGTAATTGTCGTTCTATCGGTCATATAACCATAATATCGCTAATAATATGAGTTAGATTGATAATAGTGAGTGTAATAAGTATAGTAATTGTCGTTCTATCGATCATAAGCATAATATGGGTAATACTATGAGTTAGATTGATAATAATAAGAGTAATAAGTATAGTAATTGTCGTTCTATCGATCATATAAGCATAATATGGCTAATAATATGAGTTATATTGATAATAATAAGAGTAATAAGTATAGTAGTTGTCGTTCTATCGATCATATAAGCACAATATGGCTAATAATATGAGTTAGATTGATAATAATAAGAGTAGTGAGTATAGTAATTGTCGTTCTATCGATTATATAAACATAATATGGCTAATAATATGAGTTAGATCGATAATGATAAGAGTAATAAGTACAGTAATTGTAGTTCTGTCGATCATATAAGCATAATATGGCTAATAATATGAGTTAGATTGATAATAATAACAGTAATAAGTATAGTAATTGTCGTTCTATCGATAATATAAGCATAATATGGCTAATAATATGAGTTAGGTTGATAATAATAAGAGTAATAAGTATAGTGATTGTCGTTCTTTCGATCATATAAGCATAATATGGCTAATAATATGAGTTAGGTTGATAGTAATAAGAGTAATAAGTATAGTCAATGTCGTGCTATCGATCATATCTGCATAATATGGTTAACAATATGAGTTAGATTGATAATAGTGAGTGTAATAAGTATAGTAATTGTCTTTCTATCGATCATATCTGCATAATATGGTTAATAATATGAGTTAGATTGATAATAATAAGTGTAATATGTATAGTAATTGTCGTTCTATCGATCATAATTGCATAATATTGTTAATAATATGAGTTAGATTGATAATAATAAGAGTAATAAGTATAGTAATTGCCGTTCTATCGATCATTTAAGCATAAAATGGCTAATAATGTGAGTTAGGTTGATAATAATAAGAGCAATGAGTGTAGTAATTGTCGTACTATCGATCATATAAGCATAACATGGCTAATAAGGTGAGTTAGATTGATAACAGTGAGTGTACTAAATATAGTAATTGTCGTTCTGTCGATCATATAAGCACAATATGTCTAATAATATGAGTTAGATTGATAATAGTAAGAGTAATGAGTATAGTAATTGTCGTACTATCGATCATATAAGCATAATATGGCTAATAATATGAGTTAGATTTATAATAATAAGAGTAATAAGTATAGTAATTGTCGTTCTATCGATCATATAAGCACAATATGGCTAATAATATGAGTTAGATTGATAATAATAGGAGTAATAAGTACAGTAATTGTCGTTCTATCGAGCATATCTGCATAATATGGTTAATAAAATGAGTTAGATTGATAATAATAAGAGTAATAAGTATAGTAATTGTCGTTCTATCGATCATATAAGCATAATATGGCTAATAATATGAGTTAGATTGATAATAACAAGAGTAGTGAGTATAGTAATTGTCGTTCTATCGATCATATAAGCATAATATGGCTAATAATATGAGTTAGATTGATAATAATAAGAGTAATAAGTATAGTAATTGTCGTTCTATCGATCATTTAAGCATAATATGGCTAATAATATGAGTTAGATTGATAACAATAAGTGTAATAAGTATAGTAATTGTCGTTCTATCGATCATAATTGCATAATATGGTTAATAATATGAGTTCGATTCATAATAATAAGAGTAATAAGTATAGTAATTGTCGTTCTATCGATCATTTAAGCATAAAATGGCTAATAATGTGAGTTAGGTTGATAATAATAAGAGTAATAAGTGTAGTAATTGTCGTTCTATCGATCATATCTGCATAATATGGTTAATAATATGAGTTAGATTGATAATAATAAGAGCAATGAGTATAGTAATTGTCGTACTATCGATCATATAAGCATAATATGGCTAATAAGGTGAGTTAGATTGATAATAGTGAGTGTAATAAGTATAGTAATTGTCGTTCTATCGATCATAAGCATAATATGGGTAATAATATGAGTTAGATTGATAATAATAAGAGTAATAAGTATAGTAATTGTCGTTCTATCGATCATAATTGCATAATATGGTTAATAATATGAGTTGGAATGATAATAGTGAGTGTAATAAGTATAGTAATTGTCGTTCTATCGATCTTATAAGCATAATATGGCTAATAATATGAGTTAGGTTGATAATAATAAGAGTAATGTGTATAGTAATTGTCGTCCTATCGATCATATAAGCATAATAAGGCTAATAATATGAGTTAGATTTATAATAATAGGAGTAGTAAGTATAGTAATTGACGTTCTATCGGTCATATAACCATAATATGGCTAATAATGTGAGTTAGATTGATAATAGTGAGTGTAATAAATATAGTAATTGTCGTTCTATCGCTCATATAAGCACAATATGGCGAATAATATGAGTTAGATTGATAATAATAAGAGTAATAAGTATAGTAATTGTCGTTCTATCGATCATATAAGCATAATATGGCTAATAATATGAGTTAGATTGATAATAATAAGAGTAATAAGTACAGTAATTGTCGTTCTATCGATCATATAAGCATAATATGGCTAATAATATGAGTTAGGTTGATAGTAATAAGAGTAATAAGTATAGTCAATGTCGTGCTATCGATCATATCTGCATAATATGGTTAATAATATGAGTTAGATTGATAATAGTGAGTGTAATAAGTATAGTTATTGTCGTTCTATCGATCATATTAGCATAATATGGTTAATAATATGAGTTAGATTGATAATAATAAGTGTAATAAGTATAGTAATTGTCGTTCTATCGATCATAATTGCATAATATGGTTAATAATATGAGTTAGATTCATAATAATAAGAGTAATAAGTATAGTAATTGCCGTTCTATCGATCATTTAAGCATAAAATGGCTAATAATGTGAGTTAGGTTGATAATAATAAGAGTAATAAGTGTAGTAATTGTCGTTCTATCGATCATATCTGCATAATATGGTTAATAATATGAGTTAGATTGATAATAATAAGAGCAATGAGTATAGTAATTGTCGTACTATCGATCATATAAGCATAATATGGCTAATAAGGTGAGTTAGATTGATAACAGTGAGTGTAATAAATATCGTAATTGTTGTTCTGTCGATCATATAAGCACAATATGTCTAATAATATGAGTTAGATTGATAATAATAAGAGTAATAAGTATAGTAATTGTCGTTCTATCGGTCATATAACCATAATATCGCTAATAATATGAGTTAGATTGATAATAGTGAGTGTAATAAGTATAGTAATTATCGTTCTATCGATCATAAGCATAATATGGGTAATACTATGAGTTAGATTGATAATAATAAGAGTAATAAGTATAGTAATTGTCGTTCTATCGATCATATAAGCATAATATGGCTAATAATATGAGTTATATTGATAATAATAAGAGTAATAAGTATAGTAATTGTCGTTCTATCGATCATATAAGCACAATATGGCTAATAATATGAGTTAGATTGATAATAATAAGAGTTATAAGTATAGTAATTGCCGTTCTATCGATCATGTAAGCATAATATGGCTAATAATATGAGTTAGGTTGATAGTAATAAGAGTAATAAGTATAGTCAATGTCGTGCTATCGATCATATAAGCATAATATGGCTAATAATATGAGTTAGGTTGATAATAATAAGAGTAATAAGTATAGTAATTGTCGTTCTATCGATCATATAAGCATAATATGGCTAATAATATGAGTTAGATTGATAATAATAAGAGTAGTGAGTATAGTAATTGTCGTTCTATCGATTATATAAACATAATATGGCTAATAATATGAGTTAGATCGATAATGATAAGAGTAATAAGTACAGTAATTGTAGTTATGTCGATCATATAAGCATAATATGGCTAATAATATGAGTTAGATTGATAATAATAACAGTAATAAGTATAGTAATTGTCGTTCTATCGATAATATAAGCATAATATGGCTAATAATATGAGTTAGGTTGATAATAATAAGAGTAATAAGTATAGTGATTGTCGTTCTTTCGATCATATAAGCATAATATGGCTAATAATATGAGTTAGGTTGATAGTAATAAGAGTAATAAGTATAGTCAATGTCGTGCTATCGATCATATCTGCATAATATGGTTAATAATATGAGTTAGATTGATAATAGTGAGTGTAATAAGTATAGTAATTGTCTTTCTATCGATCATATCTGCATAATATGGTTAATAATATGAGTTAGATTGATAAAAATAAGTGTAATATGTATAGTAATTGTCGTTCTATCGATCATAATTGCATAATATTGTTAATAATATGAGTTAGATTGATAATAATAAGAGTAATAAGTATAGTAATTGCCGTTCTATCGATCATTTAAGCATAAAATGGCCAATAATGTGAGTTAGGTTGATAATAATAAGAGTAATGTGTATAGTAATTGTCGTCCTATCGATCATATAAGCATAATAAGGCTAATAATATGAGTTAGATTTATAATAATAGGAGTAGTAAGTATAGTAATTGACGTTCTATCGGTCATATAACCATAATATGGCTAATAATGTGAGTTAGATTGATAATAGTGAGTGTAATAAATATAGTAATTGTCGTTCTATCGCTCATATAAGCACAATATGGCGAATAATATGAGTTAGATTGATAATAATAAGAGTAATAAGTATAGTAATTGTCGTTCTATCGATCATATAAGCATAATATGGCTAATAATATGAGTTAGATTGATAATAATAAGAGTAATAAGTACAGTAATTGTCGTTCTATCGATCATATAAGCATAATATGGCTAATAATATGAGTTAGGTTGATAGTAATAAGAGTAATAAGTATAGTCAATGTCGTGCTATCGATCATATCTGCATAATATGGTTAATAATATGAGTTAGATTGATAATAGTGAGTGTAATAAGTATAGTTATTGTCGTTCTATCGATCATATTAGCATAATATGGTTAATAATATGAGTTAGATTGATAATAATAAGTGTAATAAGTATAGTAATTGTCGTTCTATCGATCATAATTGCATAATATGGTTAATAATATGAGTTAGATTCATAATAATAAGAGTAATAAGTATAGTAATTGCCGTTCTATCGATCATTTAAGCATAAAATGGCTAATAATGTGAGTTAGGTTGATAATAATAAGAGTAATAAGTGTAGTAATTGTCGTTCTATCGATCATATCTGCATAATATGGTTAATAATATGAGTTAGATTGATAATAATAAGAGCAATGAGTATAGTAATTGTCGTACTATCGATCATATAAGCATAATATGGCTAATAAGGTGAGTTAGATTGATAACAGTGAGTGTAATAAATATCGTAATTGTTGTTCTGTCGATCATATAAGCACAATATGTCTAATAATATGAGTTAGATTGATAATAATAAGAGTAATAAGTATAGTAATTGTCGTTCTATCGGTCATATAACCATAATATCGCTAATAATATGAGTTAGATTGATAATAGTGAGTGTAATAAGTATAGTAATTATCGTTCTATCGATCATAAGCATAATATGGGTAATACTATGAGTTAGATTGATAATAATAAGAGTAATAAGTATAGTAATTGTCGTTCTATCGATCATATAAGCATAATATGGCTAATAATATGAGTTATATTGATAATAATAAGAGTAATAAGTATAGTAATTGTCGTTCTATCGATCATATAAGCACAATATGGCTAATAATATGAGTTAGATTGATAATAATAAGAGTTATAAGTATAGTAATTGCCGTTCTATCGATCATGTAAGCATAATATGGCTAATAATATGAGTTAGGTTGATAGTAATAAGAGTAATAAGTATAGTCAATGTCGTGCTATCGATCATATAAGCATAATATGGCTAATAATATGAGTTAGGTTGATAATAATAAGAGTAATAAGTATAGTAATTGTCGTTCTATCGATCATATAAGCATAATATGGCTAATAATATGAGTTAGATTGATAATAATAAGAGTAGTGAGTATAGTAATTGTCGTTCTATCGATTATATAAACATAATATGGCTAATAATATGAGTTAGATCGATAATGATAAGAGTAATAAGTACAGTAATTGTAGTTATGTCGATCATATAAGCATAATATGGCTAATAATATGAGTTAGATTGATAATAATAACAGTAATAAGTATAGTAATTGTCGTTCTATCGATAATATAAGCATAATATGGCTAATAATATGAGTTAGGTTGATAATAATAAGAGTAATAAGTATAGTGATTGTCGTTCTTTCGATCATATAAGCATAATATGGCTAATAATATGAGTTAGGTTGATAGTAATAAGAGTAATAAGTATAGTCAATGTCGTGCTATCGATCATATCTGCATAATATGGTTAATAATATGAGTTAGATTGATAATAGTGAGTGTAATAAGTATAGTAATTGTCTTTCTATCGATCATATCTGCATAATATGGTTAATAATATGAGTTAGATTGATAAAAATAAGTGTAATATGTATAGTAATTGTCGTTCTATCGATCATAATTGCATAATATTGTTAATAATATGAGTTAGATTGATAATAATAAGAGTAATAAGTACAGTAATTGTCGTTCTATCGATCATATAAGCATAATATGGCTAATAATATGAGTTAGATCGATAATGATAAGAGTAATAAGTACAGTAATTGTCGTTCTATCGATCATATCTGCATAATATGGTTAATAATATGAGTTAGATTGATAATAATAAGAGTAATGAGTATAGTAATTATCGTTCTATCGATCATATCTGCATAATATGGTTAATAATATGAGTTAGATGGATAATAATAAGAGTAATAAGTATAGTAATTGTCGTTCTATCGATCATATCTGCATAATATGGTTAATAGTATGAGTTAGATTGATAATAATAAGAGTAATAAGTATAGTAATTGTCGTTATATCGATCATATAAGCATAATATGGCTAATAATATGAGTTAGGTTGATAATAATAAGAGTAATAAGTATAGTGATTGTTGTTCTTTCGATCATATAAGCATAATATGGCTAATAATATGAGTTAGGTTGATAGTAATAAGAGTAATAAGTATAGTAATTGTCGTTCTATCGATAATATAAGCATAATATGGCTAATAATATGAGTTAGGTTGATAATAATAAGAGTAATAAGTATAGTGATTGTCGTTCTATCGATCATATAAGCACAATATGGCTAATAATATGAGTTAGATCGATAATGATAAGAGTAATAAGTACAGTAATTGTCGTTCTATTGATCATATAAGCATAATATGGCTAATAATTTGAGTTAGATTGATAATAATAAGGGTAGTGAGTATAGTAATTGTCGTTCTATCGATCATATAAACATAATATGGCTAATAATATGAGTTAGATCGATAATGATAAGAGTAATAAGTACAGTAATTGTAGTTCTGTCGATCATATAAGCATAATATGGCTAATAATATGAGTTAGATTGATAATAATAACAGTAATAAGTATAGTAATTGTCGTTCTATCGATCATATAAACATAATATGGCTAATAATATGAGTTAGATCGATAATGATAAGAGTAATAAGTACAGTAATTGTTGTTCTTTCGATCATATAAGCATAATATGGCTAATAATATGAGTTAGGTTGATAGTAATAAGAGTAATAAGTATAGTCAATGTCGTGCTATCGATCATATCTGCATAATATGGTTAATAACATGAGTTAGATTGATAATAGTGAGTGTAATAACTATAGTAATTGTAGTTCTATCGATCATATAAGCACAATATGTCTAATAATATGAGTTAGATTGATAATAATAAGAGTAATAAGTATAGTAATTGTCGTTCTATCGGTCATATGACCATAATATCGCTAATAATATGAGTTAGATTAATAATAGTGAGTGTAATAAGTATAGTAATTGTCGTTCTATCGATCATAATTGTATAATATGGTTAATAATATGAGTTAGAATGATAATAGTGAGTGTAATATGTATAGTAATTGTCGTTCTATCAATCTTATAAGCATAATATGGCTAATAATATGAGTTAGATTGATAATAATAAGAGGAATAAGTATAGTAATTGTCGTTCTATCGATCATATAAGCACAATATGGCTAATAATATGAGTTAGATTGATAATAATAAGAGTAATAAGTATAGTAATTGCCGTTCTATCGATCATATAAGCATAATATGGCTAATAATATGAGTTAGATTGATAATAATAAGTGTAATAAGTATAGTAATTGTCGTTCTATCGATCATAATTGCATAATATGGTTAATAATATGAGTTAGATTGATAATAATAAGAACAATGAGTATAGTAATTGTCGTACTATCGGTCATATAAGCATAATATGGCTAATACTATGAGTTAGATTTATAATAACAAGAGTAATAAATATAGTAATTGTCGTTCTATCGATCATATCTGCATAATATGGTTAATAATATGAGTTAGATTGATAATAGTAAGAGTAATGAGTATAGTAATTGTCGTACTATCGATCATATAAGCATAATATGGCTAATAATATGAGTTAGATTTATAATAATAAGAGTAATAAGTATAGTAATTGTCGTTCTATCGATCATATCTGCATAATATGGTTAATAATATGAGTTAGATTGATAATAATAAGAGTAATGAGTATAGTAATTGTCGTTCTATCGATCATATCTGCATAATATGGTTAATAATATGAGTTAGATGGATAATAATAAGAGTAATAAGTATAGTAATTGTCGTTCTATCGATCATATCTGCATAATATGGTTAATAGTATGAGTTAGATTGATAATAATAAGAGTAATAAGTATAGTAATTGTCGTTATATCGATCATATAAGCACAATATGGCTAATAATATGAGTTAGATTGATAATAATAGGAGTAATAAGTATAGTAATTGTCGTTCTATCGATCATATCTGCATAATATGGTTAATAATATGAGTTAGATTGATAATAGTGAGTGTAATAAGTATAGTAATTGTCTTTCTATCGATCATATCTGCATAATATGGTTAATAATATGAGTTAGATTGATAATAATAAGTGTAATATGTATAGTAATTGTCGTTCTATCGATCATAATTGCATAATATTGTTAATAATATGAGTTAGATTGATAATAATAAGAGTAATAAGTATAGTAATTGCCGTTCTATCGATCATTTAAGCATAAAATGGCCAATAATGTGAGTTAGGTTGATAAAAATAAGAGTAATAAGTGTAGTAATTGTCGTTCTATCGATCATATCTGCATAATATGGTTAATAATATGAGTTAGATTGATAATAATAAGAGCAATGAGTGTAGTAATTGTCGTACTATCGATCATATAAGCATAACATGGCTAATAAGGTGAGTTAGATTGATAACAGTGAGTGTACTAAATATAGTAATTGTCGTTCTGTCGATCATATAAGCACAATATGTCTAATAATATGAGTTAGATTGATAATAATAAGAGTAATAAGTATAGTAATTGTCGTTCTATCGGTCATATAACCATAATATCGCTAATAATATGAGTTAGATTGGTAATAGTGAGTGTAATAAATATAGTAATTGTCGTTCTATCGATAATATAAGCATAATATGGCTAATAATATGAGTTAGATTGATAATAATAAGAGTAATAAGTACAGTAATTGTCGTTCTATCGATCATATAAACATAATATGGCTAATAATATGAGTTAGATCGATAATGATAAGAGTAATAAGTACAGTAATTGTAGTTCTGTCGATCATATAAGCATAATATGGCTAATAATAGGAGTTAGATTGATAATAATAACAGTAATAAGTATAGTAATTGTCGTTCCATCGATAATATAAGCATAATATGGCTAATAATATGAGTTAGGTTGATAATAATAAGAGTAATAAGTATAGTGATTGTCGTTCTTTCGATCATATAAGCATAATATGGCTAATAATATGAGTTAGGTAGATAGTAAAAAGAGTAATAAGTATAGTCAATGTCGTGCTATCGATCATATCTGCATAATATGGTTAATAATATGAGTTAGATTGATAATAGTGAGTGTAATAAGTATAGTAATTGTCGTTCTATCGATCATATCTGCATAATATGGTTAATAATATGAGTTAGATTGATAATAATAAGAGTAATGAGTATAGTAATTGTCGTTCTATCGATCATATAAGCACAATATGGTTAATAATATGAGTTAGATCGATAATGATAAGAGTAATAAGTACAGTAATTGTCGTTCTATCGATCATATAAGCATAATATGGCTAATAATTTGAGTTAGATTGATAATAATAAGAGTAGTGAGTATAGTAATTGTCGTTCTATCGATAATATAAGCATAATATGGCTAATAATTAGAGTTAGATTGATAATAATAAGAGTAATAAGTACAGTAATTGTCGTTCTATCGATCATATAAGCATAATATGGCTAATAATATGAGTTAGATCGATAATGATAAGAGTAATAAGTACAGTAATTGTCGTTCTATCGATCATATCTGCATAATATGGTTAATAATATGAGTTAGATTGATAATAATAAGAGTAATGAGTATAGTAATTATCGTTCTATCGATCATATCTGCATAATATGGTTAATAATATGAGTTAGATGGATAATAATAAGAGTAATAAGTATAGTAATTGTCGTTCTATCGATCATATCTGCATAATATGGTTAATAGTATGAGTTAGATTGATAATAATAAGAGTAATAAGTATAGTAATTGTCGTTATATCGATCATATAAGCATAATATGGCTAATAATATGAGTTAGGTTGATAATAATAAGAGTAATAAGTATAGTGATTGTTGTTCTTTCGATCATATAAGCATAATATGGCTAATAATATGAGTTAGGTTGATAGTAATAAGAGTAATAAGTATAGTAATTGTCGTTCTATCGATAATATAAGCATAATATGGCTAATAATATGAGTTAGGTTGATAATAATAAGAGTAATAAGTATAGTGATTGTCGTTCTATCGATCATATAAGCACAATATGGCTAATAATATGAGTTAGATCGATAATGATAAGAGTAATAAGTACAGTAATTGTCGTTCTATTGATCATATAAGCATAATATGGCTAATAATTTGAGTTAGATTGATAATAATAAGAGTAGTGAGTATAGTAATTGTCGTTCTATCGATCATATAAACATAATATGGCTAATAATATGAGTTAGATCGATAATGATAAGAGTAATAAGTACAGTAATTGTAGTTCTGTCGATCATATAAGCATAATATGGCTAATAATATGAGTTAGATTGATAATAATAACAGTAATAAGTATAGTAATTGTCGTTCTATCGATCATATAAACATAATATGGCTAATAATATGAGTTAGATCGATAATGATAAGAGTAATAAGTACAGTAATTGTTGTTCTTTCGATCATATAAGCATAATATGGCTAATAATATGAGTTAGGTAGATAGTAAAAAGAGTAATAAGTATAGTCAATGTCGTGCTATCGATCATATCTGCATAATATGGTTAATAATATGAGTTAGATTGATAATAGTGAGTGTAATAAGTATAGTAATTGTCGTTCTATCGATCATATCTGCATAATATGGTTAATAATATGAGTTAGATTGATAATAATAAGAGTAATGAGTATAGTAATTGTCGTTCTATCGATCATATAAGCAGAATATGGTTAATAATATGAGTTAGATCGATAATGATAAGAGTAATAAGTACAGTAATTGTCGTTCTATCGATCATATAAGCATAATATGGCTAATAATTTGAGTTAGATTGATAATAATAAGAGTAGTGAGTATAGTAATTGTCGTTCTATCGATAATATAAGCATAATATGGCTAATAATTAGAGTTAGATTGATAATAATAAGAGTAATAAGTACAGTAATTGTCGTTCTATCGATCATATAAGCATAATATGGCTAATAATATGAGTTAGATCGATAATGATAAGAGTAATAAGTACAGTAATTGTCGTTCTATCGATCATATCTGCATAATATGGTTAATAATATGAGTTAGATTGATAATAATAAGAGTAATGAGTATAGTAATTATCGTTCTATCGATCATATCTGCATAATATGGTTAATAATATGAGTTAGATGGATAATAATAAGAGTAATAAGTATAGTAATTGTCGTTCTATCGATCATATCTGCATAATATGGTTAATAGTATGAGTTAGATTGATAATAATAAGAGTAATAAGTATAGTAATTGTCGTTATATCGATCATATAAGCATAATATGGCTAATAATATGAGTTAGGTTGATAATAATAAGAGTAATAAGTATAGTGATTGTTGTTCTTTCGATCATATAAGCATAATATGGCTAATAATATGAGTTAGGTTGATAGTAATAAGAGTAATAAGTATAGTAATTGTCGTTCTATCGATAATATAAGCATAATATGGCTAATAATATGAGTTAGGTTGATAATAATAAGAGTAATAAGTATAGTGATTGTCGTTCTATCGATCATATAAGCACAATATGGCTAATAATATGAGTTAGATCGATAATGATAAGAGTAATAAGTACAGTAATTGTCGTTCTATTGATCATATAAGCATAATATGGCTAATAATTTGAGTTAGATTGATAATAATAAGAGTAGTGAGTATAGTAATTGTCGTTCTATCGATCATATAAACATAATATGGCTAATAATATGAGTTAGATCGATAATGATAAGAGTAATAAGTACAGTAATTGTAGTTCTGTCGATCATATAAGCATAATATGGCTAATAATATGAGTTAGATTGATAATAATAACAGTAATAAGTATAGTAATTGTCGTTCTATCGATCATATAAACATAATATGGCTAATAATATGAGTTAGATCGATAATGATAAGAGTAATAAGTACAGTAATTGTTGTTCTTTCGATCATATAAGCATAATATGGCTAATAATATGAGTTAGGTAGATAGTAAAAAGAGTAATAAGTATAGTCAATGTCGTGCTATCGATCATATCTGCATAATATGGTTAATAATATGAGTTAGATTGATAATAGTGAGTGTAATAAGTATAGTAATTGTCGTTCTATCGATCATATCTGCATAATATGGTTAATAATATGAGTTAGATTGATAATAATAAGAGTAATGAGTATAGTAATTGTCGTTCTATCGATCATATAAGCACAATATGGTTAATAATATGAGTTAGATCGATAATGATAAGAGTAATAAGTACAGTAATTGTCGTTCTATCGATCATATAAGCATAATATGGCTAATAATTTGAGTTAGATTGATAATAATAAGAGTAGTGAGTATAGTAATTGTCGTTCTATCGATAATATAAGCATAATATGGCTAATAATTAGAGTTAGATTGATAATAATAAGAGTAATAAGTACAGTAATTGTCGTTCTATCGATCATATAAGCATAATATGGCTAATAATATGAGTTAGATCGATAATGATAAGAGTAATAAGTACAGTAATTGTCGTTCTATCGATCATATCTGCATAATATGGTTAATAATATGAGTTAGATTGATAATAATAAGAGTAATGAGTATAGTAATTATCGTTCTATCGATCATATCTGCATAATATGGTTAATAATATGAGTTAGATGGATAATAATAAGAGTAATAAGTATAGTAATTGTCGTTCTATCGATCATATCTGCATAATATGGTTAATAGTATGAGTTAGATTGATAATAATAAGAGTAATAAGTATAGTAATTGTCGTTATATCGATCATATAAGCATAATATGGCTAATAATATGAGTTAGGTTGATAATAATAAGAGTAATAAGTATAGTGATTGTTGTTCTTTCGATCATATAAGCATAATATGGCTAATAATATGAGTTAGGTTGATAGTAATAAGAGTAATAAGTATAGTAATTGTCGTTCTATCGATAATATAAGCATAATATGGCTAATAATATGAGTTAGGTTGATAATAATAAGAGTAATAAGTATAGTGATTGTCGTTCTATCGATCATATAAGCACAATATGGCTAATAATATGAGTTAGATCGATAATGATAAGAGTAATAAGTACAGTAATTGTCGTTCTATTGATCATATAAGCATAATATGGCTAATAATTTGAGTTAGATTGATAATAATAAGAGTAGTGAGTATAGTAATTGTCGTTCTATCGATCATATAAACATAATATGGCTAATAATATGAGTTAGATCGATAATGATAAGAGTAATAAGTACAGTAATTGTAGTTCTGTCGATCATATAAGCATAATATGGCTAATAATATGAGTTAGATTGATAATAATAACAGTAATAAGTATAGTAATTGTCGTTCCATCGATAATATAAGCATAATATGGCTAATAATATGAGTTAGGTTGATAATAATAAGAGTAATAAGTATAGTGATTGTCGTTCTTTCGATCATATAAGCATAATATGGCTAATAATATGAGTTAGGTAGATAGTAAAAAGAGTAATAAGTATAGTCAATGTCGTGCTATCGATCATATCTGCATAATATGGTTAATAATATGAGTTAGATTGATAATAGTGAGTGTAATAAGTATAGTAATTGTCGTTCTATCGATCATATCTGCATAATATGGTTAATAATATGAGTTAGATTGATAATAATAAGAGTAATGAGTATAGTAATTGTCGTTCTATCGATCATATAAGCACAATATGGTTAATAATATGAGTTAGATCGATAATGATAAGAGTAATAAGTACAGTAATTGTCGTTCTATCGATCATATAAGCATAATATGGCTAATAATTTGAGTTAGATTGATAATAATAAGAGTAGTGAGTATAGTAATTGTCGTTCTATCGATAATATAAGCATAATATGGCTAATAATTAGAGTTAGATTGATAATAATAAGAGTAATAAGTACAGTAATTGTCGTTCTATCGATCATATAAGCATAATATGGCTAATAATATGAGTTAGATCGATAATGATAAGAGTAATAAGTACAGTAATTGTCGTTCTATCGATCATATCTGCATAATATGGTTAATAATATGAGTTAGATTGATAATAATAAGAGTAATGAGTATAGTAATTATCGTTCTATCGATCATATCTGCATAATATGGTTAATAATATGAGTTAGATGGATAATAATAAGAGTAATAAGTATAGTAATTGTCGTTCTATCGATCATATCTGCATAATATGGTTAATAGTATGAGTTAGATTGATAATAATAAGAGTAATAAGTATAGTAATTGTCGTTATATCGATCATATAAGCATAATATGGCTAATAATATGAGTTAGGTTGATAATAATAAGAGTAATAAGTATAGTGATTGTTGTTCTTTCGATCATATAAGCATAATATGGCTAATAATATGAGTTAGGTTGATAGTAATAAGAGTAATAAGTATAGTAATTGTCGTTCTATCGATAATATAAGCATAATATGGCTAATAATATGAGTTAGGTTGATAATAATAAGAGTAATAAGTATAGTGATTGTCGTTCTATCGATCATATAAGCACAATATGGCTAATAATATGAGTTAGATCGATAATGATAAGAGTAATAAGTACAGTAATTGTCGTTCTATTGATCATATAAGCATAATATGGCTAATAATTTGAGTTAGATTGATAATAATAAGAGTAGTGAGTATAGTAATTGTCGTTCTATCGATCATATAAACATAATATGGCTAATAATATGAGTTAGATCGATAATGATAAGAGTAATAAGTACAGTAATTGTAGTTCTGTCGATCATATAAGCATAATATGGCTAATAATATGAGTTAGATTGATAATAATAACAGTAATAAGTATAGTAATTGTCGTTCTATCGATCATATAAACATAATATGGCTAATAATATGAGTTAGATCGATAATGATAAGAGTAATAAGTACAGTAATTGTTGTTCTTTCGATCATATAAGCATAATATGGCTAATAATATGAGTTAGGTTGATAGTAATAAGAGTAATAAGTATAGTCAATGTCGTGCTATCGATCATATCTGCATAATATGGTTAATAATATGAGTTAGATTGATAATAGTGAGTGTAATAACTATAGTAATTGTAGTTCTATCGATCATATAAGCACAATATGTCTAATAATATGAGTTAGATTGATAATAATAAGAGTAATAAGTATAGTAATTGTCGTTCTATCGGTCATATGACCATAATATCGCTAATAATATGAGTTAGATTAATAATAGTGAGTGTAATAAGTATAGTAATTGTCGTTCTATCGATCATAATTGTATAATATGGTTAATAATATGAGTTAGAATGATAATAGTGAGTGTAATATGTATAGTAATTGTCGTTCTATCAATCTTATAAGCATAATATGGCTAATAATATGAGTTAGATTGATAATAATAAGAGGAATAAGTATAGTAATTGTCGTTCTATCGATCATATAAGCACAATATGGCTAATAATATGAGTTAGATTGATAATAATAAGAGTAATAAGTATAGTAATTGCCGTTCTATCGATCATATAAGCATAATATGGCTAATAATATGAGTTAGATTGATAATAATAAGTGTAATAAGTATAGTAATTGTCGTTCTATCGATCATAATTGCATAATATGGTTAATAATATGAGTTAGATTGATAATAATAAGAACAATGAGTATAGTAATTGTCGTACTATCGGTCATATAAGCATAATATGGCTAATACTATGAGTTAGATTTATAATAACAAGAGTAATAAATATAGTAATTGTCGTTCTATCGATCATATCTGCATAATATGGTTAATAATATGAGTTAGATTGATAATAGTAAGAGTAATGAGTATAGTAATTGTCGTACTATCGATCATATAAGCATAATATGGCTAATAATATGAGTTAGATTTATAATAATAAGAGTAATAAGTATAGTAATTGTCGTTCTATCGATCATATCTGCATAATATGGTTAATAATATGAGTTAGATTGATAATAATAAGAGTAATGAGTATAGTAATTGTCGTTCTATCGATCATATCTGCATAATATGGTTAATAATATGAGTTAGATGGATAATAATAAGAGTAATAAGTATAGTAATTGTCGTTCTATCGATCATATCTGCATAATATGGTTAATAGTATGAGTTAGATTGATAATAATAAGAGTAATAAGTATAGTAATTGTCGTTATATCGATCATATAAGCACAATATGGCTAATAATATGAGTTAGATTGATAATAATAGGAGTAATAAGTATAGTAATTGTCGTTCTATCGATCATATCTGCATAATATGGTTAATAATATGAGTTAGATTGATAATAGTGAGTGTAATAAGTATAGAAATTGTCGTTCTATCGATCATATCTGCATAATATGGTTAATAATATGAGTTAAATTGATAATAATAAGAGTAATAAGTATAGTAATTGTCGTTCTATCGATCATATAAGCATAATATGGCTAATAATATGAGTTAGATCGATAATGATAAGAGTAATAAGCACAGTAATTGTCGTTCTATCAATCATATAAGCATAATATGGCTAATAATATGAGTCAGATTGATAATAATAAGTGTAGTGAGTATAGTAATTGTCGTTCTATCGATCATTTAAGCATAATATGGCTAATAATATGAGTTAGATTGATAATAATAAGAGTAATGAGTATAGTAATTGTCGTTCTATCGATCATATAAGCATAATATGGCTAATAATATGAGTTAGATTTATAATAATAAGAGTAATAAGTATAGTAATTGTCGTTCTATCGATCATATCTGCATAATATGGTTAATAGTATGAGTTAGATTGATAATAATAAGTGTAATTAGTATAGTAATTGTCGTTCTATCGATCATATCTGCATAATATGGTTAATAATATGAGTTAGATTGATAATAATAAGAGCAATGAGTATAGTAATTGTCGTACTATCGATCATATAAGCATAATATGGCTAATAAGGTGTGTTAGATTGATAACAGTGAGTGTAATAAATATAGTAATTGTTCTGTCGATCATATAAGCACAATATGTCTAATAATATGAGTTAGATTGATAATAATAAGAGTAATAAGTATAGTAATTGTCGTTCTATCGGTCATATAACCATAATATCGCTAATAATATGAGTTAGATTAATAATAGTGAGTGTAATAGGTATAGTAATTGTCGTTCTATCGATCATAATTGCATAATATGGTTAATAATATGAGTTAGAATGATAATAGTGATTGTAATAAATATCGTAATTGTTGTTCTGTCGATCATATAAGCACAATATGTCTAATAATATGAGTTAGATTGATAATAATAAGAGTAATAAGTATAGTAATTGTCGTTCTATCGGTCATATAACCATAATATCGCTAATAATATGAGTTAGATTGATAATAGTGAGTGTAATAAGTATAGTAATTGTCGTTCTATCGATCATAAGCATAATATGGGTAATACTATGAGTTAGATTGATAATAATAAGAGTAATAAGTATAGTAATTGTCGTTCTATCGATCATATAAGCATAATATGGCTAATAATATGAGTTATATTGATAATAATAAGAGTAATAAGTATAGTAGTTGTCGTTCTATCGATCATATAAGCACAATATGGCTAATAATATGAGTTAGATTGATAATAATAAGAGTTATTAGTATAGTAATTGCCGTTCTATCGATCATATAAGCATAATATGGCTAATAATATGAGTTAGATTGATAATAATAAGTGTAATAAGTATAGTAATTGTCGTTCTATCGATCATAATTGCATAATATGGTTAATAATATGAGTTAGATTGATAATAATAAGAACAATGAGTATAGTAATTGTCGTACTATCGGTCATATAAGCATAATATGGCTAATACTATGAGTTAGATTTATAATAACAAGAGTAATAAATATAGTAATTGTCGTTCTATCGATCATATCTGCATAATATGGTTAATAATATGAGTTAGATTGATAATAGTAAGAGTAATAAGTATAGTAATTGTCGTTCTATCGATAATATAAGCATAATATGGCTAATAATATGAGTTAGATTGATAATACTAAGAGTAGTGAGTATAGTAATTCTCATTCTATCGATCATATAAGCACAATATGGCTAATAATATGAGTTAGATTGATAATAATAAGAGTTATTAGTATAGTAATTGCCGTTCTATCGATCATATAAGCATAATATGGCTAATAATATGAGTTAGATTGATAATAATAAGTGTAATAAGTATAGTAATTGTCGTTCTATCGATCATAATTGCATAATATGGTTAATAATATGAGTTAGATTGATAATAATAAGAACAATGAGTATAGTAATTGTCGTACTATCGGTCATATAAGCATAATATGGCTAATACTATGAGTTAGATTTATAATAACAAGAGTAATAAATATAGTAATTGTCGTTCTATCGATCATATCTGCATAATATGGTTAATAATATGAGTTAGATTGATAATAGTGAGTGTAATAAGTATAGAAATTGTCGTTCTATCGATCATATCTGCATAATATGGTTAATAATATGAGTTAAATTGATAATAATAAGAGTAATAAGTATAGTAATTGTCGTTCTATCGATCATATAAGCATAATATGGCTAATAATATGAGTTAGATCGATAATGATAAGAGTAATAAGCACAGTAATTGTCGTTCTATCAATCATATAAGCATAATATGGCTAATAATATGAGTCAGATTGATAATAATAAGTGTAGTGAGTATGGTAATTGTCGTTCTATCGATCATTTAAGCATAATATGGCTAATAATATGAGTTAGATTGATAATAATAAGAGTAATGAGTATAGTAATTGTCGTTCTATCGATCATATAAGCATAATATGGCTAATAATATGAGTTAGGTTGATAGTAATAAGAGTAATAAGTATAGTCAATGTCGTGCTATCGATCATATCTGCATAATATGGTTAATAATATGAGTTAGATTGATAATAGTGAGTGTAATAACTATAGTAATTGTAGTTCTATCGATCATATAAGCACAATATGTCTAATAATATGAGTTAGATTGATAATAATAAGAGTAATAAGTATAGTAATTGTCGTTCTATCGGTCATATGACCATAATATCGCTAATAATATGAGTTAGATTAATAATAGTGAGTGTAATAAGTATAGTAATTGTCGTTCTATCGATCATAATTGTATAATATGGTTAATAATATGAGTTAGAATGATAATAGTGAGTGTAATATGTATAGTAATTGTCGTTCTATCAATCTTATAAGCATAATATGGCTAATAATATGAGTTAGATTGATAATAATAAGAGGAATAAGTATAGTAATTGTCGTTCTATCGATCATATAAGCACAATATGGCTAATAATATGAGTTAGATTGATAATAATAAGAGTAATAAGTATAGTAATTGCCGTTCTATCGATCATATAAGCATAATATGGCTAATAATATGAGTTAGATTGATAATAATAAGTGTAATAAGTATAGTAATTGTCGTTCTATCGATCATAATTGCATAATATGGTTAATAATATGAGTTAGATTGATAATAATAAGAACAATGAGTATAGTAATTGTCGTACTATCGGTCATATAAGCATAATATGGCTAATACTATGAGTTAGATTTATAATAACAAGAGTAATAAATATAGTAATTGTCGTTCTATCGATCATATCTGCATAATATGGTTAATAATATGAGTTAGATTGATAATAGTAAGAGTAATGAGTATAGTAATTGTCGTACTATCGATCATATAAGCATAATATGGCTAATAATATGAGTTAGATTTATAATAATAAGAGTAATAAGTATAGTAATTGTCGTTCTATCGATCATATCTGCATAATATGGTTAATAATATGAGTTAGATTGATAATAATAAGAGTAATGAGTATAGTAATTGTCGTTCTATCGATCATATCTGCATAATATGGTTAATAATATGAGTTAGATGGATAATAATAAGAGTAATAAGTATAGTAATTGTCGTTCTATCGATCATATCTGCATAATATGGTTAATAGTATGAGTTAGATTGATAATAATAAGAGTAATAAGTATAGTAATTGTCGTTATATCGATCATATAAGCACAATATGGCTAATAATATGAATTAGATTGATAATAATAGGAGTAATAAGTATAGTAATTGTCGTTCTATCGATCATATCTGCATAATATGGTTAATAATATGAGTTAGATTGATAATAGTGAGTGTAATAAGTATAGAAATTGTCGTTCTATCGATCATATCTGCATAATATGGTTAATAATATGAGTTAAATTGATAATAATAAGAGTAATAAGTATAGTAATTGTCGTTCTATCGATCATATAAGCATAATATGGCTAATAATATGAGTTAGATCGATAATGATAAGAGTAATAAGCACAGTAATTGTCGTTCTATCAATCATATAAGCATAATATGGCTAATAATATGAGTCAGATTGATAATAATAAGTGTAGTGAGTATAGTAATTGTCGTTCTATCGATCATTTAAGCATAATATGGCTAATAATATGAGTTAGATTGATAATAATAAGAGTAATGAGTATAGTAATTGTCGTTCTATCGATCATATAAGCATAATATGGCTAATAATATGAGTTAGATTTATAATAATAAGAGTAATAAGTATAGTAATTGTCGTTCTATCGATCATATCTGCATAATATGGTTAATAGTATGAGTTAGATTGATAATAATAAGTGTAATTAGTATAGTAATTGTCGTTCTATCGATCATATCTGCATAATATGGTTAATAATATGAGTTAGATTGATAATAATAAGAGCAATGAGTATAGTAATTGTCGTACTATCGATCATATAAGCATAATATGGCTAATAAGGTGTGTTAGATTGATAACAGTGAGTGTAATAAATATAGTAATTGTTCTGTCGATCATATAAGCACAATATGTCTAATAATATGAGTTAGATTGATAATAATAAGAGTAATAAGTATAGTAATTGTCGTTCTATCGGTCATATAACCATAATATCGCTAATAATATGAGTTAGATTAATAATAGTGAGTGTAATAGGTATAGTAATTGTCGTTCTATCGATCATAATTGCATAATATGGTTAATAATATGAGTTAGAATGATAATAGTGATTGTAATAAATATCGTAATTGTTGTTCTGTCGATCATATAAGCACAATATGTCTAATAATATGAGTTAGATTGATAATAATAAGAGTAATAAGTATAGTAATTGTCGTTCTATCGGTCATATAACCATAATATCGCTAATAATATGAGTTAGATTGATAATAGTGAGTGTAATAAGTATAGTAATTGTCGTTCTATCGATCATAAGCATAATATGGGTAATACTATGAGTTAGATTGATAATAATAAGAGTAATAAGTATAGTAATTGTCGTTCTATCGATCATATAAGCATAATATGGCTAATAATATGAGTTATATTGATAATAATAAGAGTAATAAGTATAGTAGTTGTCGTTCTATCGATCATATAAGCACAATATGGCTAATAATATGAGTTAGATTGATAATAATAAGAGTTATTAGTATAGTAATTGCCGTTCTATCGATCATATAAGCATAATATGGCTAATAATATGAGTTAGATTGATAATAATAAGTGTAATAAGTATAGTAATTGTCGTTCTATCGATCATAATTGCATAATATGGTTAATAATATGAGTTAGATTGATAATAATAAGAACAATGAGTATAGTAATTGTCGTACTATCGGTCATATAAGCATAATATGGCTAATACTATGAGTTAGATTTATAATAACAAGAGTAATAAATATAGTAATTGTCGTTCTATCGATCATATCTGCATAATATGGTTAATAATATGAGTTAGATTGGTAATAGTAAGAGTAATGAGTATAGTAATTGTCGTACTATCGATCATATAAGCATAATATGGCTAATAATATGAGTTAGATTTATAATAATAAGAGTAATAAGTATAGTAATTGTCGTTCTATCGATCATATAAGCACAATATGGCTAATAATATGAGTTAGATTGATAATAATAGGAGTAATAAGTATAGTAATTGTCGTTCTATCGAGCATATCTGCATAATATGGTTAATAAAATGAGTTAGATTGATAATAATAAGAGTAATAAGTATAGTAATTGTCGTTCTATCGATCATATAAGCATAATATGGCTAATAATATGAGTTAGATTGATAATAACAAGAGTAGTGAGTATGGTAATTGTCGTTCTATCGATCATAATTGCATAATATGGTTAATAATATGAGTTCGATTCATAATAATAAGAGTAATAAGTATAGTAATTGTCGTTCTATCGATCATATCTGCATAATATGGTTAATAGTATGAGTTAGATTGATAATAATAAGAGTAATAAGTATAGTAATTGTCGTTATATCGATCATATAAGCACAATATGGCTAATAATATGAGTTAGATTGATAATAATAGGAGTAATAAGTATAGTAATTGTCGTTCTATCGAGCATATCTGCATAATATGGTTAATAAAATGAGTTAGATTGATAATAATAAGAGTAATAAGTATAGTAATTGTCGTTCTATCGATCATATCTGCATAATATGGTTAATAATATGAGTTAGATTGATAATAATAAGAGTAGTGAGTATAGTAATTGTCGTTCTATCGATCATATAAGCACAATATGGCTAATAATATGCGTTAGATCGATAATGATAAGAGTAATAAGTACAGTAATTGTCGTTCTATCGATCATATAAGCATAATATGGCTAATAATATGAGTTAGATTGATAATAATAACAGTAATAAGTATAGTAATTGTCGTTCTATCGATAATATAAGCATAATATGGCTAATAATATGAGTTAGGTTGATAATAATAAGAGTAATAAGTAGAGTGATTGTTGTTCTTTCGATCATATAAGCATAATATGGCTAATAATATGAGTTAGGTTGATAGTAATAAGAGTAATAAGTATAGTCAATGTCGTGCTATCGATCATATCTGCATAATATGGTTAATAATATGAGTTAGATTGATAATAGTGAGTGTAATAAGTATAGTAATTGTCGTTCTATCGATCATATTAGCATAATATGGCTAATAATATGAGTTAGGTTGATAATAATAAGAGTAATAAGTATAGTGATTGTTGTTCTTTCGATCATATAAGCATAATATGGCTAATAATATGAGTTAGGTTGATAGTAATAAGAGTAATAAGTATAGTCAATGTCGTGCTATCGATCATATCTGCATAATATGGTTAATAATATGAGTTAGATTGATAATAGTGAGTGTAATGAGTATAGTAATTGTCGTTCTATCGATCATATTAGCATAATATGGTTAATAATATGAGTTAGATTGATAATAATAAGTGTAATAAGTATAGTAATTGTCGTTCTATCGATCATATCTGCATAATATGGTTAATAATATGAGTTAGATTGATAATAGTGAGTGTAATAAGTATAGAAATTGTCGTTCTATCGATCATATCTGCATAATATGGTTAATAATATGAGTTAAATTGATAATAATAAGAGTAATAAGTATAGTAATTGTCGTTCTATCGATCATATAAGCATAATATGGCTAATAATATGAGTTAGATCGATAATGATAAGAGTAATAAGCACAGTAATTGTCGTTCTATCAATCATATAAGCATAATATGGCTAATAATATGAGTCAGATTGATAATAATAAGTGTAGTGAGTATAGTAATTGTCGTTCTATCGATCATATAAACATAATATGGCTAATAATATGAGTTAGATCGATAATGATAAGAGTAATAAGTACAGTAATTGTAGTCCTGTCGATCATATAAGCATAATATGGCTAATAATATGAGTTAGATTGATAATAATAACAGTAATAAGTATAGTAATTGTCGTTCTATCGATAATATAAGCATAATATGGCTAATAATATGAGTTAGATTGATAACAATAAGAGTAATAAGTGTAGTAATTGTCGTTCTATTGATCATATCTGCATAATATGGTTAATAATATGAGTTAGATTGATAATAAGAAGAGCAATGAGTATAGTATTTGTCGTACTATCGATCATATAAGCATAATATGGCTAATAATATGAGTTAGATTTATAATAATAGGAGTAATAAGTATAGTAATTGTCGTTCTATCGATAATATAAGCATAATATGGCTAATAATATGAGTTAGATTTATAATAATAGGAGTAGTAAGTGTAGTAATTGACGTTCTATCGGTCATATAACCATAATATGGCTAATAATATGAGTTAGATTGATAATAGTGAGTGTAATAAGTATAGAAATTGTCGTTCTATCGATCATATCTGCATAATATGGTTAATAATATGAGTTAGATTGATAATAATAAGAGTAATAAGTATAGTAATTGTCGTTCTATCGATCATAATTGCATAATATGGTTAATAATATGAGTTGGAATGATAATAGTGAGTGTAATATGTATAGTAATTGTCGTTCTATCGATCTTATAAGCATAATATGGCTAATAATATGAGTTAGGTTGATAATAATAACAGTAATAAGTATAGTAATTGTCGTTCTATCGATAATATAAGCATAATATGGCTAATAATATGAGTTAGATTTATAATAATAGGAGTAATAAGTATAGTAATTGTCGTTCTATCGATCATATAAGCACAATATGGCTAATAATATGAGTTAGGTTGATAATAATAACAGTAATAAGTATAGTAATTGTCGTTCTATCGATAATATAAGCATAATATGGCTAATAATATGAGTTAGATTGATAATACTAAGAGTAGTGAGTATAGTAATTCTCATTCTATCGATCATATAAGGATAATATGGCTAATAATATGAGTTAGATTAATTGTAATAATAAGCGTAATAAGTATAGTAATTGTCGTTCTATCGATAATATAAGCATAATATGGCTAATAATATGAGTTAGATTTATAATAATAGGAGTAGTAAGTGTAGTAATTGACGTTCTATCGGTCATATAACCATAATATGGCTAATAATATGAGTTAGATTGATAATAGTGAGTGTAATAAGTATAGAAATTGTCGTTCTATCGATCATATCTGCATAATATGGTTAATAATATGAGTTAGATTGATAATAATAAGAGTAATAAGTATAGTAATTGTCGTTCTATCGATCATAATTGCATAATATGGTTAATAATATGAGTTGGAATGATAATAGTGAGTGTAATAAGTATAGTAATTGTCGTTCTATCGATCTTATAAGCATAATATGGCTAATAATATGAGTTAGGTTGATAATAATAACAGTAATAAGTCTAGTAATTGTCGTTCTATCGATAATATAAGCATAATATGGCTAATAATATGAGTTAGATTTATAATAATAGGAGTAATAAGTATAGTAATTGTCGTTCTATCGATCATATAAGCACAATATGGCTAATAATATGAGTTAGGTTGATAATAATAACAGTAATAAGTATAGTAATTGTCGTTCTATCGATAATATAAGCATAATATGGCTAATAATATGAGTTAGATTGATAATACTAAGAGTAGTGAGTATAGTAATTCTCATTCTATCGATCATATAAGGATAATATGGCTAATAATATGAGTTAGATTAATTGTAATAATAAGCGTAATAAGTATAGTAATTGTCGTTCTATCGATAATATAAGCATAATATGGCTAATAATATGAGTTAGGTAGATAATAATAAGAGTAATAAGTATAGTAATTGTCGTTCTATCGATCATTTAAGCATAATATGGCTAATAATATGAGTTAGATTGATAATAATAAGAGTAATGAGTATAGTAATTGTCGTTCTATCGATCATATAAGCATAATATGGCTAATAATATGAGTTAGATTTATAATAATAAGAGTAATAAGTATAGTAATTGTCGTTCTATCGATCATATCTGCATAATATGGTTAATAGTATGAGTTAGATTGATAATAATAAGTGTAATTAGTATAGTAATTGTCGTTCTATCGATCATAATTGCATAATATGGTTAATAATATGAGTTAGATTCATAATAATAAGAGTAATAAGTATAGTAATTGCCGTTCTATCGATCATTTGAGCATAAAATGGCTAATAATGTGAGTTAGGTTGATAATAGTAAGAGCAATAAGTGTAGTAATTGTCGTTCTATCGATCATATCTGCATAATATGGTTAATAATATGAGTTAGATTGATAATAATAAGAGCAATGAGTATAGTAATTGTCGTACTATCGATCATATAAGCATAATATGGCTAATAAGGTGAGTTAGATTGATAACAGTGAGTGTAATAAATATAGTAATTGTTCTGTCGATCATATAAGCACAATATGTCTAATAATATGAGTTAGATTGATAATAATAAGAGTAATAAGTATAGTAATTGTCGTTCTATCGGTCATATGACCATAATATCGCTAATAATATGAGTTAGATTAATAATAGTGAGTGTAATAAGTATAGTAATTGTCGTTCTATAGATCATAATTGCATAATATGGTTAATAATATGAGTTAGAATGATAATAGTGAGTGTAATATGTATAGTAATTGTCGTTCTATCGATCTTATAAACATAATATGGCTAATAATATGAGTTAGATTGATAATAATAAGAGTAATAAGTATAGTAATTGTCGTTCTATCGATCATATAAGCACAATATGGCTAATAATATGAGTTGGAATGATAATAGTGAGTGTAATAAGTATAGTAATTGTCGTTCTATCGATCTTATAAGCATAATATGGCTAATAATATGAGTTAGGTTGATAATAATAAGAGTAATAAGTATAGTAATTGTCGTTCTATCGATCATATAAGCATAATATGGCTAATAATATGAGTTAGATTGATAATAATAAGAGTAATGAGTATAGTAATTGTCGTCCTATCGATCATATAAGCATAATAAGGCTAATAATATGAGTTAGATTTATAATAATAGGAGTAGTAAGTGTAGTACTTGACGTTCTATCGGTCATATAACCATAATATGGCTAATAATATGAGTTAGATTGATAATAGTGAGTGTAATAAGTATAGAAATTGTCGTTCTATCGATCATATCTGCATAATATGGTTAATAATATGAGTTAGATTGATAATAATAAGAGTAATAAGTATAGTAATTGTCGTTCTATCGATCATTTAAGCATAATATGGCTAATAATATGAGTTAGATTGATAATAATAAGTGTAATAAGTATAGTAATTGTCGTTCTATCGATCATAATTGCATAATATGGTTAATAATATGAGTTCGATTCATAATAATAAGAGTAATAAGTATAGTAATTGTCGTTCTATCGATCATTTAAGCATAAAATGGCTAATAATGTGAGTTAGGTTGATAATAATAAGAGTAATAAGTGTAGTAATTGTCGTTCTATCGATCATATCTGCATAATATGGTTAATAATATGAGTTAGATTGATAATAATAAGAGCAATGAGTATAGTAATTGTCGTACTATCGATCATATAAGCATAATATGGCTAATAAGGTGTGTTAGATTGATAACAGTGAGTGTAATAAATATAGTAATTGTTCTGTCGATCATATAAGCACAATATGTCTAATAATATGAGTTAGATTGATAATAATAAGAGTAATAAGTATAGTAATTGTCGTTCTATCGGTCATATAACCATAATATCGCTAATAATATGAGTTAGATTAATAATAGTGAGTGTAATAGGTATAGTAATTGTCGTTCTATCGATCATAATTGCATAATATGGTTAATAATATGAGTTAGAATGATAATAGTGATTGTAATAAATATCGTAATTGTTGTTCTGTCGATCATATAAGCACAATATGTCTAATAATATGAGTTAGATTGATAATAATAAGAGTAATAAGTATAGTAATTGTCGTTCTATCGGTCATATAACCATAATATCGCTAATAATATGAGTTAGATTGATAATAGTGAGTGTAATAAGTATAGTAATTGTCGTTCTATCGATCATAAGCATAATATGGGTAATACTATGAGTTAGATTGATAATAATAAGAGTAATAAGTATAGTAATTGTCGTTCTATCGATCATATAAGCATAATATGGCTAATAATATGAGTTATATTGATAATAATAAGAGTAATAAGTATAGTAGTTGTCGTTCTATCGATCATATAAGCACAATATGGCTAATAATATGAGTTAGATTGATAATAATAAGAGTTATTAGTATAGTAATTGCCGTTCTATCGATCATATAAGCATAATATGGCTAATAATATGAGTTAGATTGATAATAATAAGTGTAATAAGTATAGTAATTGTCGTTCTATCGATCATAATTGCATAATATGGTTAATAATATGAGTTAGATTGATAATAATAAGAACAATGAGTATAGTAATTGTCGTACTATCGGTCATATAAGCATAATATGGCTAATACTATGAGTTAGATTTATAATAACAAGAGTAATAAATATAGTAATTGTCGTTCTATCGATCATATCTGCATAATATGGTTAATAATATGAGTTAGATTGATAATAGTAAGAGTAATGAGTATAGTAATTGTCGTACTATCGATCATATAAGCATAATATGGCTAATAATATGAGTTAGATTTATAATAATAAGAGTAATAAGTATAGTAATTGTCGTTCTATCGATCATATAAGCACAATATGGCTAATAATATGAGTTAGATTGATAACAATAGGAGTAATAAGTATAGTAATTGTCGTTCTATCGAGCATATCTGCATAATATGGTTAATAAAATGAGTTAGATTGATAATAATAAGAGTAATAAGTATAGTAATTGTCGTTCTATCGATCATATAAGCATAATATGGCTAATAATATGAGTTAGATTGATAATAACAAGAGTAGTGAGTATAGTAATTGTCGTTCTATCGATCATAATTGCATAATATGGTTAATAATATGAGTTCGATTCATAATAATAAGAGTAATAAGTATAGTAATTGTCGTTCTATCGATCATATCTGCATAATATGGTTAATAGTATGAGTTAGATTGATAATAATAAGAGTAATAAGTATAGTAATTGTCGTTACATCGATCATATAAGCACAATATGGCTAATAATATGAGTTAGATTGATAATAATAGGAGTAATAAGTATAGTAATTGTCGTTCTATCGAGCATATCTGCATAATATGGTTAATAAAATGAGTTAGATTGATAATAATAAGAGTAATAAGTATAGTAATTGTCGTTCTATCGATCATATCTGCATAATATGGTTAATAATATGAGTTAGATTGATAATAATAAGAGTAGTGAGTATAGTAATTGTCGTTCTATCGATCATATAAGCACAATATGGCTAATAATATGAGTTAGATCGATAATGATAAGAGTAATAAGTACAGTAATTGTCGTTCTATCGATCATATAAGCATAATATGGCTAATAATATGAGTTAGATTGATAATAATAACAGTAATAAGTATAGTAATTGTCGTTCTATCGATAATATAAGCATAATATGGCTAATAATATGAGTTAGGTTGATAATAATAAGAGTAATAAGTAGAGTGATTGTTGTTCTTTCGATCATATAAGCATAATATGGCTAATAATATGGGTTAGGTTGATAGTAATAAGAGTAATAAGTATAGTCAATGTCGTGCTATCGATCATATCTGCATAATATGGTTAATAATATGAGTTAGATTGATAATAGTGAGTGTAATAAGTATAGTAATTGTCGTTCTATCGATCATATTAGCATAATATGGCTAATAATATGAGTTAGGTTGATAATAATAAGAGTAATAAGTATAGTGATTGTTGTTCTTTCGATCATATAAGCATAATATGGCTAATAATATGAGTTAGGTTGATAGTAATAAGAGTAATAAGTATAGTCAATGTCGTGCTATCGATCATATCTGCATAATATGGTTAATAATATGAGTTAGATTGATAATAGTGAGTGTAATGAGTATAGTAATTGTCGTTCTATCGATCATATTAGCATAATATGGTTAATAATATGAGTTAGATTGATAATAATAAGTGTAATAAGTATAGTAATTGTCGTTCTATCGATCATATCTGCATAATATGGTTAATAATATGAGTTAGATTGATAATAGTGAGTGTAATAAGTATAGAAATTGTCGTTCTATCGATCATATCTGCATAATATGGTTAATAATATGAGTTAAATTGATAATAATAAGAGTAATAAGTATAGTAATTGTCGTTCTATCGATCATATAAGCATAATATGGCTAATAATATGAGTTAGATCGATAATGATAAGAGTAATAAGCACAGTAATTGTCGTTCTATCAATCATATAAGCATAATATGGCTAATAATATGAGTCAGATTGATAATAATAAGTGTAGTGAGTATAGTAATTGTCGTTCTATCGATCATATAAACATAATATGGCTAATAATATGAGTTAGATCGATAATGATAAGAGTAATAAGTACAGTAATTGTAGTCCTGTCGATCATATAAGCATAATATGGCTAATAATATGAGTTAGATTGATAATAATAACAGTAATAAGTATAGTAATTGTCGTTCTATCGATAATATAAGCATAATATGGCTAATAATATGAGTTAGATTGATAACAATAAGAGTAATAAGTGTAGTAATTGTCGTTCTATTGATCATATCTGCATAATATGGTTAATAATATGAGTTAGATTGATAATAAGAAGAGCAATGAGTATAGTATTTGTCGTACTATCGATCATATAAGCATAATATGGCTAATAATATGAGTTAGATTTATAATAATAGGAGTAATAAGTATAGTAATTGTCGTTCTATCGATCATATAAGCACAATATGGCTAATAATATGAGTTAGGTTGATAATAATAACAGTAATAAGTATAGTAATTGTCGTTCTATCGATAATATAAGCATAATATGGCTAATAATATGAGTTAGATTTATAATAATAGGAGTAGTAAGTGTAGTAATTGACGTTCTATCGGTCATATAACCATAATATGGCTAATAATATGAGTTAGATTGATAATAGTGAGTGTAATAAGTATAGAAATTGTCGTTCTATCGATCATATCTGCATAATATGGTTAATAATATGAGTTAGATTGATAATAATAAGAGTAATAAGTATAGTAATTGTCGTTCTATCGATCATAATTGCATAATATGGTTAATAATATGAGTTGGAATGATAATAGTGAGTGTAATAAGTATAGTAATTGTCGTTCTATCGATCTTATAAGCATAATATGGCTAATAATATGAGTTAGGTTGATAATAATAACAGTAATAAGTATAGTAATTGTCGTTCTATCGATAATATAAGCATAATATGGCTAATAATATGAGTTAGATTTATAATAATAGGAGTAATAAGTATAGTAATTGTCGTTCTATCGATCATATAAGCACAATATGGCTAATAATATGAGTTAGGTTGATAATAATAACAGTAATAAGTATAGTAATTGTCGTTCTATCGATAATATAAGCATAATATGGCTAATAATATGAGTTAGATTGATAATACTAAGAGTAGTGAGTATAGTAATTCTCATTCTATCGATCATATAAGGATAATATGGCTAATAATATGAGTTAGATTAATTGTAATAATAAGCGTAATAAGTATAGTAATTGTCGTTCTATCGATAATATAAGCATAATATGGCTAATAATATGAGTTAGGTAGATAATAATAAAAGTAATAAGTATAGTAATTGTCGTTCTATCGATCATTTAAGCATAATATGGCTAATAATATGAGTTAGATTGATAATAATAAGAGTAATGAGTATAGTAATTGTCGTTCTATCGATCATACAAGCATAATATGGCTAATAATATGAGTTAGATTTATAATAATAAGAGTAATAAGTATAGTAATTGTCGTTCTATCGATCATATCTGCATAATATGGTTAATAGTATGAGTTAGATTGATAATAATAAGTGTAATTAGTATAGTAATTGTCGTTCTATCGATCATAATTGCATAATATGGTTAATAATATGAGTTAGATTCATAATAATAAGAGTAATAAGTATAGTAATTGCCGTTCTATCGATCATTTGAGCATAAAATGGCTAATAATGTGAGTTAGGTTGATAATAGTAAGAGCAATAAGTGTAGTAATTGTCGTTCTATCGATCATATCTGCATAATATGGTTAATAATATGAGTTAGATTGATAATAATAAGAGCAATGAGTATAGTAATTGTCGTACTATCGATCATATAAGCATAATATGGCTAATAAGGTGAGTTAGATTGATAACAGTGAGTGTAATAAATATAGTAATTGTTCTGTCGATCATATAAGCACAATATGTCTAATAATATGAGTTAGATTGATAATAATAAGAGTAATAAGTATAGTAATTGTCGTTCTATCGGACATATGACCATAATATCGCTAATAATATGAGTTAGATTAATAATAGTGAGTGTAATAAGTATAGTAATTGTCGTTCTATAGATCATAATTGCATAATATGGTTAATAATATGAGTTAGAATGATAATAGTGAGTGTAATATGTATAGTAATTGTCGTTCTATCGATCTTATAAACATAATATGGCTAATAATATGAGTTAGATTGATAATAATAAGAGTAATAAGTATAGTAATTGTCGTTCTATCGATCATATAAGCACAATATGGCTAATAATATGAGTTGGAATGATAATAGTGAGTGTAATAAGTATAGTAATTGTCGTTCTATCGATCTTATAAGCATAATATGGCTAATAATATGAGTTAGGTTGATAATAATAAGAGTAATAAGTATAGTAATTGTCGTTCTATCGATCATATAAGCATAATATGGCTAATAATATGAGTTAGATTGATAATAATAAGAGTAATGAGTATAGTAATTGTCGTCCTATCGATCATATAAGCATAATAAGGCTAATAATATGAGTTAGATTTATAATAATAGGAGTAGTAAGTGTAGTACTTGACGTTCTATCGGTCATATAACCATAATATGGCTAATAATATGAGTTAGATTGATAACAGTGAGTGTAATAAGTATAGAAATTGTCGTTCTATCGATCATATCTGCATAATATGGTTAATAATATGAGTTAGATTGATAATAATAAGAGTAATAAGTATAGTAATTGTCGTTCTATCGATCATAATTGCATAATATGGTTAATAATATGAGTTGGAATGATAATAGTGAGTGTAATAAGTATAGTAATTGTCGTTCTATCGATCTTATAAGCATAATATGGCTAATAATATGAGTTAGGTTGATAATAATAAGAGTAATAAGTATAGTAATTGTCGTTCTATCGATCATATAAGCATAATATGGCTAATAATATGAGTTAGATTGATAATAACAAGAGTAGTGAGTATAGTAATTGTCGTTCTATCGATCATATAAGCATAATATGGCTAATAATATGAGTTAGATTGATAATAATAAGAGTAATAAGTATAGTAATTGTCGTTCTATCGATCATTTAAGCATAATATGGCTAATAATATGAGTTAGATTGATAATAATAAGTGTAATAAGTATAGTAATTGTCGGTCTATCGATCATAATTGCATAATATGGTTAATAATATGAGTTCGATTCATAATAATAAGAGTAATAAGTATAGTAATTGTCGTTCTATCGATCATTTAAGCATAAAATGGCTAATAATGTGAGTTAGGTTGATAATAATAAGAGTAATAAGTGTAGTAATTGTCGTTCTATCGATCATATCGGCATAATATGGTTAATAATATGAGTTAGATTGATAATAATAAGAGCAATGAGTATAGTAATTGTCGTACTATCGATCATATAAGCATAATATGGCTAATAAGGTGTGTTAGATTGATAACAGTGAGTGTAATAAATATAGTAATTGTTCTGTCGATCATATAAGCACAATATGTCTAATAATATGAGTTAGATTGATAATAATAAGAGTAATAAGTATAGTAATTGTCGTTCTATCGGTCATATAACCATAATATCGCTAATAATATGAGTTAGATTAATAATAGTGAGTGTAATAGGTATAGTAATTGTCGTTCTATCGATCATAATTGCATAATATGGTTAATAATATGAGTTAGAATGATAATAGTGATTGTAATAAATATCGTAATTGTTGTTCTGTCGATCATATAAGCACAATATGTCTAATAATATGAGTTAGATTGATAATAATAAGAGTAATAAGTATAGTAATTGTCGTTCTATCGGTCATATAACCATAATATCGCTAATAATATGAGTTAGATTGATAATAGTGAGTGTAATAAGTATAGTAATTGTCGTTCTATCGATCATAAGCATAATATGGGTAATACTATGAGTTAGATTGATAATAATAAGAGTAATAAGTATAGTAATTGTCGTTCTATCGATCATATAAGCATAATATGGCTAATAATATGAGTTATATTGATAATAATAAGAGTAATAAGTATAGTAGTTGTCGTTCTATCGATCATATAAGCACAATATGGCTAATAATATGAGTTAGATTGATAATAATAAGAGTTATAAGTATAGTAATTGCCGTTCTATCGATCATATAAGCATAATATGGCTAATAATATGAGTTAGATTGATAATAATAAGTGTAATAAGTATAGTAATTGTCGTTCTATCGATCATAATTGCATAATATGGTTAATAATATGAGTTAGATTGATAATAATAAGAACAATGAGTATAGTAATTGTCGTACTATCGGTCATATAAGCATAATATGGCTAATACTATGAGTTAGATTTATAATAACAAGAGTAATAAATATAGTAATTGTCGTTCTATCGATCATATCTGCATAATATGGTTAATAATATGAGTTAGATTGATAATAGTAAGAGTAATGAGTATAGTAATTGTCGTACTATCGATCATATAAGCATAATATGGCTAATAATATGAGTTAGATTTATAATAATAAGAGTAATAAGTATAGTAATTGTCGTTCTATCGATCATATAAGCACAATATGGCTAATAATATGAGTTAGATTGATAATAATAGGAGTAATAAGTATAGTAATTGTCGTTCTATCGAGCATATCTGCATAATATGGTTAATAAAATGAGTTAGATTGATAATAATAAGAGTAATAAGTATAGTAATTGTCGTTCTATCGATCATATAAGCATAATATGGCTAATAATATGAGTTAGATTGATAATAACAAGAGTAGTGGGTATAGTAATTGTCGTTCTATCGATCATAATTGCATAATATGGTTAATAATATGAGTTCGATTCATAATAATAAGAGTAATAAGTATAGTAATTGTCGTTCTATCGATCATATCTGCATAATATGGTTAATAGTATGAGTTAGATTGATAATAATAAGAGTAATAAGTATAGTAATTGTCGTTATATCGATCATATAAGCACAATATGGCTAATAATATGAGTTAGATTGATAATAATAGGAGTAATAAGTATAGTAATTGTCGTTCTATCGAGCATATCTGCATAATATGGTTAATAAAATGAGTTAGATTGATAATAATAAGAGTAATAAGTATAGTAATTGTCGTTCTATCGATCATATCTGCATAATATGGTTAATAATATGAGTTAGATTGATAATAATAAGAGTAGTGAGTATAGTAATTGTCGTTCTATCGATCATATAAGCACAATATGGCTAATAATATGAGTTAGATCGATAATGATAAGAGTAATAAGTACAGTAATTGTCGTTCTATCGATCATATAAGCATAATATGGCTAATAATATGAGTTAGATTGATAATAATAACAGTAATAAGTATAGTAATTGTCGTTCTATCGATAATATAAGCATAATATGGCTAATAATATGAGTTAGGTTGATAATAATAAGAGTAATAAGTATAGTGATTGTTGTTCTTTCGATCATATAAGCATAATATGGCTAATAATATGAGTTAGGTTGATAGTAATAAGAGTAATAAGTATAGTCAATGTCGTGCTATCGATCATATCTGCATAATATGGTTAATAATATGAGTTAGATTGATAATAGTGAGTGTAATAAGTATAGTAATTGTCGTTCTATCGATCATATTAGCATAATATGGCTAATAATATGAGTTAGGTTGATAATAATAAGAGTAATAAGTATAGTGATTGTTGTTCTTTCGATCATATAAGCATAATATGGCTAATAATATGAGTTAGGTTGATAGTAATAAGAGTAATAAGTATAGTCAATGTCGTGCTATCGATCATATCTGCATAATATGGTTAATAATATGAGTTAGATTGATAATAGTGAGTGTAATAAGTATAGTAATTGTCGTTCTATCGATCATATTAGCATAATATGGTTAATAATATGAGTTAGATTGATAATAATAAGTGTAATAAGTATAGTAATTGTCGTTCTATCGATCATATCTGCATAATATGGTTAATAATATGAGTTAGATTGATAATAGTGAGTGTAATAAGTATAGAAATTGTCGTTCTATCGATCATATCTGCATAATATGGTTAATAATATGAGTTAAATTGATAATAATAAGAGTAATAAGTATAGTAATTGTCGTTCTATCGATCATATAAGCATAATATGGCTAATAATATGAGTTAGATCGATAATGATAAGAGTAATAAGCACAGTAATTGTCGTTCTATCAATCATATAAGCATAATATGGCTAATAATATGAGTCAGATTGATAATAATAAGTGTAGTGAGTATAGTAATTGTCGTTCTATCGATCATATAAACATAATATGGCTAATAATATGAGTTAGATCGATAATGATAAGAGTAACAAGTACAGTAATTGTAGTTCTGTCGATCATATAAGCATAATATGGCTAATAATATGAGTTAGATTGATAATAATAACAGTAATAAGTATAGTAATTGTCGTTCTATCGATAATATAAGCATAATATGGCTAATAATATGAGTTAGATTGATAACAATAAGAGTAATAAGTGTAGTAATTGTCGTTCTATTGATCATATCTGCATAATATGGTTAATAATATGAGTTAGATTGATGATAAGAAGAGCAATGAGTATAGTATTTGTCGTACTATCGATCATATAAGCATAATATGGCTAATAATATGAGTTAGATTTATAATAATAGGAGTAATAAGTATAGTAATTGTCGTTCTATCGATCATATAAGCACAATATGGCTAATAATATGAGTTAGGTTGATAATAATAACAGTAATAAGTATAGTAATTGTCGTTCTATCGATAATATAAGCATAATATGGCTAATAATATGAGTTAGATTTATAATAATAGGAGTAGTAAGTGTAGTAATTGACGTTCTATCGGTCATATAACCATAATATGGCTAATAATATGAGTTAGATTGATAATAGTGAGTGTAATAAGTATAGAAATTGTCGTTCTATCGATCATATCTGCATAATATGGTTAATAATATGAGTTAGATTGATAATAATAAGAGTAATAAGTATAGTAATTGTCGTTCTATCGATCATATCTGCATAATATGGTTAATAATATGAGTTAGATTGATAATAGTGAGTGTAATAAGTATAGAAATTGTCGTTCTATCGATCATATCTGCATAATATGGTTAATAATATGAGTTAAATTGATAATAATAAGAGTAATAAGTATAGTAATTGTCGTTCTATCGATCATATAAGCATAATATGGCTAATAATATGAGTTGGATCGATAATGATAAGAGTAATAAGCACAGTAATTGTCGTTCTATCAATCATATAAGCATAATATGGCTAATAATATGAGTCAGATTGATAATAATAAGTGTAGTGAGTATAGTAATTGTCGTTCTATCGATCATATAAACATAATATGGCTAATAATATGAGTTAGATCGATAATGATAAGAGTAACAAGTACAGTAATTGTAGTTCTGTCGATCATATAAGCATAATATGGCTAATAATATGAGTTAGATTGATAATAATAACAGTAATAAGTATAGTAATTGTCGTTCTATCGATAATATAAGCATAATATGGCTAATAATATGAGTTAGATTGATAACAATAAGAGTAATAAGTGTAGTAATTGTCGTTCTATTGATCATATCTGCATAATATGGTTAATAATATGAGTTAGATTGATGATAAGAAGAGCAATGAGTATAGTATTTGTCGTACTATCGATCATATAAGCATAATATGGCTAATAATATGAGTTAGATTTATAATAATAGGAGTAATAAGTATAGTAATTGTCGTTCTATCGATCATATAAGCACAATATGGCTAATAATATGAGTTAGGTTGATAATAATAACAGTAATAAGTATAGTAATTGTCGTTCTATCGATAATATAAGCATAATATGGCTAATAATATGAGTTAGATTTATAATAATAGGAGTAGTAAGTGTAGTAATTGACGTTCTATCGGTCATATAACCATAATATGGCTAATAATATGAGTTAGATTGATAATAGTGAGTGTAATAAGTATAGAAATTGTCGTTCTATCGATCATATCTGCATAATATGGTTAATAATATGAGTTAGATTGATAATAATAAGAGTAATAAGTATAGTAATTGTCGTTCTATCGATCATAATTGCATAATATGGTTAATAATATGAGTTGGAATGATAATAGTGAGTGTAATAAGTATAGTAATTGTCGTTCTATCGATCTTATAAGCATAATATGGCTAATAATATGAGTTAGGTTGATAATAATAAGAGTAATAAGTATAGTAATTGTCGTTCTATCGATCATATAAGCATAATATGGCTAATAATATGAGTTAGATTGATAATAACAAGAGTAGTGAGTATAGTAATTGTCGTTCTATCGGTCATATAACCATAATATCGCTAATAATATGAGTTAGATTAATAATAGTGAGTGTAATAGGTATAGTAATTGTCGTTCTATCGATCATAATTGCATAATATGGTTAATAATATGAGTTAGAATGATAATAGTGATTGTAATAAATATCGTAATTGTTGTTCTGTCGATCATATAAGCACAATATGTCTAATAATATGAGTTAGATTGATAATAATAAGAGTAATAAGTATAGTAATTGTCGTTCTATCGGTCATATAACCATAATATCGCTAATAATATGAGTTAGATTGATAATAGTGAGTGTAATAAGTATAGTAATTGTCGTTCTATCGATCATAAGCATAATATGGGTAATACTATGAGTTAGATTGATAATAATAAGAGTAATAAGTATAGTAATTGTCGTTCTATCGATCATATAAGCATAATCTGGCTAATAATATGAGTTATATTGATAATAATAAGAGTAATAAGTATAGTAGTTGTCGTTCTATCGATCATATAAGCACAATATGGCTAATAATATGAGTTAGATTGATAATAATAAGAGTTATAAGTATAGTAATTGCCGTTCTATCGATCATATAAGCATAATATGGCTAATAATATGAGTTAGATTGATAATAATAAGTGTAATAAGTATAGTAATTGTCGTTCTATCGATCATAATTGCATAATATGGTTAATAATATGAGTTAGATTGATAATAATAAGAGTAATAAGTATAGTAATTGTCGTTCTATCGATCATAATTGCATAATATGGTTAATAATATGAGTTGGAATGATAATAGTGAGTGTAATAAGTATAGTAATTGTCGTTCTATCGATCTTATAAGCATAATATGGCTAATAATATGAGTTAGGTTGATAATAATAACAGTAATAAGTATAGTAATTGTCGTTCTATCGATAATATAAGCATAATATGGCTAATAATATGAGTTAGATTTATAATAATAGGAGTAATAAGTATAGTAATTGTCGTTCTATCGATCATATAAGCACAATATGGCTAATAATATGAGTTAGGTTGATAATAATAACAGTAATAAGTATAGTAATTGTCGTTCTATCGATAATATAAGCATAATATGGCTAATAATATGAGTTAGATTGATAATACTAAGAGTAGTGAGTATAGTAATTCTCATTCTATCGATCATATAAGGATAATATGGCTAATAATATGAGTTAGATTAATTGTAATAATAAGCGTAATAAGTATAGTAATTGTCGTTCTATCGATAATATAAGCATAATATGGCTAATAATATGAGTTAGGTAGATAATAATAAGAGTAATAAGTATAGTAATTGTCGTTCTATCGATCATTTAAGCATAATATGGCTAATAATATGAGTTAGATTGATAATAATAAGAGTAATGAGTATAGTAATTGTCGTTCTATCGATCATATAAGCATAATATGGCTAATAATATGAGTTAGATTTATAATAATAAGAGTAATAAGTATAGTAATTGTCGTTCTATCGATCATATCTGCATAATATGGTTAATAGTATGAGTTAGATTGATAATAATAAGTGTAATTAGTATAGTAATTGTCGTTCTATCGATCATAATTGCATAATATGGTTAATAATATGAGTTAGATTCATAATAATAAGAGTAATAAGTATAGTAATTGCCGTTCTATCGATCATTTGAGCATAAAATGGCTAATAATGTGAGTTAGGTTGATAATAGTAAGAGCAATAAGTGTAGTAATTGTCGTTCTATCGATCATATCTGCATAATATGGTTAATAATATGAGTTAGATTGATAATAATAAGAGCAATGAGTATAGTAATTGTCGTACTATCGATCATATAAGCATAATATGGCTAATAAGGTGAGTTAGATTGATAACAGTGAGTGTAATAAATATAGTAATTGTTCTGTCGATCATATAAGCACAATATGTCTAATAATATGAGTTAGATTGATAATAATAAGAGTAATAAGTATAGTAATTGTCGTTCTATCGGTCATATGACCATAATATCGCTAATAATATGAGTTAGATTAATAATAGTGAGTGTAATAAGTATAGTAATTGTCGTTCTATAGATCATAATTGCATAATATGGTTAATAATATGAGTTAGAATGATAATAGTGAGTGTAATATGTATAGTAATTGTCGTTCTATCGATCTTATAAACATAATATGGCTAATAATATGAGTTAGATTGATAATAATAAGAGTAATAAGTATAGTAATTGTCGTTCTATCGATCATATAAGCACAATATGGCTAATAATATGAGTTGGAATGATAATAGTGAGCGTAATAAGTATAGTAATTGTCGTTCTATCGATCTTATAAGCATAATATGGCTAATAATATGAGTTAGGTTGATAATAATAAGAGTAATAAGTATAGTAATTGTCGTTCTATCGATCATATAAGCATAATATGGCTAATAATATGAGTTAGATTGATAATAATAAGAGTAATGAGTATAGTAATTGTCGTCCTATCGATCATATAAGCATAATAAGGCTAATAATATGAGTTAGATTTATAATAATAGGAGTAGTAAGTGTAGTACTTGACGTTCTATCGGTCATATAACCATAATATGGCTAATAATATGAGTTAGATTGATAATAGTGAGTGTAATAAGTATAGAAATTGTCGTTCTATCGATCATATCTGCATAATATGGTTAATAATATGAGTTAGATTGATAATAATAAGAGTAATAAGTATAGTAATTGTCGTTCTATCGATCATAATTGCATAATATGGTTAATAATATGAGTTGGAATGATAATAGTGAGTGTAATAAGTATAGTAATTGTCGTTCTATCGATCTTATAAGCATAATATGGCTAATAATATGAGTTAGGTTGATAATAATAAGAGTAATAAGTATAGTAATTGTCGTTCTATCGATCATATAAGCATAATATGGCTAATAATATGAGTTAGATTGATAATAACAAGAGTAGTGAGTATAGTAATTGTCGTTCTATCGATCATATAAGCATAATATGGCTAATAATATGAGTTAGATTGATAATAATAAGAGTAATAAGTATAGTAATTGTCGTTCTATCGATCATTTAAGCATAATATGGCTAATAATATGAGTTAGATTGATAATAATAAGTGTAATAAGTATAGTAATTGTCGTTCTATCGATCATAATTGCATAATATGGTTAATAATATGAGTTCGATTCATAATAATAAGAGTAATAAGTATAGTAATTGTCGTTCTATCGATCATTTAAGCATAAAATGGCTAATAATGTGAGTTAGGTTGATAATAATAAGAGTAATAAGTGTAGTAATTGTCGTTCTATCGATCATATCTGCATAATATGGTTAATAATATGAGTTAGATTGATAATAATAAGAGCAATGAGTATAGTAATTGTCGTACTATCGATCATATAAGCATAATATGGCTAATAAGGTGTGTTAGATTGATAACAGTGAGTGTAATAAATATAGTAATTGTTCTGTCGATCATATAAGCACAATATGTCTAATAACATGAGTTAGATTGATAGTAATAAGAGTAATAAGTATAGTAATTGTCGTTCTATCGGTCATATAACCATAATATCGCTAATAATATGAGTTAGATTAATAATAGTGAGTGTAATAGGTATAGTAATTGTCGTTCTATCGATCATAATTGCATAATATGGTTAATAATATGAGTTAGAATGATAATAGTGATTGTAATAAATATCGTAATTGTTGTTCTGTCGATCATATAAGCACAATATGTCTAATAATATGAGTTAGATTGATAATAATAAGAGTAATAAGTATAGTAATTGTCGTTCTATCGGTCATATAACCATAATATCGCTAATAATATGAGTTAGATTGATAATAGTGAGTGTAATAAGTATAGTAATTGTCGTTCTATCGATCATAAGCATAATATGGGTAATACTATGAGTTAGATTGATAATAATAAGAGTAATAAGTATAGTAATTGTCGTTCTATCGATCATATAAGCATAATCTGGCTAATAATATGAGTTATATTGATAATAATAAGAGTAATAAGTATAGTAGTTGTCGTTCTATCGATCATATAAGCACAATATGGCTAATAATATGAGTTAGATTGATAATAATAAGAGTTATAAGTATAGTAATTGCCGTTCTATCGATCATATAAGCATAATATGGCTAATAATATGAGTTAGATTCATAATAATAAGTGTAATAAGTATAGTAATTGTCGTTCTATCGATCATAATTACATAATATGGTTAATAATATGAGTTAGATTGATAATAATAAGAACAATGAGTATAGTAATTGTCGTACTATCGGTCATATAAGCATAATATGGCTAATACTATGAGTTAGATTTATAATAACAAGAGTAATAAATATAGTAATTGTCGTTCTATCGATCATATCTGCATAATATGGTTAATAATATGAGTTAGATTGATAATAGTAAGAGTAATGAGTATAGTAATTGTCGTACTATCGATCATATAAGCATAATATGGCTAATAATATGAGTTAGATTTATAATAATAAGAGTAATAAGTATAGTAATTGTCGTTCTATCGATCATATAAGCACAATATGGCTAATAATATGAGTTAGATTGATAATAATAGGAGTAATAAGTATAGTAATTGTCGTTCTATCGAGCATATCTGCATAATATGGTTAATAAAATGAGTTAGATTGATAATAATAAGAGTAATAAGTATAGTAATTGTCGTTATATCGATCATATAAGCACAATATGGCTAATAATATGAGTTAGATTGATAATAATAGGAGTAATAAGTATAGTAATTGTCGTTCTATCGAGCATATCTGCATAATATGGTTAATAAAATGAGTTAGATTGATAATAATAAGAGTAATAAGTATAGTAATTGTCGTTCTATCGATCATATCTGCATAATATGGTTAATAATATGAGTTAGATTGATAATAATAAGAGTAGTGAGTATAGTAATTGTCGTTCTATCGATCATATAAGCACAATATGGCTAATAATATGAGTTAGATCGATAATGATAAGAGTAATAAGTACAGTAATTGTCGTTCTATCGATCATATAAGCATAATATGGCTAATAATATGAGTTAGATTGATAATAATAACAGTAATAAGTATAGTAATTGTCGTTCTATCGATAATATAAGCATAATATGGCTAATAATATGAGTTAGGTTGATAATAATAAGAGTAATAAGTATAGTGATTGTTGTTCTTTCGATCATATAAGCATAATATGGCTAATAATATGAGTTAGGTTGATAGTAATAAGAGTAATAAGTATAGTCAATGTCGTGCTATCGATCATATCTGCATAATATGGTTAATAATATGAGTTAGATTGATAATAGTGAGTGTAATAAGTATAGTAATTGTCGTTCTATCGATCATATTAGCATAATATGGCTAATAATATGAGTTAGGTTGATAATAATAAGAGTAATAAGTATAGTGATTGTTGTTCTTTCGATCATATAAGCATAATATGGCTAATAATATGAGTTAGGTTGATAGTAATAAGAGTAATAAGTATAGTCAATGTCGTGCTATCGATCATATCTGCATAATATGGTTAATAATATGAGTTAGATTGATAATAGTGAGTGTAATAAGTATAGTAATTGTCGTTCTATCGATCATATTAGCATAATATGGTTAATAATATGAGTTAGATTGATAATAATAAGTGTAATAAGTATAGTAATTGTCGTTCTATCGATCATATCTGCATAATATGGTTAATAATATGTGTTAGATTGATAATAGTGAGTGTAATAAGTATAGAAATTGTCGTTCTATCGATCATATCTGCATAATATGGTTAATAATATGAGTTAGAATGATAATAGTGATTGTAATAAATATCGTAATTGTTGTTCTGTCGATCATATAAGCACAATATGTCTAATAATATGAGTTAGATTGATAATAATAAGAGTAATAAGTATAGTAATTGTCGTTCTATCGGTCATATAACCATAATATCGCTAATAATATGAGTTAGATTGATAATAGTGAGTGTAATAAGTATAGTAATTGTCGTTCTATCGATCATAAGCATAATATGGGTAATACTATGAGTTAGATTGATAATAATAAGAGTAATAAGTATAGTAATTGTCGTTCTATCGATCATATAAGCATAATCTGGCTAATAATATGAGTTATATTGATAATAATAAGAGTAATAAGTATAGTAGTTGTCGTTCTATCGATCATATAAGCACAATATGGCTAATAATATGAGTTAGATTGATAATAATAAGAGTTATAAGTATAGTAATTGCCGTTCTATCGATCATATAAGCATAATATGGCTAATAATATGAGTTAGATTCATAATAATAAGTGTAATAAGTATAGTAATTGTCGTTCTATCGATCATAATTACATAATATGGTTAATAATATGAGTTAGATTGATAATAATAAGAACAATGAGTATAGTAATTGTCGTACTATCGGTCATATAAGCATAATATGGCTAATACTATGAGTTAGATTTATAATAACAAGAGTAATAAATATAGTAATTGTCGTTCTATCGATCATATCTGCATAATATGGTTAATAATATGAGTTAGATTGATAATAGTAAGAGTAATGAGTATAGTAATTGTCGTACTATCGATCATATAAGCATAATATGGCTAATAATATGAGTTAGATTTATAATAATAAGAGTAATAAGTATAGTAATTGTCGTTCTATCGATCATATAAGCACAATATGGCTAATAATATGAGTTAGATTGATAATAATAGGAGTAATAAGTATAGTAATTGTCGTTCTATCGAGCATATCTGCATAATATGGTTAATAAAATGAGTTAGATTGATAATAATAAGAGTAATAAGTATAGTAATTGTCGTTATATCGATCATATAAGCACAATATGGCTAATAATATGAGTTAGATTGATAATAATAGGAGTAATAAGTATAGTAATTGTCGTTCTATCGAGCATATCTGCATAATATGGTTAATAAAATGAGTTAGATTGATAATAATAAGAGTAATAAGTATAGTAATTGTCGTTCTATCGATCATATCTGCATAATATGGTTAATAATATGAGTTAGATTGATAATAATAAGAGTAGTGAGTATAGTAATTGTCGTTCTATCGATCATATAAGCACAATATGGCTAATAATATGAGTTAGATCGATAATGATAAGAGTAATAAGTACAGTAATTGTCGTTCTATCGATCATATAAGCATAATATGGCTAATAATATGAGTTAGATTGATAATAATAACAGTAATAAGTATAGTAATTGTCGTTCTATCGATAATATAAGCATAATATGGCTAATAATATGAGTTAGGTTGATAATAATAAGAGTAATAAGTATAGTGATTGTTGTTCTTTCGATCATATAAGCATAATATGGCTAATAATATGAGTTAGGTTGATAGTAATAAGAGTAATAAGTATAGTCAATGTCGTGCTATCGATCATATCTGCATAATATGGTTAATAATATGAGTTAGATTGATAATAGTGAGTGTAATAAGTATAGTAATTGTCGTTCTATCGATCATATTAGCATAATATGGCTAATAATATGAGTTAGGTTGATAATAATAAGAGTAATAAGTATAGTGATTGTTGTTCTTTCGATCATATAAGCATAATATGGCTAATAATATGAGTTAGGTTGATAGTAATAAGAGTAATAAGTATAGTCAATGTCGTGCTATCGATCATATCTGCATAATATGGTTAATAATATGAGTTAGATTGATAATAGTGAGTGTAATAAGTATAGTAATTGTCGTTCTATCGATCATATTAGCATAATATGGTTAATAATATGAGTTAGATTGATAATAATAAGTGTAATAAGTATAGTAATTGTCGTTCTATCGATCATATCTGCATAATATGGTTAATAATATGTGTTAGATTGATAATAGTGAGTGTAATAAGTATAGAAATTGTCGTTCTATCGATCATATCTGCATAATATGGTTAATAATATGAGTTAAATTGATAATAATAAGAGTAATAAGTATAGTAATTGTCGTTCTATCGATCATATAAGCATAATATGGCTAATAATATGAGTTAGATCGATAATGATAAGAGTAATAAGCACAGTAATTGTCGTTCTATCAATCATATAAGCATAATATGGCTAATAATATGAGTCAGATTGATAATAATAAGTGTAGTGAGTATAGTAATTGTCGTTCTATCGATCATATAAACATAATATGGCTAATAATATGAGTTAGATCGATAATGATAAGAGTAATAAGTACAGTAATTGTAGTTCTGTCGATCATATAAGCATAATATGGCTAATAATATGAGTTAGATTGATAATAATAACAGTAATAAGTATAGTAATTGTCGTTCTATCGATAATATAAGCATAATATGGCTAATAATATGAGTTAGATTGATAACAATAAGAGTAATAAGTGTAGTAATTGTCGTTCTATTGATCATATCTGCATAATATGGTTAATAATATGAGTTAGATTGATGATAAGAAGAGCAATGAGTATAGTATTTGTCGTACTATCGATCATATAAGCATAATATGGCTAATAATATGAGTTAGATTTATAATAATAGGAGTAATAAGTATAGTAATTGTCGTTCTATCGATCATATAAGCACAATATGGCTAATAATATGAGTTAGGTTGATAATAATAACAGTAATAAGTATAGTAATTGTCGTTCTATCGATAATATAAGCATAATATGGCTAATAATATGAGTTAGATTTATAATAATAGGAGTAGTAAGTGTAGTAATTGACGTTCTATCGGTCATATAACCATAATATGGCTAATAATATGAGTTAGATTGATAATAGTGAGTGTAATAAGTATAGAAATTGTCGTTCTATCGATCATATCTGCATAATATGGTTAATAATATGAGTTAGATTGATAATAATAAGAGTAATAAGTGTAGTAATTGTCGTTCTATCGATCATAATTGCATAATATGGTTAATAATATGAGTTGGAATGATAATAGTGAGTGTAATAAGTATAGTAATTGTCGTTCTATCGATCTTATAAGCATAATATGGCTAATAATATGAGTTAGGTTGATAATAATAAGAGTAATAAGTATAGTAATTGTCGTTCTATCGATCATATAAGCATAATATGGCTAATAATATGAGTTAGATTGATAATAACAAGAGTAGTGAGTATAGTAATTGTCGTTCTATCGGTCATATAACCATAATATCGCTAATAATATGAGTTAGATTAATAATAGTGAGTGTAATAGGTATAGTAATTGTCGTTCTATCGATCATAATTGCATAATATGGTTAATAATATGAGTTAGAATGATAATAGTGATTGTAATAAATATCGTAATTGTCGTTCTGTCGATCATATAAGCACAATATGTCTAATAATATGAGTTAGATTGATAATAATAAGAGTAATAAGTATAGTAATTGTCGTTCTATCGGTCATATAACCATAATATCGCTAATAATATGAGTTAGATTGATAATAGTGAGTGTAATAAGTATAGTAATTGTCGTTCTATCGATCATAAGCATAATATGGGTAATACTATGAGTTAGATTGATAATAATAAGAGTAATAAGTATAGTAATTGTCGTTCTATCGATCATATAAGCATAATCTGGCTAATAATATGAGTTATATTGATAATAATAAGAGTAATAAGTATAGTAGTTGTCGTTCTATCGATCATATAAGCACAATATGGCTAATAATATGAGTTAGATTGATAATAATAAGAGTTATAAGTATAGTAATTGCCGTTCTATCGATCATATAAGCATAATATGGCTAATAATATGAGTTAGATTCATAATAATAAGTGTAATAAGTATAGTAATTGTCGTTCTATCGATCATAATTGCATAATATGGTTAATAATATGAGTTAGATTGATAATAATAAGAACAATGAGTATAGTAATTGTCGTACTATCGGTCATATAAGCATAATATGGCTAATACTATGAGTTAGATTTATAATAACAAGAGTAATAAATATAGTAATTGTCGTTCTATCGATCATATCTGCATAATATGGTTAATAATATGAGTTAGATTGATAATAGTAAGAGTAATGAGTATAGTAATTGTCGTACTATCGATCATATAAGCATAATATGGCTAATAATATGAGTTAGATTTATAATAATAAGAGTAATAAGTATAGTAATTGTCGTTCTATCGATCATATAAGCACAATATGGCTAATAATATGAGTTAGATTGATAATAATAGGAGTAATAAGTATAGTAATTGTCGTTCTATCGAGCATATCTGCATAATATGGTTAATAAAATGAGTTAGATTGATAATAATAAGAGTAATAAGTATAGTAATTGTCGTTATATCGATCATATAAGCACAATATGGCTAATAATATGAGTTAGATTGATAATAATAGGAGTAATAAGTATAGTAATTGTCGTTCTATCGAGCATATCTGCATAATATGGTTAATAAAATGAGTTAGATTGATAATAATAAGAACAATGAGTATAGTAATTGTCGTACTATCGGTCATATAAGCATAATATGGCTAATACTATGAGTTAGATTTATAATAACAAGAGTAATAAATATAGTAATTGTCGTTCTATCGATCATATCTGCATAATATGGTTAATAATATGAGTTAGATTGATAATAGTAAGAGTAATGAGTATAGTAATTGTCGTTCTATCGATAATATAAGCATAATATGGCTAATAATATGAGTTAGATTTATAATAATAGGAGTAGTAAGTGTAGTAATTGACGTTCTATCGGTCATATAACCATAATATGGCTAATAATATGAGTTAGATTGATAATAGTGAGTGTAATAAGTATAGAAATTGTCGTTCTATCGATCATATCTGCATAATATGGTTAATAATATGAGTTAGATTGATAATAATAAGAGTAATAAGTATAGTAATTGTCGTTCTATCGATCATAATTGCATAATATGGTTAATAATATGAGTTGGAATGATAATAGTGAGTGTAATAAGTATAGTAATTGTCGTTCTATCGATCTTATAAGCATAATATGGCTAATAATATGAGTTAGGTTGATAATAATAAGAGTAATAAGTATAGTAATTGTCGTTCTATCGATCATATAAGCATAATATGGCTAATAATATGAGTTAGATTGATAATAACAAGAGTAGTGAGTATAGTAATTGTCGTTCTATCGGTCATATAACCATAATATCGCTAATAATATGAGTTAGATTAATAATAGTGAGTGTAATAGGTATAGTAATTGTCGTTCTATCGATCATAATTGCATAATATGGTTAATAATATGAGTTAGAATGATAATAGTGATTGTAATAAATATCGTAATTGTTGTTCTGTCGATCATATAAGCACAATATGTCTAATAATATGAGTTAGATTGATAATAATAAGAGTAATAAGTATAGTAATTGTCGTTCTATCGGTCATATAACCATAATATCGCTAATAATATGAGTTAGATTGATAATAGTGAGTGTAATAAGTATAGTAATTGTCGTTCTATCGATCATAAGCATAATATGGGTAATACTATGAGTTAGATTGATAATAATAAGAGTAATAAGTATAGTAATTGTCGTTCTATCGATCATATAAGCATAATCTGGCTAATAATATGAGTTAGGTTGATAATAATAACAGTAATAAGTATAGTAATTGTCGTTCTATCGATAATATAAGCATAATATGGCTAATAATATGAGTTAGATTTATAATAATAGGAGTAATAAGTATAGTAATTGTCGTTCTATCGATCATATAAGCACAATATGGCTAATAATATGAGTTAGGTTGATAATAATAACAGTAATAAGTATAGTAATTGTCGTTCTATCGATAATATAAGCATAATATGGCTAATAATATGAGTTAGATTGATAATACTAAGAGTAGTGAGTATAGTAATTCTCATTCTATCGATCATATAAGGATAATATGGCTAATAATATGAGTTAGATTAATTGTAATAATAAGCGTAATAAGTATAGTAATTGTCGTTCTATCGATAATATAAGCATAATATGGCTAATAATATGAGTTAGGTAGATAATAATAAGAGTAATAAGTATAGTAATTGTCGTTCTATCGATCATTTAAGCATAATATGGCTAATAATATGAGTTAGATTGATAATAATAAGAGTAATGAGTATAGTAATTGTCGTTCTATCGATCATATAAGCATAATATGGCTAATAATATGAGTTAGATTTATAATAATAAGAGTAATAAGTATAGTAATTGTCGTTCTATCGATCATATCTGCATAATATGGTTAATAGTATGAGTTAGATTGATAATAATAAGTGTAATTAGTATAGTAATTGTCGTTCTATCGATCATAATTGCATAATATGGTTAATAATATGAGTTAGATTCATAATAATAAGAGTAATAAGTATAGTAATTGCCGTTCTATCGATCATTTGAGCATAAAATGGCTAATAATGTGAGTTAGGTTGATAATAGTAAGAGCAATAAGTGTAGTAATTGTCGTTCTATCGATCATATCTGCATAATATGGTTAATAATATGAGTTAGATTGATAATAATAAGAGCAATGAGTATAGTAATTGTCGTACTATCGATCATATAAGCATAATATGGCTAATAAGGTGAGTTAGATTGATAACAGTGAGTGTAATAAATATAGTAATTGTTCTGTCGATCATATAAGCACAATATGTCTAATAATATGAGTTAGATTGATAATAATAAGAGTAATAAGTATAGTAATTGTCGTTCTATCGGTCATATGACCATAATATCGCTAATAATATGAGTTAGATTAATAATAGTGAGTGTAATAAGTATAGTAATTGTCGTTCTATAGATCATAATTGCATAATATGGTTAATAATATGAGTTAGAATGATAATAGTGAGTGTAATATGTATAGTAATTGTCGTTCTATCGATCTTATAAACATAATATGGCTAATAATATGAGTTAGATTGATAATAATAAGAGTAATAAGTATAGTAATTGTCGTTCTATCGATCATATAAGCACAATATGGCTAATAATATGAGTTGGAATGATAATAGTGAGTGTAATAAGTATAGTAATTGTCGTTCTATCGATCTTATAAGCATAATATGGCTAATAATATGAGTTAGGTTGATAATAATAAGAGTAATAAGTATAGTAATTGTCGTTCTATCGATCATATAAGCATAATATGGCTAATAATATGAGTTAGATTGATAATAATAAGAGTAATGAGTATAGTAATTGTCGTCCTATCGATCATATAAGCATAATAAGGCTAATAATATGAGTTAGATTTATAATAATAGGAGTAGTAAGTGTAGTACTTGACGTTCTATCGGTCATATAACCATAATATGGCTAATAATATGAGTTAGATTGATAATAGTGAGTGTAATAAGTATAGAAATTGTCGTTCTATCGATCATATCTGCATAATATGGTTAATAATATGAGTTAGATTGATAATAATAAGAGTAATAAGTATAGTAATTGTCGTTCTATCGATCATAATTGCATAATATGGTTAATAATATGAGTTGGAATGATAATAGTGAGTGTAATAAGTATAGTAATTGTCGTTCTATCGATCTTATAAGCATAATATGGCTAATAATATGAGTTAGGTTGATAATAATAAGAGTAATAAGTATAGTAATTGTCGTTCTATCGATCATATAAGCATAATATGGCTAATAATATGAGTTAGATTGATAATAACAAGAGTAGTGAGTATAGTAATTGTCGTTCTATCGATCATATAAGCATAATATGGCTAATAATATGAGTTAGATTGATAATAATAAGAGTAATAAGTATAGTAATTGTCGTTCTATCGATCATTTAAGCATAATATGGCTAATAATATGAGTTAGATTGATAATAATAAGTGTAATAAGTATAGTAATTGTCGTTCTATCGATCATAATTGCATAATATGGTTAATAATATGAGTTCGATTCATAATAATAAGAGTAATAAGTATAGTAATTGTCGTTCTATCGATCATTTAAGCATAAAATGGCTAATAATGTGAGTTAGGTTGATAATAATAAGAGTAATAAGTGTAGTAATTGTCGTTCTATCGATCATATCTGCATAATATGGTTAATAATATGAGTTAGATTGATAATAATAAGAGCAATGAGTATAGTAATTGTCGTACTATCGATCATATAAGCATAATATGGCTAATAAGGTGTGTTAGATTGATAACAGTGAGTGTAATAAATATAGTAATTGTTCTGTCGATCATATAAGCACAATATGTCTAATAACATGAGTTAGATTGATAATAATAAGAGTAATAAGTATAGTAATTGTCGTTCTATCGGTCATATAACCATAATATCGCTAATAATATGAGTTAGATTAATAATAGTGAGTGTAATAGGTATAGTAATTGTCGTTCTATCGATCATAATTGCATAATATGGTTAATAATATGAGTTAGAATGATAATAGTGATTGTAATAAATATCGTAATTGTTGTTCTGTCGATCATATAAGCACAATATGTCTAATAATATGAGTTAGATTGATAATAATAAGAGTAATAAGTATAGTAATTGTCGTTCTATCGGTCATATAACCATAATATCGCTAATAATATGAGTTAGATTGATAATAGTGAGTGTAATAAGTATAGTAATTGTCGTTCTATCGATCATAAGCATAATATGGGTAATACTATGAGTTAGATTGATAATAATAAGAGTAATAAGTATAGTAATTGTCGTTCTATCGATCATATAAGCATAATCTGGCTAATAATATGAGTTATATTGATAATAATAAGAGTAATAAGTATAGTAGTTGTCGTTCTATCGATCATATAAGCACAATATGGCTAATAATATGAGTTAGATTGATAATAATAAGAGTTATAAGTATAGTAATTGCCGTTCTATCGATCATATAAGCATAATATGGCTAATAATATGAGTTAGATTCATAATAATAAGTGTAATAAGTATAGTAATTGTCGTTCTATCGATCATAATTGCATAATATGGTTAATAATATGAGTTAGATTGATAATAATAAGAACAATGAGTATAGTAATTGTCGTACTATCGGTCATATAAGCATAATATGGCTAATACTATGAGTTAGATTTATAATAACAAGAGTAATAAATATAGTAATTGTCGTTCTATCGATCATATCTGCATAATATGGTTAATAATATGAGTTAGATTGATAATAGTAAGAGTAATGAGTATAGTAATTGTCGTACTATCGATCATATAAGCATAATATGGCTAATAATATGAGTTAGATTTATAATAATAAGAGTAATAAGTATAGTAATTGTCGTTCTATCGATCATATAAGCACAATATGGCTAATAATATGAGTTAGATTGATAATAATAGGAGTAATAAGTATAGTAATTGTCGTTCTATCGAGCATATCTGCATAATATGGTTAATAAAATGAGTTAGATTGATAATAATAAGAGTAATAAGTATAGTAATTGTCGTTATATCGATCATATAAGCACAATATGGCTAATAATATGAGTTAGATTGATAATAATAGGAGTAATAAGTATAGTAATTGTCGTTCTATCGAGCATATCTGCATAATATGGTTAATAAAATGAGTTAGATTGATAATAATAAGAGTAATAAGTATAGTAATTGTCGTTCTATCGATCATATCTACATAATATGGTTAATAATATGAGTTAGATTGATAATAATAAGAGTAGTGAGTATAGTAATTGTCGTTCTATCGATCATATAAGCACAATATGGCTAATAATATGAGTTAGATCGATAATGATAAGAGTAATAAGTACAGTAATTGTCGTTCTATCGATCATATAAGCATAATATGGCTAATAATATGAGTTAGATTGATAATAATAACAGTAATAAGTATAGTAATTGTCGTTCTATCGATAATATAAGCATAATATGGCTAATAATATGAGTTAGGTTGATAATAATAAGAGAAATAAGTATAGTGATTGTTGTTCTTTCGATCATATAAGCATAATATGGCTAATAATATGAGTTAGGTTGATAGTAATAAGAGTAATAAGTATAGTCAATGTCGTGCTATCGATCATATCTGCATAATATGGTTAATAATATGAGTTAGATTGATAATAGTGAGTGTAATAAGTATAGTAATTGTCGTTCTATCGATCATATTAGCATAATATGGCTAATAATATGAGTTAGGTTGATAATAATAAGAGTAATAAGTATAGTGATTGTTGTTCTTTCGATCATATAAGCATAATATGGCTAATAATATGAGTTAGGTTGATAGTAATAAGAGTAATAAGTATAGTCAATGTCGTGCTATCGATCATATCTGCATAATATGGTTAATAATATGAGTTAGATTGATAATAGTGAGTGTAATAAGTATAGTAATTGTCGTTCTATCGATCATATTAGCATAATATGGTTAATAATATGAGTTAGATTGATAATAATAAGTGTAATAAGTATAGTAATTGTCGTTCTATCGATCATATCTGCATAATATGGTTAATAATATGAGTTAGATTGATAATAGTGAGTGTAATAAGTATAGAAATTGTCGTTCTATCGATCATATCTGCATAATATGGTTAATAATATGAGTTAAATTGATAATAATAAGAGTAATAAGTATAGTAATTGTCGTTCTATCGATCATATAAGCATAATATGGCTAATAATATGAGTTAGATCGATAATGATAAGAGTAATAAGCACAGTAATTGTCGTTCTATCAATCATATAAGCATAATATGGCTAATAATATGAGTCAGATTGATAATAATAAGTGTAGTGAGTATAGTAATTGTCGTTCTATCGATCATATAAACATAATATGGCTAATAATATGAGTTAGATCGATAATGATAAGAGTAATAAGTACAGTAATTGTAGTTCTGTCGATCATATAAGCATAATATGGCTAATAATATGAGTTAGATTGATAATAATAACAGTAATAAGTATAGTAATTGTCGTTCTATCGATAATATAAGCATAATATGGCTAATAATATGAGTTAGATTGATAACAATAAGAGTAATAAGTGTAGTAATTGTCGTTCTATTGATCATATCTGCATAATATGGTTAATAATATGAGTTAGATTGATGATAAGAAGAGCAATGAGTATAGTATTTGTCGTACTATCGATCATATAAGCATAATATGGCTAATAATATGAGTTAGATTTATAATAATAGGAGTAATAAGTATAGTAATTGTCGTTCTATCGATCATATAAGCACAATATGGCTAATAATATGAGTTAGGTTGATAATAATAACAGTAATAAGTATAGTAATTGTCGTTCTATCGATAATATAAGCATAATATGGCTAATAATATGAGTTAGATTTATAATAATAGGAGTAGTAAGTGTAGTAATTGACGTTCTATCGGTCATATAACCATAATATGGCTAATAATATGAGTTAGATTGATAATAGTGAGTGTAATAAGTATAGAAATTGTCGTTCTATCGATCATATCTGCATAATATGGTTAATAATATGAGTTAGATTGATAATAATAAGAGTAATAAGTGTAGTAATTGTCGTTCTATCGATCATAATTGCATAATATGGTTAATAATATGAGTTGGAATGATAATAGTGAGTGTAATAAGTATAGTAATTGTCGTTCTATCGATCTTATAAGCATAATATGGCTAATAATATGAGTTAGGTTGATAATAATAAGAGTAATAAGTATAGTAATTGTCGTTCTATCGATCATATAAGCATAATATGGCTAATAATATGAGTTAGATTGATAATAACAAGAGTAGTGAGTATAGTAATTGTCGTTCTATCGGTCATATAACCATAATATCGCTAATAATATGAGTTAGATTAATAATAGTGAGTGTAATAGGTATAGTAATTGTCGTTCTATCGATCATAATTGCATAATATGGTTAATAATATGAGTTAGAATGATAATAGTGATTGTAATAAATATCGTAATTGTCGTTCTGTCGATCATATAAGCACAATATGTCTAATAATATGAGTTAGATTGATAATAATAAGAGTAATAAGTATAGTAATTGTCGTTCTATCGGTCATATAACCATAATATCGCTAATAATATGAGTTAGATTGATAATAGTGAGTGTAATAAGTATAGTAATTGTCGTTCTATCGATCATAAGCATAATATGGGTAATACTATGAGTTAGATTGATAATAATAAGAGTAATAAGTATAGTAATTGTCGTTCTATCGATCATATAAGCATAATCTGGCTAATAATATGAGTTATATTGATAATAATAAGAGTAATAAGTATAGTAGTTGTCGTTCTATCGATCATATAAGCACAATATGGCTAATAATATGAGTTAGATTGATAATAATAAGAGTTATAAGTATAGTAATTGCCGTTCTATCGATCATATAAGCATAATATGGCTAATAATATGAGTTAGATTCATAATAATAAGTGTAATAAGTATAGTAATTGTCGTTCTATCGATCATAATTGCATAATATGGTTAATAATATGAGTTAGATTGATAATAATAAGAACAATGAGTATAGTAATTGTCGTACTATCGGTCATATAAGCATAATATGGCTAATACTATGAGTTAGATTTATAATAACAAGAGTAATAAATATAGTAATTGTCGTTCTATCGATCATATCTGCATAATATGGTTAATAATATGAGTTAGATTGATAATAGTAAGAGTAATGAGTATAGTAATTGTCGTACTATCGATCATATAAGCATAATATGGCTAATAATATGAGTTAGATTTATAATAATAAGAGTAATAAGTATAGTAATTGTCGTTCTATCGATCATATAAGCACAATATGGCTAATAATATGAGTTAGATTGATAATAATAGGAGTAATAAGTATAGTAATTGTCGTTCTATCGAGCATATCTGCATAATATGGTTAATAAAATGAGTTAGATTGATAATAATAAGAGTAATAAGTATAGTAATTGTCGTTATATCGATCATATAAGCACAATATGGCTAATAATATGAGTTAGATTGATAATAATAGGAGTAATAAGTATAGTAATTGTCGTTCTATCGAGCATATCTGCATAATATGGTTAATAAAATGAGTTAGATTGATAATAATAAGAACAATGAGTATAGTAATTGTCGTACTATCGGTCATATAAGCATAATATGGCTAATACTATGAGTTAGATTTATAATAACAAGAGTAATAAATATAGTAATTGTCGTTCTATCGATCATATCTGCATAATATGGTTAATAATATGAGTTAGATTGATAATAGTAAGAGTAATGAGTATAGTAATTGTCGTACTATCGATCATATAAGCATAATATGGCTAATAATATGAGTTAGATTTATAATAATAAGAGTAATAAGTATAGTAATTGTCGTTCTATCGATCATATAAGCACAATATGGCTAATAATATGAGTTAGATCGATAATGATAAGAGTAATAAGTACAGTAATTGTCGTTCTATCGATCATATAAGCATAATATGGCTAATAATATGAGTTAGATTGATAATAACAAGAGTAGTGAGTATAGTAATTGTCGTTCTATCGATCATAATTGCATAATATGGTTAATAATATGAGTTCGATTCATAATAATAAGAGTAATAAGTATAGTAATTGTCGTTCTATCGATCATATCTGCATAATATGGTTAATAGTATGAGTTAGATTGATAATAATAAGAGTAATAAGTATAGTAATTGTCGTTATATCGATCATATAAGCACAATATGGCTAATAATATGAGTTAGATTGATAATAATAGGAGTAATAAGTATAGTAATTGTCGTTCTATCGAGCATATCTGCATAATATGGTTAATAAAATGAGTTAGATTGATAATAATAAGAGTAATAAGTATAGTAATTGTCGTTCTATCGATCATATCTGCATAATATGGTTAATAATATGAGTTAGATTGATAATAATAAGAGTAGTGAGTATAGTAATTGTCGTTCTATCGATCATATAAGCACAATATGGCTAATAATATGAGTTAGATCGATAATGATAAGAGTAATAAGTACAGTAATTGTCGTTCTATCGATCATATAAGCATAATATGGCTAATAATTTCAGTTAGATTGATAATAATAAGAGTAGTGAGTATAGTAATTGTCGTTCTATCGATCATATAAGCACAATATGGCTAATAATATGAGTTAGATCGATAATGATAAGAGTAATAAGTACAGTAATTGTCGTTCTATCGATCATATAAGCATAATATAGCTAATAATTTCAGTTAGATTGATAATACTAAGAGTAGTGAGTATAGTAATTGTCGTTCTATCGATCATATAAACATAATATGGCTAATAATATGAGTTAGATCGATAATGGTAAGAGTAATAAGTACAGTAATTGTAGTTCTGTCGATTATATAAGCATAATATGGCTAATAATATGAGTTAGATTGATAATAATAACAGTAATAAGTATAGTAATTGTCGTTCTATCGATCATATAAGCATAATATGGCTAATAATATGAGTTAGATCGATAATGATAAGAGTAATAAGCACAGTAATTGTCGTTCTATCAATCATATAAGCATAATATGGCTAATAATATGAGTCAGATTGATAATAATAAGTGTAGTGAGTATAGTAATTGTCGTTCTATCGGTCATATAAACATAATATGGCTAATAATATGAGTTAGATCGATAATGATAAGAGTAATAAGTACAGTAATTGTAGTTCTGTCGATCATATAAGCATAATATGGCTAACAATATGAGTTAGATTGATAATAATAACAGTAATAAGTATAGTAATTGTCGTTCTATCGATAATATAAGCATAATATGGCTAATAATATGAGTTAGATTGATAACAATAAGAGTAATAAGTGTAGTAATTGTCGTTCTATTGATCATATCTGCATAATATGGTTAATAATATGAGTTAGATTGATGATAAGAAGAGCAATGAGTATAGTATTTGTCGTACTATCGATCATATAAGCATAATATGGCTAATAATATGAGTTAGATTTATAATAATAGGAGTAATAAGTATAGTAATTGTCGTTCTATCGATCATATAAGCACAATATGGCTAATAATATGAGTTAGGTTGATAATAATAACAGTAATAAGTATAGTAATTGTCGTTCTATCGATAATATAAGCATAATATGGCTAATAATATGAGTTAGATTGATAATACTAAGAGTAGTGAGTATAGTAATTCTCATTCTATCGATCATATAAGGATAATATGGCTAATAATATGAGTTAGATTAATTGTAATAATAAGCGTAATAAGTATAGTAATTGTCGTTCTATCGATAATATAAGCATAATATGGCTAATAATATGAGTTAGGTAGATAATAATAAGAGTAATAAGTATAGTAATTGTCGTTCTATCGATCATTTAAGCATAATATGGCTAATAATATGAGTTAGATTGATAATAATAAGAGTAACGAGTATAGTAATTGTCGTTCTATCGATCATATAAGCATAATATGGCTAATAATATGAGTTAGATTTATAATAATAAGAGTAATAAGTATAGTAATTGTCGTTCTATCGATCATATCTGCATAATATGGTTAATAGTATGAGTTAGATTGATAATAATAAGTGTAATTAGTATAGTAATTGTCGTTCTATCGATCATAATTGCATAATATGGTTAATAATATGAGTTAGATTCATAATAATAAGAGTAATAAGTATAGTAATTGCCGTTCTATCGATCATTTAAGCATAAAATGGCTAATAATGTGAGTTAGGTTGATAATAGTAAGAGCAATAAGTGTAGTAATTGTCGTTCTATCGATCATATCTGCATAATATGGTTAATAATATGAGTTAGATTGATAATAATAAGAGCAATGAGTATAGTAATTGTCGTACTATCGATCATATAAGCATAATATGGCTAATAAGGTGAGTTAGATTGATAACAGTGAGTGTAATAAATATAGTAATTGTTCTGTCGATCATATAAGCACAATATGTCTAATAATATGAGTTAGATTGATAATAATAAGAGTAATAAGTATAGTAATTGTCGTTCTATCGGTCATATGACCATAATATCGCTAATAATATGAGTTAGATTAATAATAGTGAGTGTAATAAGTATAGTAATTGTCGTTCTATAGATCATAATTGCATAATATGGTTAATAATATGAGTTAGAATGATAATAGTGAGTGTAATATGTATAGTAATTGTCGTTCTATCGATCTTATAAGCATAATATGGCTAATAATATGAGTTAGATTGATAATAATAAGAGTAATAAGTATAGTAATTGTCGTTCTATCGATCATATAAGCACAATATGGCTAATAATATGAGTTGGAATGATAATAGTGAGTGTAATAAGTATAGTAATTGTCGTTCTATCGATCTTATAAGCATAATATGGCTAATAATATGAGTTAGGTTGATAATAATAAGAGTAATAAGTATAGTAATTGTCGTTCTATCGATCATATAAGCATAATATGGCTAATAATATGAGTTAGATTGATAATAATAAGAGTAATGAGTATAGTAATTGTCGTCCTATCGATCATATAAGCATAATAAGGCTAATAATATGAGTTAGATTTATAATAATAGGAGTAGTAAGTGTAGTAATTGACGTTCTATCGGTCATATAACCATAATATGGCTAATAATATGAGTTAGATTGATAATAGTGAGTGTAATAAGTATAGAAATTGTCGTTCTATCGAGCATATCTGCATAATATGGTTAATAATATGAGTTAGATTGATAATAATAAGAGTAATAAGTATAGTAATTGTCGTTCTATCGTTCATAATTGCATAATATGGTTAATAATATGAGTTGGAATGATAATAGTGAGTGTAATAAGTATAGTAATTGTCGTTCTATCGATCTTATAAGCATAATATGGCTAATAATATGAGTTAGGTTGATAATAATAAGAGTAATAAGTATAGTAATTGTCGTTCTATCGATCATATAAGCATAATATGGCTAATAATATGAGTTAGATTGATAATAACAAGAGTAGTGAGTATAGTAATTGTCGTTCTATCGATCATATAAGCATAATATGGCTAATAATATGAGTTAGATTGATAATAATAACAGTAATAAGTATAGTAATTGTCGTTCTATCGGTAATATAAGCATAATATGGATAATAATATGAGTTAGGTTGATAATAATAAGAGTAATAAGTATAGTGATTGTTGTTCTTTCGATCATATAAGCATAATATGGCTAATAATATGAGTTAGGTTGATAGTAATAAGAGTAATAAGTATAGTCAATGTCGTGCTATCGATCATATCTGCATAATATTGTTAATAATATGAGTTAGATTGATAATAGTGAGTGTAATAAGTATAGTAATTGTCGTTCTATCGATCATATTAGCATAATATGGTTAATAATATGAGTTAGATTGATAATAATAAGTGTAATAAGTATAGTAATTGTCGTTCTATCGATCATATCTGCATAATATGGTTAATAATATGAGTTAGATTGATAATAGTGAGTGTAATAAGTATAGAAATTGTCGTTCTATCGATCATATCTGCATAATATGGTTAATAATATGAGTTAAATTGATAATAATAAGAGTAATAAGTATAGTAATTGTCGTTCTATCGATCATATAAGCATAATATGGCTAATAATATGAGTTAGATCGATAATGATAAGAGTAATAAGCACAGTAATTGTCGTTCTATCAATCATATAAGCATAATATGGCTAATAATATGAGTCAGATTGATAATAATAAGTGTAGTGAGTATAGTAATTGTCGTTCTATCGATCATATAAACATAATATGGCTAATAATATGAGTTAGATCGATAATGATAAGAGTAATAAGTACAGTAATTGTAGTTCTGTCGATCATATCAGCATAATATGGCTAATAATATGAGTTAGATTGATAATAATAACAGTAATAAGTATAGTAATTGTCGTTCTATCGATAATATAAGCATAATATGGCTAATAATATGAGTTAGATTGATAACAATAAGAGTAATAAGTGTAGTAATTGTCGTTCTATTGATCATATCTGCATAATATGGTTAATAATATGAGTTAGATTGATGATAAGAAGAGCAATGAGTGTAGTATTTGTCGTACTATCGATCATATAAGCATAATATGGCTAATAATATGAGTTAGATTTATAATAATAGGAGTAATAAGTATAGTAATTGTCGTTCTATCGATCATATAAGCACAATATGGCTAATAATATGAGTTAGGTTGATAATAATAACAGTAATAAGTATAGTAATTGTCGTTCTATCGATAATATAAGCATAATATGGCTAATAATATGAGTTAGATTGATAATACTAAGAGTAGTGAGTATAGTAATTCTCATTCTATCGATCATATAAGGATAATATGGCTAATAATATGAGTTAGATTAATTGTAATAATAAGCGTAATAAGTATAGTAATTGTCGTTCTATCGATAATATAAGCATAATATGGCTAATAATATGAGTTAGGTAGATAATAATAAGAGTAATAAGTATAGTAATTGTCGTTCTATCGATCATTTAAGCATAATATGGCTAATAATATGAGTTAGATTGATAATAATAAGAGTAATGAGTATAGTAATTGTCGTTCTATCGATCATATAAGCATAATATGGCTAATAATATGAGTTAGATTGATAATAATAAGAGTAATAAGTATAGTAATTGTCGTTCTATCGATCATTTAAGCATAATATGGCTAATAATATGAGTTAGATTGATAATAATAAGTGTAATAAGTATAGAAATTGTCGTTCTATCGATCATAATTGCATAATATGGTTAATAATATGAGTTCGATTCATAATAATAAGAGTAATAAGTATAGTAATTGTCGTTCTATCGATCATTTAAGCATAAAATGGCTAATAATGTGAGTTAGGTTGATAATAATAAGAGTAATAAGTGTAGTAATTGTCGTTCTATCGATCATATCTGCATAATATGGTTAATAATATGAGTTAGATTGATAATAATAAGAGCAATTTGTATAGTAATTGTCGTACTATCGATCATATAAGCATAATATGGCTAATAAGGTGTGTTAGATTGATAACAGTGAGTGTAATAAATATAGTAATTGTTCTGTCGATCATATAAGCACAATATGTCTAATAATATGAGTTAGATTGATAATAATAAGAGTAATAAGTATAGTAATTGTCGTTCTATCGGTCATATAACCATAATATCGCTAATAATATGAGTTAGATTAATAATAGTGAGTGTAATAGGTATAGTAATTGTCGTTCTATCGATCATAATTGCATAATATGGTTAATAATATGAGTTAGAATGATAATAGTGATTGTAATAAATATCGTAATTGTTGTTCTGTCGATCATATAAGCACAATATGTCTAATAATATGAGTTAGATTGATAATAATAAGAGTAATAAGTATAGTAATTGTCGTTCTATCGGTCATATAACCATAATATCGCTAATAATATGAGTTAGATTGATAATAGTGAGTGTAATAAGTATAGTAATTGTCGTTCTATCGATCATAAGCATAATATGGGTAATACTATGAGTTAGATTGATAATAATAAGAGTAATAAGTATAGTAATTGTCGTTCTATCGATCATATAAGCATAATATGGCTAATAATATGAGTTATATTGATAATAATAAGAGTAATTAGTATAGTAGTTGTCGTTCTATCGATCATATAAGCACAATATGGCTAATAATATGAGTTAGATTGATAATAATAAGAGTTATAAGTATAGTAATTGCCGTTCTATCGATCATATAAGCATAATATGGCTAATAATATGAGTTAGATTGATAATAATAAGTGTAATAAGTATAGTAATTGTCGTTCTATCGATCATAATTGCATAATATGGTTAATAATATGAGTTAGATTGATAATAATAAGAACAATGAGTATAGTAATTGTCGTACTATCGGTCATATAAGCATAATATGGCTAATACTATGAGTTAGATTTATAATAACAAGAGTAATAAATATAGTAATTGTCGTTCTATCGATCATATCTGCATAATATGGTTAATAATATGAGTTAGATTGATAATAGTAAGAGTAATGAGTATAGTAATTGTCGTACTATCGATCATATAAGCATAATATGGCTAATAATATGAGTTAGATTTATAATAATAAGAGTAATAAGTATAGTAATTGTCGTTCGATCGATCATATAAGCACAATATGGCTAATAATATGAGTTAGATTGATAATAATAGGAGTAATAAGTATAGTAATTGTCGTTCTATCGAGCATATCTGCATAATATGGTTAATAAAATGAGTTAGATTGATAATAATAAGAGTAATAAGTATAGTAATTGTCGTTCTATCGATCATATAAGCATAATATGGCTAATAATATGAGTTAGATTGATAATAACAAGAGTAGTGAGTATAGTAATTGTCGTTCTATCGATCATAATTGCATAATATGGTTAATAATATGAGTTCGATTCATAATAATAAGAGTAATAAGTATAGTAATTGTCGTTCTATCGATCATTTAAGCATAAAATGGCTAATAATGTGAGTTAGGTTGATAATAATAAGAGTAATAAGTATAGTAATTGTCGTTCTATCGATCATTTAAGCATAATATGGCTAATAATATGAGTTAGATTGATAATAGTGAGTGTAATAGGTATAGTAATTGTCGTTCTATCGATCATAATTGCATAATATGGTTAATAATATGAGTTAGAATGATAATAGTGATTGTAATAAATATCGTAATTGTTGTTCTGTCGATCATATAAGCACAATATGTCTAATAATATGAGTTAGATTGATAATAATAAGAGTAATAAGTATAGTAATTGTCGTTCTATCGGTCATATAACCATAATATCGCTAATAATATGAGTTAGATTGATAATAGTGAGTGTAATAAGTATAGTAATTGTCGTTCTATCGATCATAAGCATAATATGGGTAATACTATGAGTTAGATTGATAATAATAAGAGTAATAAGTATAGTAATTGTCGTTCTATCGATCATATAAGCATAATATGGCTAATAATATGAGTTATATTGATAATAATAAGAGTAATAAGTATAGTAGTTGTCGTTCTATCGATCATATAAGCACAATATGGCTAATAATATGAGTTAGATTGATAATAATAAGAGTTATAAGTATAGTAATTGCCGTTCTATCGATCATATAAGCATAATATGGCTAATAATATGAGTTAGATTGATAATAATAAGAGTAATAAGTATAGTCAATGTCGTGCTATCGATCATATCTGCATAATATGGTTAATAATATGAGTTAGATTGATAATAGTGATAGTAATAAGTATAGTAATTGTCGTTCTATCGATCATATTAGCATAATATGGTTAATAATATGAGTTAGATTGATAATAATAAGTGTAATAAGTATAGTAATTGTCGTTCTATCGATCATATCTGCATAATATGGTTAATAATATGAGTTAGATTGATAATAGTGAGTGTAATAAGTATAGAAATTGTCGTTCTATCGATCATATCTGCATAATATGGTTAATAATATGAGTTAAATTGATAATAATAAGAGTAATAAGTATAGTAATTGTCGTTCTATCGATCATATAAGCATAATATGGCTAATAATATGAGTTAGATCGATAATGATAAGAGTAATAAGCACAGTAATTGTCGTTCTATCAATCATATAAGCATAATATGGCTAATAATATGAGTCAGATTGATAATAATAAGTGTAGTGAGTATAGTAATTGTCGTTCTATCGATCATATAAACATAATATGGCTAATAATATGAGTTAGATCGATAATGATAAGAGTAATAAGTACAGTAATTGTAGTTCTGTCGATCATATAAGCATAATATGGCTAATAATATGAGTTAGATTGATAATAATAACAGTAATAAGTATAGTAATTGTCGTTCTATCGATAATATAAGCATAATATGGCTAATAATATGAGTTAGATTGATAACAATAAGAGTAATAAGTGTAGTAATTGTCGTTCTATTGATCATATCTGCATAATATGGTTAATAATATGAGTTAGATTGATGATAAGAAGAGCAATGAGTATAGTATTTGTCGTACTATCGATCATATAAGCATAATATGGCTAATAATATGAGTTAGATTTATAATAATAGGAGTAATAAGTATAGTAATTGTCGTTCTATCGATCATATAAGCACAATATGGCTAATAATATGAGTTAGGTTGATAATAATAACAGTAATAAGTATAGTAATTGTCGTTCTATCGATAATATAAGCATAATATGGCTAATAATATGAGTTAGATTTATAATAATAGGAGTAGTAAGTGTAGTAATTGACGTTCTATCGGTCATATAACCATAATATGGCTAATAATATGAGTTAGATTGATAATAGTGAGTGTAATAAGTATAGAAATTGTCGTTCTATCGATCATATCTGCATAATATGGTTAATAATATGAGTTAGATTGATAATAATAAGAGTAATAAGTATAGTAATTGTCGTTCTATCGATCATAATTGCATAATATGGTTAATAATATGAGTTGGAATGATAATAGTGAGTGTAATAAGTATAGTAATTGTCGTTCTATCGATCTTATAAGCATAATATGGCTAATAATATGAGTTAGGTTGATAATAATAAGAGTAATAAGTATAGTAATTGTCGTTCTATCGATCATATAAGCATAATATGGCTAATAATATGAGTTAGATTGATAATAACAAGAGTAGTGAGTATAGTAATTGTCGTTCTATCGGTCATATAACCATAATATCGCTAATAATATGAGTTAGATTAATAATAGTGAGTGTAATAGGTATAGTAATTGTCGTTCTATCGAACATAATTGCATAATATGGTTAATAATATGAGTTAGAATGATAATAGTGATTGTAATAAATATCGTAATTGTTGTTCTGTCGATCATATAAGCACAATATGTCTAATAATATGAGTTAGATTGATAATAATAAGAGTAATAAGTATAGTAATTGTCGTTCTATCGGTCATATAACCATAATATCGCTAATAATATGAGTTAGATTGATAATAGTGAGTGTAATAAGTATAGTAATTGTCGTTCTATCGATCATAAGCATAATATGGGTAATACTATGAGTTAGATTGATAATAATAAGAGTAATAAGTATAGTAATTGTCGTTCTATCGATCATATAAGCATAATATGGCTAATAATATGAGTTATATTGATAATAATAAGAGTAATAAGAATAGTAGTTGTCGTTCTATCGATCATATAAGCACAATATGGCTAATAATATGAGTTAGATTGATAATAATAAGAGTTATAAGTATAGTAATTGCCGTTCTATCGATCATATAAGCATAATATGGCTAATAATATGAGTTAGATTGATAATAATAAGTGTAATAAGTATAGTAATTGTCGTTCTATCGATCATAATTGCATAATATGGTTAATAATATGAGTTAGATTGATAATAATAAGAACAATGAGTATAGTAATTGTCGTACTATCGGTCATATAAGCATAATATGGCTAATACTATGAGTTAGATTTATAATAACAAGAGTAATAAATATAGTAATTGTCGTTCTATCGATCATATCTGCATAATATGGTTAATAATATGAGTTAGATTGATAATAGTAAGAGTAATGAGTATAGTAATTGTCGTACTATCGATCATATAAGCATAATATGGCTAATAATATGAGTTAGATTTATAATAATAAGAGTAATAAGTATAGTAATTGTCGTTCGATCGATCATATAAGCACAATATGGCTAATAATATGAGTTAGATTGATAATAATAGGAGTAATAAGTATAGTAATTGTCGTTCTATCGAGCATATCTGCATAATATGGTTAATAAAATGAGTTAGATTGATAATAATAAGAGTAATAAGTATAGTAATTGTCGTTCTATCGATCATATAAGCATAATATGGCTAATAATATGAGTTAGATTGATAATAACAAGAGTAGTGAGTATAGTAATTGTCGTTCTATCGATCATAATTGCATAATATGGTTAATAATATGAGTTCGATTCATAATAATAAGAGTAATAAGTATAGTAATTGTCGTTCTATCGATCATTTAAGCATAAAATGGCTAATAATGTGAGTTAGGTTGATAATAATAAGAGTAATAAGTATAGTAATTGTCGTTCTATCGATCATTTAAGCATAATATGGCTAATAATATGAGTTAGATTGATAATAGTGAGTGTAATAGGTATAGTAATTGTCGTTCTATCGATCATAATTGCATAATATGGTTAATAATATGAGTTAGAATGATAATAGTGATTGTAATAAATATCGTAATTGTTGTTCTGTCGATCATATAAGCACAATATGTCTAATAATATGAGTTAGATTGATAATAATAAGAGTAATAAGTATAGTAATTGTCGTTCTATCGGTCATATAACCATAATATCGCTAATAATATGAGTTAGATTGATAATAGTGAGTGTAATAAGTATAGTAATTGTCGTTCTATCGATCATAAGCACAATATGGCTAATAATATGAGTTAGATTGATAATAATAAGAGTTATAAGTATAGTAATTGCCGTTCTATCGATCATATAAGCATAATATGGCTAATAATATGAGTTAGATTGATAATAATAAGAGTAATAAGTATAGTCAATGTCGTGCTATCGATCATATCTGCATAATATGGTTAATAATATGAGTTAGATTGATAATAGTGATAGTAATAAGTATAGTAATTGTCGTTCTATCGATCATATTAGCATAATATGGTTAATAATATGAGTTAGATTGATAATAATAAGTGTAATAAGTATAGTAATTGTCGTTCTATCGATCATATCTGCATAATATGGTTAATAATATGAGTTAGATTGATAATAGTGAGTGTAATAAGTATAGAAATTGTCGTTCTATCGATCATATCTGCATAATATGGTTAATAATATGAGTTAAATTGATAATAATAAGAGTAATAAGTATAGTAATTGTCGTTCTATCGATCATATAAGCATAATATGGCTAATAATATGAGTTAGATCGATAATGATAAGAGTAATAAGCACAGTAATTGTCGTTCTATCAATCATATAAGCATAATATGGCTAATAATATGAGTCAGATTGATAATAATAAGTGTAGTGAGTATAGTAATTGTCGTTCTATCGATCATATAAACATAATATGGCTAATAATATGAGTTAGATCGATAATGATAAGAGTAATAAGTACAGTAATTGTAGTTCTGTCGATCATATAAGCATAATATGGCTAATAATATGAGTTAGATTGATAATAATAACAGTAATAAGTATAGTAATTGTCGTTCTATCGATAATATAAGCATAATATGGCTAATAATATGAGTTAGATTGATAACAATAAGAGTAATAAGTGTAGTAATTGTCGTTCTATTGATCATATCTGCATAATATGGTTAATAATATGAGTTAGATTGATGATAAGAAGAGCAATGAGTATAGTATTTGTCGTACTATCGATCATATAAGCATAATATGGCTAATAATATGAGTTAGATTTATAATAATAGGAGTAATAAGTATAGTAATTGTCGTTCTATCGATCATATAAGCACAATATGGCTAATAATATGAGTTAGGTTGATAATAATAACAGTAATAAGTATAGTAATTGTCGTTCTATCGATAATATAAGCATAATATGGCTAATAATATGAGTTAGATTTATAATAATAGGAGTAGTAAGTGTAGTAATTGACGTTCTATCGGTCATATAACCATAATATGGCTAATAATATGAGTTAGATTGATAATAGTGAGTGTAATAAGTATAGAAATTGTCGTTCTATCGATCATATCTGCATAATATGGTTAATAATATGAGTTAGATTGATAATAATAAGAGTAATAAGTATAGTAATTGTCGTTCTATCGATCATAATTGCATAATATGGTTAATAATATGAGTTGGAATGATAATAGTGAGTGTAATAAGTATAGTAATTGTCGTTCTATCGATCTTATAAGCATAATATGGCTAATAATATGAGTTAGGTTGATAATAATAAGAGTAATAAGTATAGTAATTGTCGTTCTATCGATCATATAAGCATAATATGGCTAATAATATGAGTTAGATTGATAATAACAAGAGTAGTGAGTATAGTAATTGTCGTTCTATCGGTCATATAACCATAATATCGCTAATAATATGAGTTAGATTAATAATAGTGAGTGTAATAGGTATAGTAATTGTCGTTCTATCGAACATAATTGCATAATATGGTTAATAATATGAGTTAGAATGATAATAGTGATTGTAATAAATATCGTAATTGTTGTTCTGTCGATCATATAAGCACAATATGTCTAATAATATGAGTTAGATTGATAATAATAAGAGTAATAAGTATAGTAATTGTCGTTCTATCGGTCATATAACCATAATATCGCTAATAATATGAGTTAGATTGATAATAGTGAGTGTAATAAGTATAGTAATTGTCGTTCTATCGATCATAAGCATAATATGGGTAATACTATGAGTTAGATTGATAATAATAAGAGTAATAAGTATAGTAATTGTCGTTCTATCGATCATATAAGCATAATATGGCTAATAATATGAGTTATATTGATAATAATAAGAGTAATAAGAATAGTAGTTGTCGTTCTATCGATCATATAAGCACAATATGGCTAATAATATGAGTTAGATTGATAATAATAAGAGTTATAAGTATAGTAATTGCCGTTCTATCGATCATATAAGCATAATATGGCTAATAATATGAGTTAGATTGATAATAATAAGTGTAATAAGTATAGTAATTGTCGTTCTATCGATCATAATTGCATAATATGGTTAATAATATGAGTTAGATTGATAATAATAAGAACAATGAGTATAGTAATTGTCGTACTATCGGTCATATAAGCATAATATGGCTAATACTATGAGTTAGATTTATAATAACAAGAGTAATAAATATAGTAATTGTCGTTCTATCGATCATATCTGCATAATATGGTTAATAATATGAGTTAGATTGATAATAGTAAGAGTAATGAGTATAGTAATTGTCGTACTATCGATCATATAAGCATAATATGGCTAATAATATGAGTTAGATTTATAATAATAAGAGTAATAAGTATAGTAATTGTCGTTCGATCGATCATATAAGCACAATATGGCTAATAATATGAGTTAGATTGATAATAATAGGAGTAATAAGTATAGTAATTGTCGTTCTATCGAGCATATCTGCATAATATGGTTAATAAAATGAGTTAGATTGATAATAATAAGAGTAATAAGTATAGTAATTGTCGTTCTATCGATCATATAAGCATAATATGGCTAATAATATGAGTTAGATTGATAATAACAAGAGTAGTGAGTATAGTAATTGTCGTTCTATCGATCATAATTGCATAATATGGTTAATAATATGAGTTCGATTCATAATAATAAGAGTAATAAGTATAGTAATTGTCGTTCTATCGATCATTTAAGCATAAAATGGCTAATAATGTGAGTTAGGTTGATAATAATAAGAGTAATAAGTATAGTAATTGTCGTTCTATCGATCATTTAAGCATAATATGGCTAATAATATGAGTTAGATTGATAATAGTGAGTGTAATAGGTATAGTAATTGTCGTTCTATCGATCATAATTGCATAATATGGTTAATAATATGAGTTAGAATGATAATAGTGATTGTAATAAATATCGTAATTGTTGTTCTGTCGATCATATAAGCACAATATGTCTAATAATATGAGTTAGATTGATAATAATAAGAGTAATAAGTATAGTAATTGTCGTTCTATCGGTCATATAACCATAATATCGCTAATAATATGAGTTAGATTGATAATAGTGAGTGTAATAAGTATAGTAATTGTCGTTCTATCGATCATAAGCATAATATGGGTAATACTATGAGTTAGATTGATAATAATAAGAGTAATAAGTATAGTAATTGTCGTTCTATCGATCATATAAGCATAATATGGCTAATAATATGAGTTATATTGATAATAATAAGAGTAATAAGTATAGTAGTTGTCGTTCTATCGATCATATAAGCACAATATGGCTAATAATATGAGTTAGATTGATAATAATAAGAGTTATAAGTATAGTAATTGCCGTTCTATCGATCATATAAGCATAATATGGCTAATAATATGAGTTAGATTGATAATAATAAGAGTAATAAGTATAGTCAATGTCGTGCTATCGATCATATCTGCATAATATGGTTAATAATATGAGTTAGATTGATAATAGTGAGTGTAATAAGTATAGTAATTGTCGTTCTATCGATCATATTAGCATAATATGGTTAATAATATGAGTTAGATTGATAATAATAAGTGTAATAAGTATAGTAATTGTCGTTCTATCGATCATATAAGCATAATATGGCTAATAATATGAGTTAGATCGATAATGATAAGAGTAATAAGCACAGTAATTGTCGTTCTATCAATCATATAAGCATAATATGGCTAATAATATGAGTCAGATTGATAATAATAAGTGTAGTGAGTATAGTAATTGTCGTTCTATCGATCATATAAACATAATATGGCTAATAATATGAGTTAGATCGATAATGATAAGAGTAATAAGTACAGTAATTGTAGTTCTGTCGATCATATAAGCATAATATGGCTAATAATATGAGTTAGATTGATAATAATAACAGTAATAAGTATAGTAATTGTCGTTCTATCGATAATATAAGCATAATATGGCTAATAATATGAGTTAGATTGATAACAATAAGAGTAATAAGTGTAGTAATTGTCGTTCTATTGATCATATCTGCATAATATGGTTAATAATATGAGTTAGATTGATGATAAGAAGAGCAATGAGTATAGTATTTGTCGTACTATCGATCATATAAGCATAATATGGCTAATAATATGAGTTAGATTTATAATAATAGGAGTAATAAGTATAGTAATTGTCGTTCTATCGATCATAATTGCATAATATGGTTAATAATATGAGTTGGAATGATAATAGTGAGTGTAATAAGTATAGTAATTGTCGTTCTATCGATCTTATAAACATAATATGGCTAATAATATGAGTTAGATCGATAATGATAAGAGTAATAAGTACAGTAATTGTAGTTCTGTCGATCATATAAGCACAATATGGCTAATAATATGAGTTAGGTTGATAATAATAACAGTAATAAGTATAGTAATTGTCGTTCTATCGATAATATAAGCATAATATGGCTAATAATATGAGTTAGATTTATAATAATAGGAGTAGTAAGTGTAGTAATTGACGTTCTATCGGTCATATAACCATAATATGGCTAATAATATGAGTTAGATTGATAATAGTGAGTGTAATAAGTATAGAAATTGTCGTTCTATCGATCATATCTGCATAATATGGTTAATAATATGAGTTAGATTGATAATAATAAGAGTAATAAGTATAGTAATTGTCGTTCTATCGATCATAATTGCATAATATGGTTAATAATATGAGTTGGAATGATAATAGTGAGTGTAATAAGTATAGTAATTGTCGTTCTATCGATCTTATAAGCATAATATGGCTAATAATATGAGTTAGGTTGATAACAATAAGAGTAATAAGTATAGTAATTGTCGTTCTATCGATCATATAAGCATAATATGGCTAATAATATGAGTTAGATTGATAATAACAAGAGTAGTGAGTATAGTAATTGTCGTTCTATCGGTCATATAACCATAATATCGCTAATAATATGAGTTAGATTAATAATAGTGAGTGTAATAGGTATAGTAATTGTCGTTCTATCGAACATAATTGCATAATATGGTTAATAATATGAGTTAGAATGATAATAGTGATTGTAATAAATATCGTAATTGTTGTTCTGTCGATCATATAAGCACAATATGTCTAATAATATGAGTTAGATTGATAATAATAAGAGTAATAAGTATAGTAATTGTCGTTCTATCGGTCATATAACCATAATATCGCTAATAATATGAGTTAGATTGATAATAATAAGAGTAATAAGTATAGTAATTGTCGTTCTATCGATCATATAAGCATAATCTGGCTAATAATATGAGTTATATTGATAATAATAAGAGTAATAAGTATAGTAGTTGTCGTTCTATCGATCATATAAGCACAATATGGCTAATAATATGAGTTAGATTGATAATAATAAGAGTTATAAGTATAGTAATTGCCGTTCTATCGATCATATAAGCATAATATGGCTAATAATATGAGTTAGATTGATAATAATAAGTGTAATAAGTATAGTAATTGTCGTTCTATCGATCATAATTGCATAATATGGTTAATAATATGAGTTAGATTGATAATAATAAGAACAATGAGTATAGTAATTGTCGTACTATCGGTCATATAAGCATAATATGGCTAATACTATGAGTTAGATTTATAATAACAAGAGTAATAAATATAGTAATTGTCGTTCTATCGATCATATCTGCATAATATGGTTAATAATATGAGTTAGATTGATAATAGTAAGAGTAATGAGTATAGTAATTGTCGTACTATCGATCATATAAGCATAATATGGCTAATAATATGAGTTAGATTTATAATAATAAGAGTAATAAGTATAGTAATTGTCGTTCTATCGATCATATAAGCACAATATGGCTAATAATATGAGTTAGATTGATAATAATAGGAGTAATAAGTATAGTAATTGTCGTTCTATCGAGCATATCTGCATAATATGGTTAATAAAATGAGTTAGATTGATAATAATAAGAGTAATAAGTATAGTAATTGTCGTTCTATCGATCATATAAGCATAATATGGCTAATAATATGAGTTAGATTGATAATAACAAGAGTAGTGAGTATAGTAATTGTCGTTCTATCGATCTTATAAGCATAATATGGCTAATAATATGAGTTAGGTTGATAGTAATAAGAGTAATAAGTATAGTCAATGTCGTGCTATCGATCATAATTGCATAATATGGTTAATAATATGAGTTAGAATGATAATAGTGATTGTAATAAATATCGTAATTGTTGTTCTGTCGATCATATAAGCACAATATGTCTAATAATATGAGTTAGATTGATAATAATAAGAGTAATAAGTATAGTAATTGTCGTTCTATCGGTCATATAACCATAATATCGCTAATAATATGAGTTAGATTGATAATAGTGAGTGTAATAAGTATAGTAATTGTCGTTCTATCGATCATAAGCATAATATGGGTAATACTATGAGTTAGATTGATAATAATAAGAGTAATAAGTATAGTAATTGTCGTTCTATCGATCATATAAGCATAATATGGCTAATAATATGAGTTATATTGATAATAATAAGAGTAATAAGTATAGTAGTTGTCGTTCTATCGATCATATAAGCACAATATGGCTAATAATATGAGTTAGATTGATAATAATAAGAGTTATAAGTATAGTAATTGCCGTTCTATCGATCATATAAGCATAATATGGCTAATAATATGAGTTAGATTGATAATAATAAGTGTAATAAGTATAGTAATTGTCGTTCTATCGATCATAATTGCATAATATGGTTAATAATATGAGTTAGATTGATAATAATAAGAACAATGAGTATAGTAATTGTCGTACTATCGGTCATATAAGCATAATATGGCTAATACTATGAGTTAGATTTATAATAACAAGAGTAATAAATATAGTAATTGTCGTTCTATCGATCATATCTGCATAATATGGTTAATAATATGAGTTAGATTGATAATAGTAAGAGTAATGAGTATAGTAATTGTCGTACTATCGATCATATAAGCATAATATGGCTAATAATATGAGTTAGATTTATAATAATAAGAGTAATAAGTATAGTAATTGTCGTTCGATCGATCATATAAGCACAATATGGCTAATAATATGAGTTAGATTGATAATAATAGGAGTAATAAGTATAGTAATTGTCGTTCTATCGAGCATATCTGCATAATATGGTTAATAAAATGAGTTAGATTGATAATAATAAGAGTAATAAGTATAGTAATTGTCGTTCTATCGAACATATAAGCATAATATGGCTAATAATATGAGTTAGATTGATAATAACAAGAGTAGTGAGTATAGTAATTGTCGTTCTATCGATCATAATTGCATAATATGGTTAATAATATGAGTTCGATTCATAATAATAAGAGTAATAAGTATAGTAATTGTCGTTCTATCGATCATTTAAGCATAAAATGGCTAATAATGTGAGTTAGGTTGATAATAATAAGAGTAATAAGTATAGTAATTGTCGTTCTATCGATCATTTAAGCATAATATGGCTAATAATATGAGTTAGATTGATAATAGTGAGTGTAATAGGTATAGTAATTGTCGTTCTATCGATCATAATTGCATAATATGGTTAATAATATGAGTTAGAATGATAATAGTGATTGTAATAAATATCGTAATTGTTGTTCTGTCGATCATATAAGCACAATATGTCTAATAATATGAGTTAGATTGATAATAATAAGAGTAATAAGTATAGTAATTGTCGTTCTATCGGTCATATAACCATAATATCGCTAATAATATGAGTTAGATTGATAATAGTGAGTGTAATAAGTATAGTAATTGTCGTTCTATCGATCATAAGCATAATATGGGTAATACTATGAGTTAGATTGATAATAATAAGAGTAATAAGTATAGTAATTGTCGTTCTATCGATCATATAAGCACAATATGGCTAATAATATGAGTTAGGTTGATAATAATAACAGTAATAAGTATAGTAATTGTCGTTCTATCGATAATATAAGCATAAAATGGCTAATAATATGAGTTAGATTTATAATAATAGGAGTAGTAAGTGTAGTAATTGACGTTCTATCGGTCATATAACCATAATATGGCTAATAATATGAGTTAGATTGATAATAGTGAGTGTAATAAGTATAGAAATTGTCGTTCTATCGATCATATCTGCATAATATGGTTAATAATATGAGTTAGATTGATAATAATAAGAGTAATAAGTATAGTAATTGTCGTTCTATCGATCATAATTGCATAATATGGTTAATAATATGAGTTGGAATGATAATAGTGAGTGTAATAAGTATAGTAATTGTCGTTCTATCGATCTTATAAGCATAATATGGCTAATAATATGAGTTAGGTTGATAATAATAAGAGTAATAAGTATAGTAATTGTCGTTCTATCGATCATATAAGCATAATATGGCTAATAATATGAGTTAGATTGATAATAACAAGAGTAGTGAGTATAGTAATTGTCGTTCTATCGGTCATATAACCATAATATCGCTAATAATATGAGTTAGATTAATAATAGTGAGTGTAATAGGTATAGTAATTGTCGTTCTATCGAACATAATTGCATAATATGGTTAATAATATGAGTTAGAATGATAATAGTGATTGTAATAAATATCGTAATTGTTGTTCTGTCGATCATATAAGCACAATATGTCTAATAATATGAGTTAGATTGATAATAATAAGAGTAATAAGTATAGTAATTGTCGTTCTATCGGTCATATAACCATAATATCGCTAATAATATGAGTTAGATTGATAATAATAAGAGTAATAAGTATAGTAATTGTCGTTCTATCGATCATATAAGCATAATCTGGCTAATAATATGAGTTATATTGATAATAATAAGAGTAATAAGTATAGTAGTTGTCGTTCTATCGATCATATAAGCACAATATGGCTAATAATATGAGTTAGATTGATAATAATAAGAGTTATAAGTATAGTAATTGCCGTTCTATCGATCATATAAGCATAATATGGCTAATAATATGAGTTAGATTGATAATAATAAGTGTAATAAGTATAGTAATTGTCGTTCTATCGATCATAATTGCATAATATGGTTAATAATATGAGTTAGATTGATAATAATAAGAACAATGAGTATAGTAATTGTCGTACTATCGGTCATATAAGCATAATATGGCTAATACTATGAGTTAGATTTATAATAACAAGAGTAATAAATATAGTAATTGTCGTTCTATCGATCATATCTGCATAATATGGTTAATAATATGAGTTAGATTGATAATAGTAAGAGTAATGAGTATAGTAATTGTCGTACTATCGATCATATAAGCATAATATGGCTAATAATATGAGTTAGATTTATAATAATAAGAGTAATAAGTATAGTAATTGTCGTTCTATCGATCATATAAGCACAATATGGCTAATAATATGAGTTAGATTGATAATAATAGGAGTAATAAGTATAGTAATTGTCGTTCTATCGAGCATATCTGCATAATATGGTTAATAAAATGAGTTAGATTGATAATAATAAGAGTAATAAGTATAGTAATTGTCGTTCTATCGATCATATAAGCATAATATGGCTAATAATATGAGTTAGATTGATAATAACAAGAGTAGTGAGTATAGTAATTGTCGTTCTATCGATCTTATAAGCATAATATGGCTAATAATATGAGTTAGGTTGATAGTAATAAGAGTAATAAGTATAGTCAATGTCGTGCTATCGATCATATCTGCATAATATTGTTAATAATATGAGTTAGATTGATAATAGTGAGTGTAATAAGTATAGTAATTGTCGTTCTATCGATCATATTAGCATAATATGGTTAATAATATGAGTTAGATTGATAATAATAAGTGTAATAAGTATAGTAATTGTCGTTCTATCGATCATATCTGCATAATATGGTTAATAATATGAGTTAGATTGATAATAGTGAGTGTAATAAGTATAGAAATTGTCGTTCTATCGATCATATCTGCATAATATGGTTAATAATATGAGTTAAATTGATAATAATAAGAGTAATAAGTATAGTAATTGTCGTTCTATCGATCATATAAGCATAATATGGCTAATAATATGAGTTAGATCGATAATGATAAGAGTAATAAGCACAGTAATTGTCGTTCTATCAATCATATAAGCATAATATGGCTAATAATATGAGTCAGATTGATAATAATAAGTGTAGTGAGTATAGTAATTGTCGTTCTATCGATCATATAAACATAATATGGCTAATAATATGAGTTAGATCGATAATGATAAGAGTAATAAGTACAGTAATTGTAGTTCTGTCGATCATATCAGCATAATATGGCTAATAATATGAGTTAGATTGATAATAATAACAGTAATAAGTATAGTAATTGTCGTTCTATCGATAATATAAGCATAATATGGCTAATAATATGAGTTAGATTGATAACAATAAGAGTAATAAGTGTAGTAATTGTCGTTCTATTGATCATATCTGCATAATATGGTTAATAATATGAGTTAGATTGATGATAAGAAGAGCAATGAGTGTAGTATTTGTCGTACTATCGATCATATAAGCATAATATGGCTAATAATATGAGTTAGATTTATAATAATAGGAGTAATAAGTATAGTAATTGTCGTTCTATCGATCATATAAGCACAATATGGCTAATAATATGAGTTAGGTTGATAATAATAACAGTAATAAGTATAGTAATTGTCGTTCTATCGATAATATAAGCATAATATGGCTAATAATATGAGTTAGATTGATAATACTAAGAGTAGTGAGTATAGTAATTCTCATTCTATCGATCATATAAGGATAATATGGCTAATAATATGAGTTAGATTAATTGTAATAATAAGCGTAATAAGTATAGTAATTGTCGTTCTATCGATAATATAACCATAATATCGCTAATAATATGAGTTAGATTGATAATAGTGAGTGTAATAAGTATAGTAATTGTCGTTCTATCGATCATAAGCATAATATGGGTAATACTATGAGTTAGATTGATAATAATAAGAGTAATAAGTATAGTAATTGTCGTTCTATCGATCATATAAGCATAATATGGCTAATAATATGAGTTATATTGATAATAATAAGAGTAATAAGTATAGTAATTGCCGTTCTATCGATCATATAAGCATAATATGGCTAATAATATGAGTTAGATTGATAATAATAAGTGTAATAAGTATAGTAATTGTCGTTCTATCGATCATAATTGCATAATATGGTTAATAATATGAGTTAGATTGATAATAATAAGAACAATGAGTATAGTAATTGTCGTACTATCGGTCATATAAGCATAATATGGCTAATACTATGAGTTAGATTTATAATAACAAGAGTAATAAATATAGTAATTGTCGTTCTATCGATCATATCTGCATAATATGGTTAATAATATGAGTTAGATTGATAATAGTAAGAGTAATGAGTATAGTAATTGTCGTACTATCGATCATATAAGCATAATATGGCTAATAATATGAGTTAGATTTATAATAATAAGAGTAATAAGTATAGTAATTGTCGTTCGATCGATCATATAAGCACAATATGGCTAATAATATGAGTTAGATTGATAATAATAGGAGTAATAAGTATAGTAATTGTCGTTCTATCGAGCATATCTGCATAATATGGTTAATAAAATGAGTTAGATTGATAATAATAAGAGTAATAAGTATAGTAATTGTCGTTCTATCGATCATATAAGCATAATATGGCTAATAATATGAGTTAGATTGATAATAACAAGAGTAGTGAGTATAGTAATTGTCGTTCTATCGATCATAATTGCATAATATGGTTAATAATATGAGTTCGATTCATAATAATAAGAGTAATAAGTATAGTAATTGTCGTTCTATCGATCATTTAAGCATAAAATGGCTAATAATGTGAGTTAGATTTATAATAATAGGAGTAATAAGTATAGTAATTGTCGTTCTATCGATCATATAAGCACAATATGGCTAATAATATGAGTTAGGTTGATAATAATAACAGTAATAAGTATAGTAATTGTCGTTCTATCGATAATATAAGCATAATATGGCTAATAATATGAGTTAGATTGATAATACTAAGAGTAGTGAGTATAGTAATTCTCATTCTATCGATCATATAAGGATAATATGGCTAATAATATGAGTTAGATTAATTGTAATAATAAGCGTAATAAGTATAGTAATTGTCGTTCTATCGATAATATAACCATAATATCGCTAATAATATGAGTTAGATTGATAATAGTGAGTGTAATAAGTATAGTAATTGTCGTTCTATCGATCATAAGCATAATATGGGTAATACTATGAGTTAGATTGATAATAATAAGAGTAATAAGTATAGTAATTGTCGTTCTATCGATCATATAAGCATAATATGGCTAATAATATGAGTTATATTGATAATAATAAGAGTAATAAGTATAGTAATTGCCGTTCTATCGATCATATAAGCATAATATGGCTAATAATATGAGTTAGATTGATAATAATAAGTGTAATAAGTATAGTAATTGTCGTTCTATCGATCATAATTGCATAATATGGTTAATAATATGAGTTAGATTGATAATAATAAGAACAATGAGTATAGTAATTGTCGTACTATCGGTCATATAAGCATAATATGGCTAATACTATGAGTTAGATTTATAATAACAAGAGTAATAAATATAGTAATTGTCGTTCTATCGATCATATCTGCATAATATGGTTAATAATATGAGTTAGATTGATAATAGTAAGAGTAATGAGTATAGTAATTGTCGTACTATCGATCATATAAGCATAATATGGCTAATAATATGAGTTAGATTTATAATAATAAGAGTAATAAGTATAGTAATTGTCGTTCTATCGATCATATAAGCACAATATGGCTAATAATATGAGTTAGATTGATAATAATAGGAGTAATAAGTATAGTAATTGTCGTTCTATCGAGCATATAAGCATAATATGGCTAATAATATGAGTTAGATCGATAATGATAAGAGTAATAAGCACAGTAATTGTCGTTCTATCAATCATATAAGCATAATATGGCTAATAATATGAGTCAGATTGATAATAATAAGTGTAGTGAGTATAGTAATTGTCGTTCTATCGATCATATAAACATAATATGGCTAATAATATGAGTTAGATCGATAATGATAAGAGTAATAAGTACAGTAATTGTAGTTCTGTCGATCATATCAGCATAATATGGCTAATAATATGAGTTAGATTGATAATAATAACAGTAATAAGTATAGTAATTGTCGTTCTATCGATAATATAAGCATAATATGGCTAATAATATGAGTTAGATTGATAACAATAAGAGTAATAAGTGTAGTAATTGTCGTTCTATTGATCATATCTGCATAATATGGTTAATAATATGAGTTAGATTGATGATAAGAAGAGCAATGAGTGTAGTATTTGTCGTACTATCGATCATATAAGCATAATATGGCTAATAATATGAGTTAGATTTATAATAATAGGAGTAATAAGTATAGTAATTGTCGTTCTATCGATCATATAAGCACAATATGGCTAATAATATGAGTTAGGTTGATAATAATAACAGTAATAAATATAGTAATTGTCGTTCTATCGATAATATAAGCATAATATGGCTAATAATATGAGTTAGATTGATAATACTAAGAGTAGTGAGTATAGTAATTCTCATTCTATCGATCATATAAGGATAATATGGCTAATAATATGAGTTAGATTAATTGTAATAATAAGCGTAATAAGTATAGTAATTGTCGTTCTATCGATAATATAAGCATAATATGGCTAATAATATGAGTTAGGTAGATAATAATAAGAGTAATAAGTATAGTAATTGTCGTTCTATCGATCATTTAAGCATAATATGGCTAATAATATGAGTTAGATTGATAATAATAAGAGTAATGAGTATAGTAATTGTCGTTCTATCGATCATATAAGCATAATATGGCTAATAATATGAGTTAGATTGATAATAATAAGAGTAATAGGTATAGTAATTGTCGTTCTATCGATCATATCTGCATAATATGGTTAATAATATGAGTTAGATTGATAATAGTAAGAGTAATGAGTATAGTAATTGTCGTTCTATCGATCATATAAGCATAATATGGCTAATAATATGAGTTAGATTGATAATAATAAGAGTAATAGGTATAGTAATTGTCGTTCTATCAAGCATATCTGCATAATATGGTTAATAAAATGAGTTAGATTGATAATAATAAGAGTAATAAGTATAGTAATTGTCGTTCTATCGATCATATAAGCATAATATGGCTAATAATATGAGTTAGATTGATAATAACAAGAGTAGTGAGTATAGTAATTGTCGTTCTATCGATCTTATAAGCATAATATGGCTAATAATATGAGTTAGGTTGATAGTAATAAGAGTAATAAGTATAGTCAATGTCGTGCTATCGATCATATCTGCATAATATTGTTAATAATATGAGTTAGATTGATAATAGTGAGTGTAATAAGTATAGTAATTGTCGTTCTATCGATCATATTAGCATAATATGGTTAATAATATGAGTTAGATTGATAATAATAAGTGTAATAAGTATAGTAATTGTCGTTCTATCGATCATATCTGCATAATATGGTTAATAATATGAGTTAGATTGATAATAGTGAGTGTAATAAGTATAGAAATTGTCGTTCTATCGATCATATCTGCATAATATGGTTAATAATATGAGTTAAATTGATAATAATAAGAGTAATAAGTATAGTAATTGTCGTTCTATCGATCATATAAGCATAATATGGCTAATAATATGAGTTAGATCGATAATGATAAGAGTAATAAGCACAGTAATTGTCGTTCTATCAATCATATAAGCATAATATGGCTAATAATATGAGTCAGATTGATAATAATAAGTGTAGTGAGTATAGTAATTGTCGTTCTATCGATCATATAAACATAATATGGCTAATAATATGAGTTAGATCGATAATGATAAGAGTAATAAGTACAGTAATTGTAGTTCTGTCGATCATATCAGCATAATATGGCTAATAATATGAGTTAGATTGATAATAATAACAGTAATAAGTATAGTAATTGTCGTTCTATCGATAATATAAGCATAATATGGCTAATAATATGAGTTAGATTGATAACAATAAGAGTAATAAGTGTAGTAATTGTCGTTCTATTGATCATATCTGCATAATATGGTTAATAATATGAGTTAGATTGATGATAAGAAGAGCAATGAGTGTAGTATTTGTCGTACTATCGATCATATAAGCATAATATGGCTAATAATATGAGTTAGATTTATAATAATAGGAGTAATAAGTATAGTAATTGTCGTTCTATCGATCATATAAGCACAATATGGCTAATAATATGAGTTAGGTTGATAATAATAACAGTAATAAGTATAGTAATTGTCGTTCTATCGATAATATAAGCATAATATGGCTAATAATATGAGTTAGATTGATAATACTAAGAGTAGTGAGTATAGTAATTCTCATTCTATCGATCATATAAGGATAATATGGCTAATAATATGAGTTAGATTAATTGTAATAATAAGCGTAATAAGTATAGTAATTGTCGTTCTATCGATAATATAAGCATAATATGGCTAATAATATGAGTTAGGTAGATAATAATAAGAGTAATAAGTATAGTAATTGTCGTTCTATCGATCATTTAAGCATAATATGGCTAATAATATGAGTTAGATTGATAATAATAAGAGTAATGAGTATAGTAATTGTCGTTCTATCGATCATATAAGCATAATATGGCTAATAATATGAGTTAGATTGATAATAATAAGAGTAATAAGTATAGTAATTGTCGTTCTATCGATCATTTAAGCATAATATGGCTAATAATATGAGTTAGATTGATAATAATAAGTGTAATAAGTATAGTAATTGTCGTTCTATCGATCATAATTGCATAATATGGTTAATAATATGAGTTCGATTCATAATAATAAGAGTAATAAGTATAGTAATTGTCGTTCTATCGATCATTTAAGCATAAAATGGCTAATAATGTGAGTTAGGTTGATAATAATAAGAGTAATAAGTGTAGTAATTGTCGTTCTATCGATCATATCTGCATAATATGGTTAATAATATGAGTTAGATTGATAATAATAAGAGCAATTTGTATAGTAATTGTCGTACTATCGATCATATAAGCATAATATGGCTAATAAGGTGAGTTAGATTGATAACAGTGAGTGTAATAAATATAGTAATTGTTCTGTCGATCATATAAGCACAATATGTCTAATAATATGAGTTAGATTGATAATAATAAGAGTAATAAGTATAGTAATTGTCGTTCTATCGGTCATATAACCATAATATCGCTAATAATATGAGTTAGATTAATAATAGTGAGTGTAATAGGTATAGTAATTGTCGTTCTATCGATCATAATTGCATAATATGGTTAATAATATAAGTTAGAATGATAATAGTGATTGTAATAAATATCGTAATTGTTGTTCTGTCGATCATATAAGCACAATATGTCTAATAATATGAGTTAGATTGATAATAATAAGAGTAATAAGTATAGTAATTGTCGTTCTATCGGTCATATAACCATAATATCGCTAATAATATGAGTTAGATTGATAATAGTGAGTGTAATAAGTATAGTAATTGTCGTTCTATCGATCATAAGCATAATATGGGTAATACTATGAGTTAGATTGATAATAATAAGAGTAATAAGTATAGTAATTGTCGTTCTATCGATCATATAAGCATAATATGGCTAATAATATGAGTTATATTGATAATAATAAGAGTAATAAGTATAGTAATTGCCGTTCTATCGATCATATAAGCATAATATGGCTAATAATATGAGTTAGATTGATAATAATAAGTGTAATAAGTATAGTAATTGTCGTTCTATCGATCATAATTGCATAATATGGTTAATAATATGAGTTAGATTGATAATAATAAGAACAATGAGTATAGTAATTGTCGTACTATCGGTCATATAAGCATAATATGGCTAATACTATGAGTTAGATTTATAATAACAAGAGTAATAAATATAGTAATTGTCGTTCTATCGATCATATCTGCATAATATGGTTAATAATATGAGTTAGATTGATAATAGTAAGAGTAATGAGTATAGTAATTGTCGTACTATCGATCATATAAGCATAATATGGCTAATAATATGAGTTAGATTTATAATAATAAGAGTAATAAGTATAGTAATTGTCGTTCGATCGATCATATAAGCACAATATGGCTAATAATATGAGTTAGATTGATAATAATAGGAGTAATAAGTATAGTAATTGTCGTTCTATCGAGCATATCTGCATAATATGGTTAATAAAATGAGTTAGATTGATAATAATAAGAGTAATAAGTATAGTAATTGTCGTTCTATCGATCATATAAGCATAATATGGCTAATAATATGAGTTAGATTGATAATAACAAGAGTAGTGAGTATAGTAATTGTCGTTCTATCGATCATAATTGCATAATATGGTTAATAATATGAGTTCGATTCATAATAATAAGAGTAATAAGTATAGTAATTGTCGTTCTATCGATCATTTAAGCATAAAATGGCTAATAATGTGAGTTAGGTTGATAATAATAAGAGTAATAAGTATAGTAATTGTCGTTCTATCGATCATTTAAGCATAATATGGCTAATAATATGAGTTAGATTGATAATAGTGAGTGTAATAGGTATAGTAATTGTCGTTCTATCGATCATAATTGCATAATATGGTTAATAATATGAGTTAGAATGATAATAGTGATTGTAATAAATATCGTAATTGTTGTTCTGTCGATCATATAAGCACAATATGTCTAATAATATGAGTTAGATTGATAATAATAAGAGTAATAAGTATAGTAATTGTCGTTCTATCGGTCATATAACCATAATATCGCTAATAATATGAGTTAGATTGATAATAGTGAGTGTAATAAGTATAGTAATTGTCGTTCTATCGATCATAAGCATAATATGGGTAATACTATGAGTTAGATTGATAATAATAAGAGTAATAAGTATAGTAATTGTCGTTCTATCGATCATATAAGCATAATATGGCTAATAATATGAGTTATATTGATAATAATAAGAGTAATAAGTATAGTAGTTGTCGTTCTATCGATCATATAAGCACAATATGGCTAATAATATGAGTTAGATTGATAATAATAAGAGTTATAAGTATAGTAATTGCCGTTCTATCGATCATATAAGCATAATATGGCTAATAATATGAGTTAGATTGATAATAATAAGAGTAATAAGTATAGTCAATGTCGTGCTATCGATCATATCTGCATAATATGGTTAATAATATGAGTTAGATTGATAATAGTGAGTGTAATAAGTATAGTAATTGTCGTTCTATCGATCATATTAGCATAATATGGTTAATAATATGAGTTAGATTGATAATAATAAGTGTGATAAGTATAGTAATTGTCGTTCTATCGATCATATCTGCATAATATGGTTAATAATATGAGTTAAATTGATAATAATAAGAGTAATAAGTATAGTAATTGTCGTTCTATCGATCATATAAGCATAATATGGCTAATAATATGAGTTAGATCGATAATGATAAGAGTAATAAGCACAGTAATTGTCGTTCTATCAATCATATAAGCATAATATGGCTAATAATATGAGTCAGATTGATAATAATAAGTGTAGTGAGTATAGTAATTGTCGTTCTATCGATCATATAAACATAATATGGCTAATAATATGAGTTAGATCGATAATGATAAGAGTAATAAGTACAGTAATTGAAGTTCTGTCGATCATATCAGCATAATATGGCTAATAATATGAGTTAGATTGATAATAATAACAGTAATAAGTATAGTAATTGTCGTTCTATCGATAATATAAGCATAATATGGCTAATAATATGAGTTAGATTGATAACAATAAGAGTAATAAGTGTAGTAATTGTCGTTCTATTGATCATATCTGCATAATATGGTTAATAATATGAGTTAGATTGATGATAAGAAGAGCAATGAGTGTAGTATTTGTCGTACTATCGATCATATAAGCATAATATGGCTAATAATATGAGTTAGATTTATAATAATAGGAGTAATAAGTATAGTAATTGTCGTTCTATCGATCATATAAGCACAATATGGCTAATAATATGAGTTAGGTTGATAATAATAACAGTAATAAATATAGTAATTGTCGTTCTATCGATAATATAAGCATAATATGGCTAATAATATGAGTTAGATTGATAATACTAAGAGTAGTGAGTATAGTAATTCTCATTCTATCGATCATATAAGGATAATATGGCTAATAATATGAGTTAGATTAATTGTAATAATAAGCGTAATAAGTATAGTAATTGTCGTTCTATCGATAATATAAGCATAATATGGCTAATAATATGAGTTAGGTAGATAATAATAAGAGTAATAAGTATAGTAATTGTCGTTCTATCGATCATTTAAGCATAATATGGCTAATAATATGAGTTAGATTGATAATAATAAGAGTAATGAGTATAGTAATTGTCGTTCTATCGATCATATAAGCATAATATGGCTAATAATATGAGTTAGATTGATAATAATAAGAGTAATAGGTATAGTAATTGTCGTTCTATCGATCATTTAAGCATAATATGGCTAATAATATGAGTTAGATTGATAATAATAAGTGTAATAAGTATAGTAATTGTCGTTCTATCGATCATAATTGCATAATATGGTTAATAATATGAGTTCGATTCATAATAATAAGAGTAATAAGTATAGTAATTGTCGTTCTATCGATCATTTAAGCATAAAATGGCTAATAATGTGAGTTAGGTTGATAATAATAAGAGTAATAAGTGTAGTAATTGTCGTTCTATCGATCATATCTGCATAATATGGTTAATAATATGACTTAGATTGATAATAATAAGAGCAATTTGTATAGTAATTGTCGTACTATCGATCATATAAGCATAATATGGCTAATAAGGTGAGTTAGATTGATAACAGTGAGTGTAATAAATATAGTAATTGTTCTGTCGATCATATAAGCACAATATGTCTAATAATATGAGTTAGATTGATAATAATAAGAGTAATAAGTATAGTAATTGTCGTTCTATCGGTCATATAACCATAATATCGCTAATAATATGAGTTAGATTAATAATAGTGAGTGTAATAGGTATAGTAATTGTCGTTCTATCGATCATAATTGCATAATATGGTTAATAATATGAGTTAGAATGATAATAGTGATTGTAATAAATATCGTAATTGTTGTTCTGTCGATCATATAAGCACAATATGTCTAATAATATGAGTTAGATTGATAATAATAAGAGTAATAAGTATAGTAATTGTCGTTCTATCGGTCATATAACCATAATATCGCTAATAATATGAGTTAGATTGATAATAGTGAGTGTAATAAGTATAGTAATTGTCGTTCTATCGATCATAAGCATAATATGGGTAATACTATGAGTTAGATTGATAATAATAAGAGTAATAAGTATAGTAATTGTCGTTCTATCGATCATATAAGCATAATATGGCTAATAATATGAGTTATATTGATAATAATAAGAGTAATAAGTATAGTAGTTGTCGTTCTATCGATCATATAAGCACAATATGGCTAATAATATGAGTTAGATTGATAATAATAAGAGTTATAAGTATAGTAATTGCCGTTCTATCGATCATATAAGCATAATATGGCTAATAATATGAGTTAGATTGATAATAATAAGTGTAATAAGTATAGAAATTGTCGTTCTATCGATCATAATTGCATAATATGGTTAATAATATGAGTTAGATTGATAATAATAAGAACAATGAGTATAGTAATTGTCGTACTATCGGTCATATAAGCATAATATGGCTAATACTATGAGTTAGATTTATAATAACAAGAGTAATAAATATAGTAATTGTCGTTCTATCGATCATATCTGCATAATATGGTTAATAATATGAGTTAGATTGATAATAGTAAGAGTAATGAGTATAGTAATTGTCGTACTATCGATCATATAAGCATAATATGGCTAATAATATGAGTTAGATTTATAATAATAAGAGTAATAAGTATAGTAATTGTCGTTCGATCGATCATATAAGCACAATATGGCTAATAATATGAGTTAGATTGATAATAATAGGAGTAATAAGTATAGTAATTGTCGTTCTATCGAGCATATCTGCATAATATGGTTAATAAAATGAGTTAGATTGATAATAATAAGAGTAATAAGTATAGTAATTGTCGTTCTATCGATCATATAAGCATAATATGGCTAATAATATGAGTTAGATTGATAATAACAAGAGTAGTGAGTATAGTAATTGTCGTTCTATCGATCATAATTGCATAATATGGTTAATAATATGAGTTCGATTCATAATAATAAGAGTAATAAGTATAGTAATTGTCGTTCTATCGATCATTTAAGCATAAAATGGCTAATAATGTGAGTTAGGTTGATAATAATAAGAGTAATAAGTATAGTAATTGTCGTTCTATCGATCATTTAAGCATAATATGGCTAATAATATGAGTTAGATTGATAATAGTGAGTGTAATAGGTATAGTAATTGTCGTTCTATCGATCATAATTGCATAATATGGTTAATAATATGAGTTAGAATGATAATAGTGATTGTAATAAATATCGTAATTGTTGTTCTGTCGATCATATAAGCACAATATGTCTAATAATATGAGTTAGATTGATAATAATAAGAGTAATAAGTATAGTAATTGTCGTTCTATCGGTCATATAACCATAATATCGCTAATAATATGAGTTAGATTGATAATAGTGAGTGTAATAAGTATAGTAATTGTCGTTCTATCGATCATAAGCATAATATGTGTAATACTATGAGTTAGATTGATAATAATAAGAGTAATAAGTATAGTAATTGTCGTTCTATCGATCATATAAGCATAATATGGCTAATAATATGAGTTATATTGATAATAATAAGAGTAATAAGTATAGTAGTTGTCGTTCTATCGATCATATAAGCACAATATGGCTAATAATATGAGTTAGATTGATAATAATAAGAGTTATAAGTATAGTAATTGCCGTTCTATCGATCATATAAGCATAATATGGCTAATAATATGAGTTAGATTGATAATAATAAGAGTAATAAGTATAGTCAATGTCGTGCTATCGATCATATCTGCATAATATGGTTAATAATATGAGTTAGATTGATAATAGTGAGTGTAATAAGTATAGTAATTGTCGTTCTATCGATCATATTAGCATAATATGGTTAATAATATGAGTTAGATTGATAATAATAAGTGTGATAAGTATAGTAATTGTCGTTCTATCGATCATATCTGCATAATATGGTTAATAATATGAGTTAAATTGATAATAATAAGAGTAATAAGTATAGTAATTGTCGTTCTATCGATCATATAAGCATAATATGGCTAATAATATGAGTTAGATCGATAATGATAAGAGTAATAAGCACAGTAATTGTCGTTCTATCAATCATATAAGCATAATATGGCTAATAATATGAGTCAGATTGATAATAATAAGTGTAGTGAGTATAGTAATTGTCGTTCTATCGATCATATAAACATAATATGGCTAATAATATGAGTTAGATCGATAATGATAAGAGTAATAAGTACAGTAATTGTAGTTCTGTCGATCATATCAGCATAATATGGCTAATAATATGAGTTAGATTGATAATAATAACAGTAATAAGTATAGTAATTGTCGTTCTATCGATAATATAAGCATAATATGGCTAATAATATGAGTTAGATTGATAACAATAAGAGTAATAAGTGTAGTAATTGTCGTTCTATTGATCATATCTGCATAATATGGTTAATAATATGAGTTAGATTGATGATAAGAAGAGCAATGAGTGTAGTATTTGTCGTACTATCGATCATATAAGCATAATATGGCTAATAATATGAGTTAGATTTATAATAATAGGAGTAATAAGTATAGTAATTGTCGTTCTATCGATCATATAAGCACAATATGGCTAATAATATGAGTTAGGTTGATAATAATAACAGTAATAAGTATAGTAATTGTCGTTCTATCGATAATATAAGCATAATATGGCTAATAATATGAGTTAGATTGATAATACTAAGAGTAGTGAGTATAGTAATTCTCATTCTATCGATCATATAAGGATAATATGGCTAATAATATGAGTTAGATTAATTGTAATAATAAGCGTAATAAGTATAGTAATTGTCGTTCTATCGATAATATAAGCATAATATGGCTAATAATATGAGTTAGGTAGATAATAATAAGAGTAATAAGTATAGTAATTGTCGTTCTATCGATCATTTAAGCATAATATGGCTAATAATATGAGTTAGATTGATAATAATAAGAGTAATGAGTATAGTAATTGTCGTTCTATCGATCATATAAGCATAATATGGCTAATAATATGAGTTAGATTGATAATAATAAGAGTAATAGGTATAGTAATTGTCGTTCTATCGATCATTTAAGCATAATATGGCTAATAATATGAGTTAGATTGATAATAATAAGTGTAATAAGTATAGTAATTGTCGTTCTATCGATCATAATTGCATAATATGGTTAATAATATGAGTTCGATTCATAATAATAAGAGTAATAAGTATAGTAATTGTCGTTCTATCGATCATTTAAGCATAAAATGGCTAATAATGTGAGTTAGGTTGATAATAATAAGAGTAGTAAGTGTAGTAATTGTCGTTCTATCGATCATATCTGCATAATATGGTTAATAATATGACTTAGATTGATAATAATAAGAGCAATTTGTATAGTAATTGTCGTACTATCGATCATATAAGCATAATATGGCTAATAAGGTGAGTTAGATTGATAACAGTGAGTGTAATAAATATAGTAATTGTTCTGTCGATCATATAAGCACAATATGTCTAATAATATGAGTTAGATTGATAATAATAAGAGTAATAAGTATAGTAATTGTCGTTCTATCGGTCATATAACCATAATATCGCTAATAATATGAGTTAGATTAATAATAGTGAGTGTAATAGGTATAGTAATTGTCGTTCTATCGATCATAATTGCATAATATGGTTAATAATATGAGTTAGAATGATAATAGTGATTGTAATAAATATCGTAATTGTTGTTCTGTCGATCATATAAGCACAATATGTCTAATAATATGAGTTAGATTGATAATAATAAGAGTAATAAGTATAGTAATTGTCGTTCTATCGGTCATATAACCATAATATCGCTAATAATATGAGTTAGATTGATAATAGTGAGTGTAATAAGTATAGTAATTGTCGTTCTATCGATCATAAGCATAATATGGGTAATACTATGAGTTAGATTGATAATAATAAGAGTAATAAGTATAGTAATTGTCGTTCTATCGATCATATAAGCATAATATGGCTAATAATATGAGTTATATTGATAATAATAAGAGTAATAAGTATAGTAGTTGTCGTTCTATCGATCATATAAGCACAATATGGCTAATAATATGAGTTAGATTGATAATAATAAGAGTTATAAGTATAGTAATTGCCGTTCTATCGATCATATAAGCATAATATGGCTAATAATATGAGTTAGATTGATAATAATAAGTGTAATAAGTATAGTAATTGTCGTTCTATCGATCATAATTGCATAATATGGTTAATAATATGAGTTAGATTGATAATAATAAGAACAATGAGTATAGTAATTGTCGTACTATCGGTCATATAAGCATAATATGGCTAATACTATGAGTTAGATTTATAATAACAAGAGTAATAAATATAGTAATTGTCGTTCTATCGATCATATCTGCATAATATGGTTAATAATATGAGTTAGATTGATAATAGTAAGAGTAATGAGTATAGTAATTGTCGTACTATCGATCATATAAGCATAATATGGCTAATAATATGAGTTAGATTTATAATAATAAGAGTAATAAGTATAGTAATTGTCGTTCGATCGATCATATAAGCACAATATGGCTAATAATATGAGTTAGATTGATAATAATAGGAGTAATAAGTATAGTAATTGTCGTTCTATCGAGCATATCTGCATAATATGGTTAATAAAATGAGTTAGATTGATAATAATAAGAGTAATAAGTATAGTAATTGTCGTTCTATCGATCATATAAGCATAATATGGCTAATAATATGAGTTAGATTGATAATAACAAGAGTAGTGAGTATAGTAATTGCCGTTCTATCGATCATAATTGCATAATATGGTTAATAATATGAGTTCGATTCATAATAATAAGAGTAATAAGTATAGTAATTGTCGTTCTATCGATCATTTAAGCATAAAATGGCTAATAATGTGAGTTAGGTTGATAATAATAAGAGTAATAAGTATAGTAATTGTCGTTCTATCGATCATTTAAGCATAATATGGCTAATAATATGAGTTAGATTGATAATAGTGAGTGTAATAGGTATAGTAATTGTCGTTCTATCGATCATAATTGCATAATATGGTTAATAATATGAGTTAGAATGATAATAGTGATTGTAATAAATATCGTAATTGTTGTTCTGTCGATCATATAAGCACAATATGTCTAATAATATGAGTTAGATTGATAATAATAAGAGTAATAAGTATAGTAATTGTCGTTCTATCGGTCATATAACCATAATATCGCTAATAATATGAGTTAGATTGATAATAGTGAGTGTAATAAGTATAGTAATTGTCGTTCTATCGATCATAAGCATAATATGTGTAATACTATGCGTTAGATTGATAATAATAAGAGTAATAAGTATAGTAATTGTCGTTCTATCGATCATATAAGCATAATATGGCTAATAATATGAGTTATATTGATAATAATAAGAGTAATAAGTATAGTAGTTGTCGTTCTATCGATCATATAAGCACAATATGGCTAATAATATGAGTTAGATTGATAATAATAAGAGTTATAAGTATAGTAATTGCCGTTCTATCGATCATATAAGCATAATATGGCTAATAATATGAGTTAGATTGATAATAATAAGAGTAATAAGTATAGTCAATGTCGTGCTATCGATCATATCTGCATAATATGGTTAATAATATGAGTTAGATTGATAATAGTGAGTGTAATAAGTATAGTAATTGTCGTTCTATCGATCATATTAGCATAATATGGTTAATAATATGAGTTAGATTGATAATAATAAGTGTGATAAGTATAGTAATTGTCGTTCTATCGATCATATCTGCATAATATGGTTAATAATATGAGTTAAATTGATAATAATAAGAGTAATAAGTATAGTAATTGTCGTTCTATCGATCATATAAGCATAATATGGCTAATAATATGAGTTAGATCGATAATGATAAGAGTAATAAGCACAGTAATTGTCGTTCTATCAATCATATAAGCATAATATGGCTAATAATATGAGTCAGATTGATAATAATAAGTGTAGTGAGTATAGTAATTGTCGTTCTATCGATCATATAAACATAATATGGCTAATAATATGAGTTAGATCGATAATGATAAGAGTAATAAGTACAGTAATTGTAGTTCTGTCGATCATATCAGCATAATATGGCTAATAATATGAGTTAGATTGATAATAATAACAGTAATAAGTATAGTAATTGTCGTTCTATCGATAATATAAGCATAATATGGCTAATAATATGAGTTAGATTGATAACAATAAGAGTAATAAGTGTAGTAATTGTCGTTCTATCGATCATATAAACATAATATGGCTAATAATATGAGTTAGATCGATAATGATAAGAGTAATAAGTACAGTAATTGTAGTTCTGTCGATCATATCAGCATAATATGGCTAATAATATGAGTTAGATTGATAATAATAACAGTAATAAGTATAGTAATTGTCGTTCTATCGATAATATAAGCATAATATGGCTAATAATATGAGTTAGATTGATAACAATAAGAGTAATAAGTGTAGTAATTGTCGTTCTATTGATCATATCTGCATAATATGGTTAATAATATGAGTTAGATTGATGATAAGAAGAGCAATGAGTGTAGTATTTGTCGTACTATCGATCATATAAGCATAATATGGCTAATAATATGAGTTAGATTTATAATAATAGGAGTAATAAGTATAGTAATTGTCGTTCTATCGATCATATAAGCACAATATGGCTAATAATATGAGTTAGGTTGATAATAATAACAGTAATAAGTATAGTAATTGTCGTTCTATCGATAATATAAGCATAATATGGCTAATAATATGAGTTAGATTGATAATACTAAGAGTAGTGAGTATAGTAATTCTCATTCTATCGATCATATAAGGATAATATGGCTAATAATATGAGTTAGATTAATTGTAATAATAAGCGTAATAAGTATAGTAATTGTCGTTCTATCGATAATATAAGCATAATATGGCTAATAATATGAGTTAGGTAGATAATAATAAGAGTAATAAGTATAGTAATTGTCGTTCTATCGATCATTTAAGCATAATATGGCTAATAATATGAGTTAGATTGATAATAATAAGAGTAATGAGTATAGTAATTGTCGTTCTATCGATCATATAAGCATAATATGGCTAATAATATGAGTTAGATTGATAATAATAAGAGTAATAGGTATAGTAATTGTCGTTCTATCGATCATTTAAGCATAATATGGCTAATAATATGAGTTAGATTGATAATAATAAGTGTAATAAGTATAGTAATTGTCGTTCTATCGATCATAATTGCATAATATGGTTAATAATATGAGTTCGATTCATAATAATAAGAGTAATAAGTATAGTAATTGTCGTTCTATCGATCATTTAAGCATAAAATGGCTAATAATGTGAGTTAGGTTGATAATAATAAGAGTAGTAAGTGTAGTAATTGTCGTTCTATCGATCATATCTGCATAATATGGTTAATAATATGACTTAGATTGATAATAATAAGAGCAATTTGTATAGTAATTGTCGTACTATCGATCATATAAGCATAATATGGCTAATAAGGTGAGTTAGATTGATAACAGTGAGTGTAATAAATATAGTAATTGTTCTGTCGATCATATAAGCACAATATGTCTAATAATATGAGTTAGATTGATAATAATAAGAGTAATAAGTATAGTAATTGTCGTTCTATCGGTCATATAACCATAATATCGCTAATAATATGAGTTAGATTAATAATAGTGAGTGTAATAGGTATAGTAATTGTCGTTCTATCGATCATAATTGCATAATATGGTTAATAATATGAGTTAGAATGATAATAGTGATTGTAATAAATATCGTAATTGTTGTTCTGTCGATCATATAAGCACAATATGTCTAATAATATGAGTTAGATTGATAATAATAAGAGTAATAAGTATAGTAATTGTCGTTCTATCGGTCATATAACCATAATATCGCTAATAATATGAGTTAGATTGATAATAGTGAGTGTAATAAGTATAGTAATTGTCGTTCTATCGATCATAAGCATAGTATGGGTAATACTATGAGTTAGATTGATAATAATAAGAGTAATAAGTATAGTAATTGTCGTTCTATCGATCATATAAGCATAATATGGCTAATAATATGAGTTATATTGATAATAATAAGAGTAATAAGTATAGTAGTTGTCGTTCTATCGATCATATAAGCACAATATGGCTAATAATATGAGTTAGATTGATAATAATAAGAGTTATAAGTATAGTAATTGCCGTTCTATCGATCATATAAGCATAATATGGCTAATAATATGAGTTAGATTGATAATAATAAGTGTAATAAGTATAGTAATTGTCGTTCTATCGATCATAATTGCATAATATGGTTAATAATATGAGTTAGATTGATAATAATAAGAACAATGAGTATAGTAATTGTCGTACTATCGGTCATATAAGCATAATATGGCTAATACTATGAGTTAGATTTATAATAACAAGAGTAATAAATATAGTAATTGTCGTTCTATCGATCATATCTGCATAATATGGTTAATAATATGAGTTAGATTGATAATAGTAAGAGTAATGAGTATAGTAATTGTCGTACTATCGATCATATAAGCATAATATGGCTAATAATATGAGTTAGATTTATAATAATAAGAGTAATAAGTATAGTAATTGTCGTTCGATCGATCATATAAGCACAATATGGCTAATAATATGAGTTAGATTGATAATAATAGGAGTAATAAGTATAGTAATTGTCGTTCTATCGAGCATATCTGCATAATATGGTTAATAAAATGAGTTAGATTGATAATAATAAGAGTAATAAGTATAGTAATTGTCGTTCTATCGATCATATAAGCATAATATGGCTAATAATATGAGTTAGATTGATAATAACAAGAGTAGTGAGTATAGTAATTGCCGTTCTATCGATCATAATTGCATAATATGGTTAATAATATGAGTTCGATTCATAATAATAAGAGTAATAAGTATAGTAATTGTCGTTCTATCGATCATTTAAGCATAAAATGGCTAATAATGTGAGTTAGGTTGATAATAATAAGAGTAATAAGTATAGTAATTGTCGTTCTATCGATCATTTAAGCATAATATGGCTAATAATATGAGTTAGATTGATAATAGTGAGTGTAATAGGTATAGTAATTGTCGTTCTATCGATCATAATTGCATAATATGGTTAATAATATGAGTTAGAATGATAATAGTGATTGTAATAAATATCGTAATTGTTGTTCTGTCGATCATATAAGCACAATATGTCTAATAATATGAGTTAGATTGATAATAATAAGAGTAATAAGTATAGTAATTGTCGTTCTATCGGTCATATAACCATAATATCGCTAATAATATGAGTTAGATTGATAATAGTGAGTGTAATAAGTATAGTAATTGTCGTTCTATCGATCATAAGCATAATATGTGTAATACTATGCGTTAGATTGATAATAATAAGAGTAATAAGTATAGTAATTGTCGTTCTATCGATCATATAAGCATAATATGGCTAATAATATGAGTTATATTGATAATAATAAGAGTAATAAGTATAGTAGTTGTCGTTCTATCGATCATATAAGCACAATATGGCTAATAATATGAGTTAGATTGATAATAATAAGAGTTATAAGTATAGTAATTGCCGTTCTATCGATCATATAAGCATAATATGGCTAATAATATGAGTTAGATTGATAATAATAAGAGTAATAAGTATAGTCAATGTCGTGCTATCGATCATATCTGCATAATATGGTTAATAATATGAGTTAGATTGATAATAGTGAGTGTAATAAGTATAGTAATTGTCGTTCTATCGATCATATTAGCATAATATGGTTAATAATATGAGTTAGATTGATAATAATAAGTGTGATAAGTATAGTAATTGTCGTTCTATCGATCATATCTGCATAATATGGTTAATAATATGAGTTAAATTGATAATAATAAGAGTAATAAGTATAGTAATTGTCGTTCTATCGATCATATAAGCATAATATGGCTAATAATATGAGTTAGATCGATAATGATAAGAGTAATAAGCACAGTAATTGTCGTTCTATCAATCATATAAGCATAATATGGCTAATAATATGAGTCAGATTGATAATAATAAGTGTAGTGAGTATAGTAATTGTCGTTCTATCGATCATATAAACATAATATGGCTAATAATATGAGTTAGATCGATAATGATAAGAGTAATAAGTACAGTAATTGTAGTTCTGTCGATCATATCAGCATAATATGGCTAATAATATGAGTTAGATTGATAATAATAACAGTAATAAGTATAGTAATTGTCGTTCTATCGATAATATAAGCATAATATGGCTAATAATATGAGTTAGATTGATAACAATAAGAGTAATAAGTGTAGTAATTGTCGTTCTATCGATCATATAAACATAATATGGCTAATAATATGAGTTAGATCGATAATGATAAGAGTAATAAGTACAGTAATTGTAGTTCTGTCGATCATATCAGCATAATATGGCTAATAATATGAGTTAGATTGATAATAATAACAGTAATAAGTATAGTAATTGTCGTTCTATCGATAATATAAGCATAATATGGCTAATAATATGAGTTAGATTGATAACAATAAGAGTAATAAGTGTAGTAATTGTCGTTCTATTGATCATATCTGCATAATATGGTTAATAATATGAGTTAGATTGATGATAAGAAGAGCAATGAGTGTAGTATTTGTCGTACTATCGATCATATAAGCATAATATGGCTAATAATATGAGTTAGATTTATAATAATAGGAGTAATAAGTATAGTAATTGTCGTTCTATCGATCATATAAGCACAATATGGCTAATAATATGAGTTAGGTTGATAATAATAACAGTAATAAGTATAGTAATTGTCGTTCTATCGATAATATAAGCATAATATGGCTAATAATATGAGTTAGATTGATAATACTAAGAGTAGTGAGTATAGTAATTCTCATTCTATCGATCATATAAGGATAATATGGCTAATAATATGAGTTAGATTAATTGTAATAATAAGCGTAATAAGTATAGTAATTGTCGTTCTATCGATAATATAAGCATAATATGGCTAATAATATGAGTTAGGTAGATAATAATAAGAGTAATAAGTATAGTAATTGTCGTTCTATCGATCATTTAAGCATAATATGGCTAATAATATGAGTTAGATTGATAATAATAAGAGTAATGAGTATAGTAATTGTCGTTCTATCGATCATATAAGCATAATATGGCTAATAATATGAGTTAGATTGATAATAATAAGAGTAATAGGTATAGTAATTGTCGTTCTATCGATCATTTAAGCATAATATGGCTAATAATATGAGTTAGATTGATAATAATAAGTGTAATAAGTATAGTAATTGTCGTTCTATCGATCATAATTGCATAATATGGTTAATAATATGAGTTCGATTCATAATAATAAGAGTAATAAGTATAGTAATTGTCGTTCTATCGATCATTTAAGCATAAAATGGCTAATAATGTGAGTTAGGTTGATAATAATAAGAGTAGTAAGTGTAGTAATTGTCGTTCTATCGATCATATCTGCATAATATGGTTAATAATATGACTTAGATTGATAATAATAAGAGCAATTTGTATAGTAATTGTCGTACTATCGATCATATAAGCATAATATGGCTAATAAGGTGAGTTAGATTGATAACAGTGAGTGTAATAAATATAGTAATTGTTCTGTCGATCATATAAGCACAATATGTCTAATAATATGAGTTAGATTGATAATAATAAGAGTAATAAGTATAGTAATTGTCGTTCTATCGGTCATATAACCATAATATCGCTAATAATATGAGTTAGATTAATAATAGTGAGTGTAATAGGTATAGTAATTGTCGTTCTATCGATCATAATTGCATAATATGGTTAATAATATGAGTTAGAATGATAATAGTGATTGTAATAAATATCGTAATTGTTGTTCTGTCGATCATATAAGCACAATATGTCTAATAATATGAGTTAGATTGATAATAATAAGAGTAATAAGTATAGTAATTGTCGTTCTATCGGTCATATAACCATAATATCGCTAATAATATGAGTTAGATTGATAATAGTGAGTGTAATAAGTATAGTAATTGTCGTTCTATCGATCATAAGCATAATATGGGTAATACTATGAGTTAGATTGATAATAATAAGAGTAATAAGTATAGTAATTGTCGTTCTATCGATCATATAAGCATAATATGGCTAATAATATGAGTTATATTGATAATAATAAGAGTAATAAGTATAGTAGTTGTCGTTCTATCGATCATATAAGCACAATATGGCTAATAATATGAGTTAGATTGATAATAATAAGAGTTATAAGTATAGTAATTGCCGTTCTATCGATCATATAAGCATAATATGGCTAATAATATGAGTTAGATTGATAATAATAAGTGTAATAAGTATAGTAATTGTCGTTCTATCGATCATAATTGCATAATATGGTTAATAATATGAGTTAGATTGATAATAATAAGAACAATGAGTATAGTAATTGTCGTACTATCGGTCATATAAGCATAATATGGCTAATACTATGAGTTAGATTTATAATAACAAGAGTAATAAATATAGTAATTGTCGTTCTATCGATCATATCTGCATAATATGGTTAATAATATGAGTTAGATTGATAATAGTAAGAGTAATAAGTATAGTAATTGTCGTTCTATCGATCATAATTGCATAATATGGTTAATAATATGAGTTAGATTGATAATAATAAGAACAATGAGTATAGTAATTGTCGTACTATCGGTCATATAAGCATAATATGGCTAATACTATGAGTTAGATTTATAATAACAAGAGTAATAAATATAGTAATTGTCGTTCTATCGATCATATCTGCATAATATGGTTAATAATATGAGTTAGATTGATAATAGTAAGAGTAATGAGTATAGTAATTGTCGTACTATCGATCATATAAGCATAATATGGCTAATAATATGAGTTAGATTTATAATAATAAGAGTAATAAGTATAGTAATTGTCGTTCGATCGATCATATAAGCACAATATGGCTAATAATATGAGTTAGATTGATAATAATAGGAGTAATAAGTATAGTAATTGTCGTTCTATCGAGCATATCTGCATAATATGGTTAATAAAATGAGTTAGATTGATAATAATAAGAGTAATAAGTATAGTAATTGTCGTTATATCGATCATATAAGCATAATATGGCTAATAATATGAGTTAGATTGATAATAACAAGAGTAGTGAGTATAGTAATTGCCGTTCTATCGATCATAATTGCATAATATGGTTAATAATATGAGTTCGATTCATAATAATAAGAGTAATAAGTATAGTAATTGCCGTTCTATCGATCATTTAAGCATAAAATGGCTAATAATGTGAGTTAGGTTGATAATAATAAGAGTAATAAGTATAGTAATTGTCGTTCTATCGATCATTTAAGCATAATATGGCTAATAATATGAGTTAGATTGATAATAGTGAGTGTAATAGGTATAGTAATTGTCGTTCTATCGATCATAATTGCATAATATGGTTAATAATATGAGTTAGAATGATAATAGTGATTGTAATAAATATCGTAATTGTTGTTCTGTCGATCATATAAGCACAATATGTCTAATAATATGAGTTAGATTGATAATAATAAGAGTAATAAGTATAGTAATTGTCGTTCTATCGGTCATATAACCATAATATCGCTAATAATATGAGTTAGATTGATAATAGTGAGTGTAATAAGTATAGTAATTGTCGTTCTATCGATCATAAGCATAATATGGGTAATACTATGAGTTAGATTGATAATAATAAGAGTAATAAGTATAGTAATTGTCGTTCTATCGATCATAATTGCATAATATGGTTAATAATATGAGTTGGAATGATAATAGTGAGTGTAATAAGTATAGTAATTGTCGTTCTATCGATCTTATAAGCATAATATGGCTAATAATATGAGTTAGGTTGATAATAATAAGAGTAATAAGTATAGTAATTGTCGTTCTATCGATCATATAAGCATAATATGGCTAATAATATGAGTTAGATTGATAATAACAAGAGTAGTGAGTACAGTAATTGTCGTTCTATCGGTCATATAACCATAATATCGCTAATAATATGAGTTAGATTAATAATAGTGAGTGTAATAGGTATAGTAATTGTCGTTCTATCGAACATAATTGCATAATATGGTTAATAATATGAGTTAGAATGATAATAGTGATTGTAATAAATATCGTAATTGTTGTTCTGTCGATCATATAAGCACAATATGTCTAATAATATGAGTTAGATTGATAATAATAAGAGTAATAAGTATAGTAATTGTCGTTCTATCGGTCATATAACCATAATATCGCTAATAATATGAGTTAGATTGATAATAATAAGAGTAATAAGTATAGTAATTGTCGTTCTATCGATCATATAAGCATAATCTGGCTAATAATATGAGTTATATTGATAATAATAAGAGTAATAAGTATAGTAGTTGTCGTTCTATCGATCATATAAGCACAATATGGCTAATAATATGAGTTAGATTGATAATAATAAGAGTTATAAGTATAGTAATTGCCGTTCTATCGATCATATAAGCATAATATGGCTAATAATATGAGTTAGATTGATAATAATAAGTGTAATAAGTATAGTAATTGTCGTTCTATCGATCATAATTGCATAATATGGTTAATAATATGAGTTAGATTGATAATAATAAGAACAATGAGTATAGTAATTGTCGTACTATCGGTCATATAAGCATAATATGGCTAATACTATGAGTTAGATTTATAATAACAAGAGTAATAAATATAGTAATTGTCGTTCTATCGATCATATCTGCATAATATGGTTAATAATATGAGTTACATTGATAATAGTAAGAGTAATGAGTATAGTAATTGTCGTACTATCGATCATATAAGCATAATATGGCTAATAATATGAGTTAGATTTATAATAATAAGAGTAATAAGTATAGTAATTGTCGTTCTATCGATCATATAAGCACAATATGGCTAATAATATGAGTTAGATTGATAATAATAGGAGTAATAAGTATAGTAATTGTCGTTCTATCGAGCATATCTGCATAATATGGTTAATAAAATGAGTTAGATTGATAATAATAAGAGTAATAAGTATAGTAATTGTCGTTCTATCGATCATATAAGCATAATATGGCTAATAATATGAGTTAGATTGATAATAACAAGAGTAGTGAGTATAGTAATTGTCGTTCTATCGATCATAATTGCATAATATGGTTAATAATATGAGTTCGATTCATAATAATAAGAGTAATAAGTATAGTAATTGTCGTTCTATCGATCATATCTGCATAATATGGTTAATAGTATGAGTTAGATTGATAATAATAAGAGTAATAAGTATAGTAATTGTCGTTATATCGATCATATAAGCACAATATGGCTAATAATATGAGTTAGATTGATAATAATAGGAGTAATAAGTGTAGTAATTGTCGTTCTATCGAGCATATCTGCATAATATGGTTAATAAAATGAGTTAGATTGATAATAATAAGAGTAATAAGTATAGTAATTGTCGTTCTATCGATCATATCTGCATAATATGGTTAATAATATGAGTTAGATTGATAATAATAAGAGTAGTGAGTATAGTAATTGTCGTTCTATCGATCATATAAGCACAATATGGCTAATAATATGAGTTAGATCGATAATGATAAGAGTAATAAGTACAGTAATTGTCGTTCTATCGATCATATAAGCATAATATGGCTAATAATTTCAGTTAGATTGATAATAATAAGAGTAGTGAGTATAGTAATTGTCGTTCTATCGATCATATAAGCACAATATGGCTAATAATATGAGTTAGATCGATAATGATAAGAGTAATAAGTACAGTAATTGTCGTTCTATCGATCATATAAGCATAATATAGCTAATAATTTCAGTTAGATTGATAATACTAAGAGTAGTGAGTATAGTAATTGTCGTTCTATCGATCATATAAACATAATATGGCTAATAATATGAGTTAGATCGATAATGATAAGAGTAATAAGTACAGTAATTGTAGTTCTGTCGATCATATAAGCATAATATGGCTAATAATATGAGTTAGATTGATAATAATAACACTAATAAGTATAGTAATTGTCGTTTTATCGATAATATAAGCATAATATGGCTAATAATATGAGTTAGGTTGATAATAATAAGAGTAATAAGTATAGTGATTGTTGTTCTTTCGATCATATAAGCATAATATGGCTAATAATATGAGTTAGGTTGATAGTAATAAGAGTAATAAGTATAGTCAATGTCGTGCTATCGATCATATCTGCATAATATGGTTAATAATATGAGTTAGATTGATAATAGTGAGTGTAATAAGTATAGTAATTGTCGTTCTATCGATCATATTAGCATAATATGGTTAATAATATGAGTTAGATTGATAATAATAAGTGTAATAAGTATAGTAATTGTCGTTCTATCGATCATATCTGCATAATATGGTTAATAATATGAGTTAGATTGATAATAGTGAGTGTAATAAGTATAGAAATTGTCGTTCTATCGATCATATCTGCATAATATGGTTAATAATATGAGTTAAATTGATAATAATAAGAGTAATAAGTATAGTAATTGTCGTTCTATCGATCATATAAGCATAATATGGCTAATAATATGAGTTAGATCGATAATGATAAGAGTAATAAGCACAGTAATTGTCGTTCTATCAATCATATAAGCATAATATGGCTAATAATATGAGTCAGATTGATAATAATAAGTGTAGTGAGTATAGTAATTGTCGTTCTATCGATAATATAAACATAATATGGCTAATAATATGAGTTAGATCGATAATGATAAGAGTAATAAGTACAGTAATTGTAGTTCTGTCGATCATATAAGCATAATATGGCTAACAATATGAGTTAGATTGATAATAATAACAGTAATAAGTATAGTAATTGTCGTTCTATCGATAATATAAGCATAATATGGCTAATAATATGAGTTAGATTGATAACAATAAGAGTAATAAGTGTAGTAATTGTCGTTCTATTGATCATATCTGCATAATATGGTTAATAATATGAGTTAGATTGATGATAAGAAGAGCAATGAGTATAGTATTTGTCGTACTATCGATCATATAAGCATAATATGGCTAATAATATGAGTTAGATTTATAATAATAGGAGTAATAAGTATAGTAATTGTCGTTCTATCGATCATATAAGCACAATATGGCTAATAATATGAGTTAGGTTGATAATAATAACAGTAATAAGTATAGTAATTGTCGTTCTATCGATAATATAAGCATAATATGGCTAATAATATGAGTTAGATTGATAATACTAAGAGTAGTGAGTATAGTAATTCTCATTCTATCGATCATATAAGGATAATATGGCTAATAATATGAGTTAGATTAATTGTAATAATAAGCATAATAAGTATAGTAATTGTCGTTCTATCGATAATATAAGCATAATATGGCTAATAATATGAGTTAGGTAGATAATAATAAGAGTAATAAGTATAGTAATTGTCGTTCTATCGATCATTTAAGCATAATATGGCTAATAATATGAGTTAGATTGATAATAATAAGAGTAACGAGTATAGTAATTGTCGTTCTATCGATCATATAAGCATAATATGGCTAATAATATGAGTTAGATTTATAATAATAAGAGTAATAAGTATAGTAATTGTCGTTCTATCGATCATATCTGCATAATATGGTTAATAGTATGAGTTAGATTGATAATAATAAGTGTAATTAGTATAGTAATTGTCGTTCTATCGATCATAATTGCATAATATGGTTAATAATATGAGTTAGATTCATAATAATAAGAGTAATAAGTATAGTAATTGCCGTTCTATCGATCATTTAAGCATAAAATGGCTAATAATGTGAGTTAGGTTGATAATAGTAAGAGCAATAAGTGTAGTAATTGTCGTTCTATCGATCATATCTGCATAATATGGTTAATAATATGAGTTAGATTGATAATAATAAGAGCAATGAGTATAGTAATTGTCGTACTATCGATCATATAAGCATAATATGGCTAATAAGGTGAGTTAGATTGATAACAGTGAGTGTAATAAATATAGTAATTGTTCTGTCGATCATATAAGCACAATATGTCTAATAATATGAGTTAGATTGATAATAATAAGAGTAATAAGTATAGTAATTGTCGTTCTATCGGTCATATGACCATAATATCGCTAATAATATGAGTTAGATTAATAATAGTGAGTGTAATAAGTATAGTAATTGTCGTTCTATAGATCATAATTGCATAATATGGTTAATAATATGAGTTAGAATGATAATAGTGAGTGTAATATGTATAGTAATTGTCGTTCTATCGATCTTATAAGCATAATATGGCTAATAATATGAGTTAGATTGATAATAATAAGAGTAATAAGTATAGTAATTGTCGTTCTATCGATCATATAAGCACAATATGGCTAAGAATATGAGTTGGAATGATAATAGTGAGTGTAATAAGTATAGTAATTGTCGTTCTATCGATCTTATAAGCATAATATGGCTAATAATATGAGTTAGGTTGATAATAATAAGAGTAATAAGTATAGTAATTGTCGTTCTATCGATCATATAAGCATAATATGGCTAATAATATGAGTTAGATTGATAATAATAAGAGTAATGAGTATAGTAATTGTCGTCCTATCGATCATATAAGCATAATAAGGCTAATAATATGAGTTAGATTTATAATAATAGGAGTAGTAAGTGTAGTAATTGACGTTCTATCGGTCATATAACCATAATATGGCTAATAATATGAGTTAGATTGATAATAGTGAGTGTAATAAGTATAGAAATTGTCGTTCTATCGAGCATATCTGCATAATATGGTTAATAATATGAGTTAGATTGATAATAATAAGAGTAATAAGTATAGTAATTGTCGTTCTATCGATCATAATTGCATAATATGGTTAATAATATGAGTTGGAATGATAATAGTGAGTGTAATAAGTATAGTAATTGTCGTTCTATCGATCTTATAAGCATAATATGGCTAATAATATGAGCTAGGTTGATAATAATAAGAGTAATAAGTATAGTAATTGTCGTTCTATCGATCATATAAGCATAATATGGCTAATAATATGAGTTAGATTGATAATAACAAGAGTAGTGAGTATAGTAATTGTCGTTCTATCGATCATATAAGCATAATATGGCTAATAATATGAGTTAGATTGATAATAATAACAGTAATAAGTATAGTAATTGTCGTTCTATCGGTAATATAAGCATAATATGGATAATAATATGAGTTAGGTTGATAATAATAAGAGTAATAAGTATAGTGATTGTTGTTCTTTCGATCATATAAGCATAATATGGCTAATAATATGAGTTAGGTTGATAGTAATAAGAGTAATAAGTATAGTCAATGTCGTGCTATCGATCATATCTGCATAATATTGTTAATAATATGAGTTAGATTGATAATAGTGAGTGTAATAAGTATAGTAATTGTCGTTCTATCGATCATATTTGCATAATATGGTTAATAATATGAGTTAGATTGATAATAATAAGTGTAATAAGTATAGTAATTGTCGTTCTATCGATCATATCTGCATAATATGGTTAATAATATGAGTTAGATTGATAATAGTGAGTGTAATAAGTATAGAAATTGTCGTTCTATCGATCATATCTGCATAATATGGTTAATAATATGAGTTAAATTGATAATAATAAGAGTAATAAGTATAGTAATTGTCGTTCTATCGATCATATAAGCATAATATGGCTAATAATATGAGTTAGATCGATAATGATAAGAGTAATAAGCACAGTAATTGTCGTTCTATCAATCATATAAGCATAATATGGCTAATAATATGAGTCAGATTGATAATAATAAGTGTAGTGAGTATAGTAATTGTCGTTCTATCGATCATATAAACATAATATGGCTAATAATATGAGTTAGATCGATAATGATAAGAGTAATAAGTACAGTAATTGTAGTTCTGTCGATCATATCAGCATAACATGGCTAATAATATGAGTTAGATTGATAATAATAACAGTAATAAGTATAGTAATTGTCGTTCTATCGATAATATAAGCATAATATGGCTAATAATATGAGTTAGATTGATAACAATAAGAGTAATAAGTGTAGTAATTGTCGTTCTATTGATCATATCTGCATAATATGGTTAATAATATGAGTTAGATTGATGATAAGAAGAGCAATGAGTGTAGTATTTGTCGTACTATCGATCATATAAGCATAATATGGCTAATAATATGAGTTAGATTTATAATAATAGGAGTAATAAGTATAGTAATTGTCGTTCTATCGATCATATAAGCACAATATGGCTAATAATATGAGTTAGGTTGATAATAATAACAGTAATAAGTATAGTAATTGTCGTTCTATCGATAATATAAGCATAATATGGCTAATAATATGAGTTAGATTGATAATACTAAGAGTAGTGAGTATAGTAATTCTCATTCTATCGATCATATAAGGATAATATGGCTAATAATATGAGTTAGATTAATTGTAATAATAAGCGTAATAAGTATAGTAATTGTCGTTCTATCGATAATATAAGCATAATATGGCTAATAATATGAGTTAGATTGATAATAATAAGAGTAATGAGTATAGTAATTGTCGTCCTATCGATCATATAAGCATAATAAGGCTAATAATATGAGTTAGATTTATAATAATAGGAGTAGTAAGTGTAGTAATTGACGTTCTATCGGTCATATAACCATAATATGGCTAATAATATGAGTTAGATTGATAATAGTGAGTGTAATAAGTATAGAAATTGTCGTTCTATCGAGCATATCTGCATAATATGGTTAATAATATGAGTTAGATTGATAATAATAAGAGTAATAAGTATAGTAATTGTCGTTCTATCGATCATAATTGCATAATATGGTTAATAATATGAGTTGGAATGATAATAGTGAGTGTAATAAGTATAGTAATTGTCGTTCTATCGATCTTATAAGCATAATATGGCTAATAATATGAGCTAGGTTGATAATAATAAGAGTAATAAGTATAGTAATTGTCGTTCTATCGATCATATAAGCATAATATGGCTAATAATATGAGTTAGATTGATAATAACAAGAGTAGTGAGTATAGTAATTGTCGTTCTATCGATCATATAAGCATAATATGGCTAATAATATGAGTTAGATTGATAATAGTGAGTGTAATAAGTATAGAAATTGTCGTTCTATCGATCATATCTGCATAATATGGTTAATAATATGAGTTAAATTGATAATAATAAGAGTAATAAGTATAGTAATTGTCGTTCTATCGATCATATAAGCATAATATGGCTAATAATATGAGTTAGATCGATAATGATAAGAGTAATAAGCACAGTAATTGTCGTTCTATCAATCATATAAGCATAATATGGCTAATAATATGAGTCAGATTGATAATAATAAGTGTAGTGAGTATAGTAATTGTCGTTCTATCGATCATATAAACATAATATGGCTAATAATATGAGTTAGATCGATAATGATAAGAGTAATAAGTACAGTAATTGTAGTTCTGTCGATCATATCAGCATAATATGGCTAATAATATGAGTTAGATTGATAATAATAACAGTAATAAGTATAGTAATTGTCGTTCTATCGATAATATAAGCATAATATGGCTAATAATATGAGTTAGATTGATAACAATAAGAGTAATAAGTGTAGTAATTGTCGTTCTATTGATCATATCTGCATAATATGGTTAATAATATGAGTTAGATTGATGATAAGAAGAGCAATGAGTGTAGTATTTGTCGTACTATCGATCATATAAGCATAATATGGCTAATAATATGAGTTAGATTTATAATAATAGGAGTAATAAGTATAGTAATTGTCGTTCTATCGATCATATAAGCACAATATGGCTAATAATATGAGTTAGGTTGATAATAATAACAGTAATAAGTATAGTAATTGTCGTTCTATCGATAATATAAGCATAATATGGCTAATAATATGAGTTAGATTGATAATACTAAGAGTAGTGAGTATAGTAATTCTCATTCTATCGATCATATAAGGATAATATGGCTAATAATATGAGTTAGATTAATTGTAATAATAAGCGTAATAAGTATAGTAATTGTCGTTCTATCGATAATATAAGCATAATATGGCTAATAATATGAGTTAGGTAGATAATAATAAGAGTAATAAGTATAGTAATTGTCGTTCTATCGATCATTTAAGCATAATATGGCTAATAATATGAGTTAGATTGATAATAATAAGAGTAATGAGTATAGTAATTGTCGTTCTATCGATCATATAAGCATAATATGGCTAATAATATGAGTTAGATTGATAATAATAAGAGTAATAAGTATAGTAATTGTCGTTCTATCGATCATTTAAGCATAATATGGCTAATAATATGAGTTAGATTGATAATAATAAGTGTAATAAGTATAGTAATTGTCGTTCTATCGATCATAATTGCATAATATGGTTAATAATATGAGTTCGATTCATAATAATAAGAGTAATAAGTATAGTAATTGTCGTTCTATCGATCATTTAAGCATAAAATGGCTAATAATGTGAGTTAGGTTGATAATAATAAGAGTAATAAGTGTAGTAATTGTCGTTCTATCGATCATATCTGCATAATATGGTTAATAATATGAGTTAGATTGATAATAATAAGAGCAATTTGTATAGTAATTGTCGTACTATCGATCATATAAGCATAATATGGCTAATAAGGTGAGTTAGATTGATAACAGTGAGTGTAATAAATATAGTAATTGTTCTGTCGATCATATAAGCACAATATGTCTAATAATATGAGTTAGATTGATAATAATAAGAGTAATAAGTATAGTAATTGTCGTTCTATCGGTCATATAACCATAATATCGCTAATAATATGAGTTTGATTAATAATAGTGAGTGTAATAGGTATAGTAATTGTCGTTCTATCGATCATAATTGCATAATATGGTTAATAATATGAGTTAGAATGATAATAGTGATTGTAATAAATATCGTAATTGTTGTTCTGTCGATCATATAAGCACAATATGTCTAATAATATGAGTTAGATTGATAATAATAAGAGTAATAAGTATAGTAATTGTCGTTCTATCGGTCATATAACCATAATATCGCTAATAATATGAGTTAGATTGATAATAGTGAGTGTAATAAGTATAGTAATTGTCGTTCTATCGATCATAAGCATAATATGGGTAATACTATGAGTTAGATTGATAATAATAAGAGTAATAAGTATAGTAATTGTCGTTCTATCGATCATATAAGCATAATATGGCTAATAATATGAGTTATATTGATAATAATAAGAGTAATAAGTATAGTAGTTGTCGTTCTATCGATCATATAAGCACAATATGGCTAATAATATGAGTTAGATTGATAATAATGAGAGTTATAAGTATAGTAATTGCCGTTCTATCGATCATATAAGCATAATATGGCTAATAATATGAGTTAGATTGATAATAATAAGTGTAATATGTATAGCAATTGTCGTTCTATCGATCATAATTGCATAATATGGTTAATAATATGAGTTAGATTGATAATAATAAGAACAATGAGTATAGTAATTGTCGTACTATCGGTCATATAAGCATAATATGGCTAATACTATGAGTTAGATTTATAATAACAAGAGTAATAAATATAGTAATTGTCGTTCTATCGATCATATCTGCATAATATGGTTAATAATATGAGTTAGATTGATAATAGTAAGAGTAATGAGTATAGTAATTGTCGTACTATCGATCATATAAGCATAATATGGCTAATAATATGAGTTAGATTTATAATAATAAGAGTAATAAGTATAGTAATTGTCGTTCGATCGATCATATAAGCACAATATGGCTAATAATATGAGTTAGATTGATAATAATAGGAGTAATAAGTATAGTAATTGTCGTTCTATCGAGCATATCTGCATAATATGGTTAATAAAATGAGTTAGATTGATAATAATAAGAGTAATAAGTATAGTAATTGTCGTTCTATCGATCATATAAGCATAATATGGCTAATAATATGAGTTAGGTTGATAGTAATAAGAGTAATAAGTATAGTCAATGTCGTGCTATCGATCATATCTGCATAATATTGTTAATAATATGAGTTAGATTGATAATAGTGAGTGTAATAAGTATAGTAATTGTCGTTCTATCGATCATATTAGCATAATATGGTTAATAATATGAGTTAGATTGATAATAATAAGTGTAATAAGTATAGTAATTGTCGTTCTATCGATCATATCTGCATAATATGGATAATAATATGAGTTAGATTGATAATAGTGAGTGTAATAAGTATAGAAATTGTCGTTCTATCGATCATATCTGCATAATATGGTTAATAATATGAGTTAAATTGATAATAATAAGAGTAATAAGTATAGTAATTGTCGTTCTATCGATCATATAAGCATAATATGGCTAATAATATGAGTTAGATCGATAATGATAAGAGTAATAAGCACAGTAATTGTCGTTCTATCAATCATATAAGCATAATATGGCTAATAATATGAGTCAGATTGATAATAATAAGTGTAGTGAGTATAGTAATTGTCGTTCTATCGATCATATAAACATAATATGGCTAATAATATGAGTTAGATCGATAATGATAAGAGTAATAAGTACAGTAATTGTAGTTCTGTCGATCATATCAGCATAATATGGCTAATAATATGAGTTAGATTGATAATAATAACAGTAATAAGTATAGTAATTGTCTTTCTATCGATAATATAAGCATAATATGGCTAATAATATGAGTTAGATTGATAACAATAAGAGTAATAAGTGTAGTAATTGTCGTTCTATTGATCATATCTGCATAATATGGTTAATAATATGAGTTAGATTGATGATAAGAAGAGCAATGAGTGTAGTATTTGTCGTACTATCGATCATATAAGCATAATATGGCTAATAATATGAGTTAGATTTATAATAATAGGAGTAATAAGTATAGTAATTGTCGTTCTATCGATCATATAAGCACAATATGGCTAATAATATGAGTTAGGTTGATAATAATAACAGTAATAAGTATAGTAATTGTCGTTCTATCGATAATATAAGCATAATATGGCTAATAATATGAGTTAGATTGATAATACTAAGAGTAGTGAGTATAGTAATTCTCATTCTATCGATCATATAAGGATAATATGGCTAATAATATGAGTTAGATTAATTGTAATAATGAGCGTAATAAGTATAGTAATTGTCGTTCTATCGATAATATAAGCATAATATGGCTAATAATATGAGTTAGGTAGATAATAATAAGAGTAATAAGTATAGTAATTGTCGTTCTATCGATCATTTAAGCATAATATGGCTAATAATATGAGTTAGATTGATAATAATAAGAGTAATGAGTATAGTAATTGTCGTTCTATCGATCATATAAGCATAATATGGCTAATAATATGAGTTAGATTGATAATAATAAGAGTAATAAGTATAGTAATTGTCGTTCTATCGATCATTTAAGCATAATATGGCTAATAATATGAGTTAGATTGATAATAATAAGTGTAATAAGTATAGTAATTGTCGTTCTATCGATCATAATTGCATAATATGGTTAATAATATGAGTTCGATTCATAATAATAAGAGTAATAAGTATAGTAATTGTCGTTCTATCGATCATTTAAGCATAAAATGGCTAATAATGTGAGTTAGGTTGATAATAATAAGAGTAATAAGTGTAGTAATTGTCGTTCTATCGATCATATCTGCATAATATGGTTAATAATATGAGTTAGATTGATAATAATAAGAGCAATTTGTATAGTAATTGTCGTACTATCGATCATATAAGCATAATATGGCTAATAAGGTGAGTTAGATTGATAACAGTGAGTGTAATAAATATAGTAATTGTTCTGTCGATCATATAAGCACAATATGTCTAATAATATGAGTTAGATTGATAATAATAAGAGTAATAAGTATAGTAATTGTCGTTCTATCGGTCATATAACCATAATATCGCTAATAATATGAGTTAGATTAATAATAGTGAGTGTAATAGGTATAGTAATTGTCGTTCTATCGATCATAATTGCATAATATGGTTAATAATATGAGTTAGAATGATAATAGTGATTGTAATAAATATCGTAATTGTTGTTCTGTCGATCATATAAGCACAATATGTCTAATAATATGAGTTAGATTGATAATAATAAGAGTAATAAGTATAGTAATTGTCGATCTATCGGTCATATAACCATAATATCGCTAATAATATGAGTTAGATTGATAATAGTGAGTGTAATAAGTATAGTAATTGTCGTTCTATCGATCATAAGCATAATATGGGTAATACTATGAGTTAGATTGATAATAATAAGAGTAATAAGTATAGTAATTGTCGTTCTATCGATCATATAAGCATAATATGGCTAATAATATGAGTTAGATTGATAATAATAAGTGTAATAAGTATAGTAATTGTCGTTCTATCGATCATAATTGCATAATATGGTTAATAATATGAGTTAGATTGATAATAATAAGAACAATGAGTATAGTAATTGTCGTACTATCGGTCATATAAGCATAATATGGCTAATACTATGAGTTAGATTTATAATAACAAGAGTAATAAATATAGTAATTGTCGTTCTATCGATCATATCTGCATAATACGGTTAATAATATGAGTTAGATTGATAATAGTAAGAGTAATGAGTATAGTAATTGTCGTACTATCGATCATATAAGCATAATATGGCTAATAATATGAGTTAGATTTATAATAATAAGAGTAATAAGTATAGTAATTGTCGTTCGATCGATCATATAAGCACAATATGGCTAATAATATGAGTTAGATTGATAATAATAGGAGTAATAAGTATAGTAATTGTCGTTCTATCGAGCATATCTGCATAATATGGTTAATAAAATGAGTTAGATTGATAATAATAAGAGTAATAAGTATAGTAATTGTCGTTCTATCGATCATATAAGCATAATATGGCTAATAATATGAGTTAGATTGATAATAACAAGAGTAGTGAGTATAGTAATTGTCGTTCTATCGATCATAATTGCATAATATGGTTAATAATATGAGTTCGATTCATAATAATAAGAGTAATAAGTATAGTAATTGTCGTTCTATCGATCATTTAAGCATAAAATGGCTAATAATGTGAGTTAGGTTGATAATAATAAGAGTAATAAGTATAGTAATTGTCGTTCTATCGATCATTTAAGCATAATATGGCTAATAATATGAGTTAGATTGATAATAGTGAGTGTAATAGGTATAGTAATTGTCGTTCTATCGATCATAATTGCATAATATGGTTAATAATATGAGTTAGAATGATAATAGTGATTGTAATAAATATCGTAATTGTTGTTCTGTCGATCATATAAGCACAATATGTCTAATAATATGAGTTAGATTGATAATAATAAGAGTAATAAGTATAGTAATTGTCGTTCTATCGGTCATATAACCATAATATCGCTAATAATATGAGTTAGATTGATAATAGTGAGTGTAATAAGTATAGTAATTGTCGTTCTATCGATCATAAGCATAATATGGGTAATACTATGAGTTAGATTGATAATAATAAGAGTAATAAGTATAGTAATTGTCGTTCTATCGATCATATAAGCATAATATGGCTAATAATATGAGTTATATTGATAATAATAAGAGTAATAAGTATAGTAGTTGTCGTTCTATCGATCATATAAGCACAATATGGCTAATAATATGAGTTAGATTGATAATAATAAGAGTTATAAGTATAGTAATTGCCGTTCTATCGATCATATAAGCATAATATGGCTAATAATATGAGTTAGATTGATAATAATAAGAGTAATAAGTATAGTCAATGTCGTGCTATCGATCATATCTGCATAATATGGTTAATAATATGAGTTAGATTGATAATAGTGAGTGTAATAAGTATAGTAATTGTCGTTCTATCGATCATATTAGCATAATATGGTTAATAATATGAGTTAGATTGATAATAATAAGTGTAATAAGTATAGTAATTGTCGTTCTATCGATCATATCTGCATAATATGGTTAATAATATGAGTTAAATTGATAATAATAAGAGTAATAAGTATAGTAATTGTCGTTCTATCGATCATATAAGCATAATATGGCTAATAATATGAGTTAGATCGATAATGATAAGAGTAATAAGCACAGTAATTGTCGTTCTATCAATCATATAAGCATAATATGGCTAATAATATGAGTCAGATTGATAATAATAACAGTAATAAGTATAGTAATTGTCGTTCTATCGATCATATAAGCATAATATGGCTAATAATATGAGTTAGATTGATAATACTAAGAGTAGTGAGTATAGTAATTCTCATTCTATCGATCATATAAGGATAATATGGCTAATAATATGAGTTAGATTAATTGTAATAATAAGCGTAATAAGTATAGTAATTGTCGTTCTATCGATAATATAAGCATAATATGGCTAATAATATGAGTTAGGTAGATAATAATAAGAGTAATAAGTATAGTAATTGTCGTTCTATCGATCATTTAAGCATAATATGGCTAATAATATGAGTTAGATTGATAATAATAAGAGTAATGAGTATAGTAATTGTCGTTCTATCGATCATATAAGCATAATATGGCTAATAATATGAGTTAGATTGATAATAATAAGAGTAATAAGTATAGTAATTGTCGTTCTATCGATCATTTAAGCATAATATGGCTAATAATATGAGTTAGATTGATAATAATAAGTGTAATAAGTATAGTAATTGTCGTTCTATCGATCATAATTGCATAATATGGTTAATAATATGAGTTCGATTCATAATAATAAGAGTAATAAGTATAGTAATTGTCGTTCTATCGATCATTTAAGCATAAAATGGCTAATAATGTGAGTTAGGTTGATAATAATAAGAGTAATAAGTGTAGTAATTGTCGTTCTATCGATCATATCTGCATAATATGGTTAATAATATGAGTTAGATTGATAATAATAAGAGCAATTTGTATAGTAATTGTCGTACTATCGATCATATAAGCATAATATGGCTAATAAGGTGAGTTAGATTGATAACAGTGAGTGTAATAAATATAGTAATTGTTCTGTCGATCATATAAGCACAATATGTCTAATAATATGAGTTAGATTGATAATAATAAGAGTAATAAGTATAGTAATTGTCGTTCTATCGGTCATATAACCATAATATCGCTAATAATATGAGTTAGATTAATAATAGTGAGTGTAATAGGTATAGTAATTGTCGTTCTATCGATCATAATTGCATAATATGGTTAATAATATGAGTTAGAATGATAATAGTGATTGTAATAAATATCGTAATTGTTGTTCTGTCGATCATATAAGCACAATATGTCTAATAATATGAGTTAGATTGATAATAATAAGAGTAATAAGTATAGTAATTGTCGTTCTATCGGTCATATAACCATAATATCGCTAATAATATGAGTTAGATTGATAATAGTGAGTGTAATAAGTATAGTAATTGTCGTTCTATCGATCATAAGCATAATATGGGTAATACTATGAGTTAGATTGATAATAATAAGAGTAATAAGTATAGTAATTGTCGTTCTATCGATCATATAAGCATAATATGGCTAATAATATGAGTTATATTGATAATAATAAGAGTAATAAGTATAGTAATTGTCGTTCTATCGATCATAATTGCATAATATGGTTAATAATATGAGTTAGATTGATAATAATAAGAACAATGAGTATAGTAATTGTCGTACTATCGGTCATATAAGCATAATATGGCTAATACTATGAGTTAGATTTATAATAACAAGAGTAATAAATATAGTAATTGTCGTTCTATCGATCATATCTGCATAATATGGTTAATAATATGAGTTAGATTGATAATAGTAAGAGTAATGAGTATAGTAATTGTCGTACTATCGATCATATAAGCATAATATGGCTAATAATATGAGTTAGATTTATAATAATAAGAGTAATAAGTATAGTAATTGTCGTTCGATCGATCATATAAGCACAATATGGCTAATAATATGAGTTAGATTGATAATAATAGGAGTAATAAGTATAGTAATTGTCGTTCTATCGAGCATATCTGCATAATATGGTTAATAAAATGAGTTAGATTGATAATAATAAGAGTAATAAGTATAGTAATTGTCGTTCTATCGATCATATAAGCATAATATGGCTAATAATATGAGTTAGATTGATAATAACAAGAGTAGTGAGTATAGTAATTGTCGTTCTATCGATCATAATTGCATAATATGGTTAATAATATGAGTTCGATTCATAATAATAAGAGTAATAAGTATAGTAATTGTCGTTCTATCGATCATTTAAGCATAAAATGGCTAATAATGTGAGTTAGGTTGATAATAATAAGAGTAATAAGTATAGTAATTGTCGTTCTATCGATCATTTAAGCATAATATGGCTAATAATATGAGTTAGATTGATAATAGTGAGTGTAATAGGTATAGTAATTGTCGTTCTATCGATCATAATTGCATAATATGGTTAATAATATGAGTTAGAATGATAATAGTGATTGTAATAAATATCGTAATTGTTGTTCTGTCGATCATATAAGCACAATATGTCTAATAATATGAGTTAGATTGATAATAATAAGAGTAATAAGTATAGTAATTGTCGTTCTATCGGTCATATAACCATAATATCGCTAATAATATGAGTTAGATTGATAATAGTGAGTGTAATAAGTATAGTAATTGTCGTTCTATCGATCATAAGCATAATATGGGTAATACTATGAGTTAGATTGATAATAATAAGAGTAATAAGTATAGTAATTGTCGTTCTATCGATCATATAAGCATAATATGGCTAATAATATGAGTTATATTGATAATAATAAGAGTAATAAGTATAGTAGTTGTCGTTCTATCGATCATATAAGCACAATATGGCTAATAATATGAGTTAGATTGATAATAATAAGAGTTATAAGTATAGTAATTGCCGTTCTATCGATCATATAAGCATAATATGGCTAATAATATGAGTTAGATTGATAATAATAAGAGTAATAAGTATAGTCAATGTCGTGCTATCGATCATATCTGCATAATATGGTTAATAATATGAGTTAGATTGATAATAGTGAGTGTAATAAGTATAGTAATTGTCGTTCTATCGACCATATTAGCATAATATGGTTAATAATATGAGTTAGATTGATAATAATAAGTGTAATAAGTATAGTAATTGTCGTTCTATCGATCATATCTGCATAATATGGTTAATAATATGAGTTAGATTGATAATAGTGAGTGTAATAAGTATAGAAATTGTCGTTCTATCGATCATATCTGCATAATATGGTTAATAATATGAGTTAGATTGATAATAATAAGAGTTATAAGTATAGTAATTGCCGTTCTATCGATCATATAAGCATAATATGGCTAATAATATGAGTTAGATTGATAATAATAAGAGTAATAAGTATAGTCAATGTCGTGCTATCGATCATATCTGCATAATATGGTTAATAATATGAGTTAGATTGATAATAGTGAGTGTAATAAGTATAGTAATTGTCGTTCTATCGATCATATTAGCATAATATGGTTAATAATATGAGTTAGATTGACAATAATAAGAGTAATAAGTATAGTAATTGTCGTTCTATCGATCATATAAGCATAATATGGCTAATAATATGAGTTAGATCGATAATGATAAGAGTAATAAGCACAGTAATTGTCGTTCTATCAATCATATAAGCATAATATGGCTAATAATATGAGTCAGATTGATAATAATAAGTGTAGTGAGTATAGTAATTGTCGTTCTATCGATCATATAAACATAATATGGCTAATAATATGAGTTAGATCGATAATGATAAGAGTAATAAGTACAGTAATTGTAGTTCTGTCGATCATATAAGCATAATATGGCTAATAATATGAGTTAGATTGATAATAATAACAGTAATAAGTATAGTAATTGTCGTTCTATCGATAATATAAGCATAATATGGCTAATAATATGAGTTAGATTGATAACAATAAGAGTAATAAGTGTAGTAATTGTCGTTCTATTGATCATATCTGCATAATATGGTTAATAATATGAGTTAGATTGATGATAAGAAGAGCAATGAGTATAGTATTTGTCGTACTATCGATCATATAAGCATAATATGGCTAATAATATGAGTTAGATTTATAATAATAGGAGTAATAAGTATAGTAATTGTCGTTCTATCGATCATATAAGCACAATATGGCTAATAATATGAGTTAGGTTGATAATAATAACAGTAATAAGTATAGTAATTGTCGTTCTATCGATAATATAAGCATAATATGGCTAATAATATGAGTTAGATTTATAATAATAGGAGTAGTAAGTGTAGTAATTGACGTTCTATCGGTCATATAACCATAATATGGCTAATAATATGAGTTAGATTGATAATAGTGAGTGTAATAAGTATAGAAATTGTCGTTCTATCGATCATATCTGCATAATATGGTTAATAATATGAGTTAGATTGATAATAATAAGAGTAATAAGTATAGTAATTGTCGTTCTATCGATCATAATTGCATAATATGGTTAATAATATGAGTTGGAATGATAATAGTGAGTGTAATAAGTATAGTAATTGTCGTTCTATCGATCTTATAAGCATAATATGGCTAATAATATGAGTTAGGTTGATAATAATAAGAGTAATAAGTATAGTAATTGTCGTTCTATCGATCATATAAGCATAATATGGCTAATAATATGAGTTAGATTGATAATAACAAGAGTAGTGAGTATAGTAATTGTCGTTCTATCGGTCATATAACCATAATATCGCTAATAATATGAGTTAGATTAATAATAGTGAGTGTAATAGGTATAGTAATTGTCGTTCTATCGAACATAATTGCATAATATGGTTAATAATATGAGTTAGAATGATAATAGTGATTGTAATAAATATCGTAATTGTTGTTCTGTCGATCATATAAGCACAATATGTCTAATAATATGAGTTAGATTGATAATAATAAGAGTAATAAGTATAGTAATTGTCGTTCTATCGGTCATATAACCATAATATCGCTAATAATATGAGTTAGATTGATAATAATAAGAGTAATAAGTATAGTAATTGTCGTTCTATCGATCATATAAGCATAATCTGGCTAATAATATGAGTTATATTGATAATAATAAGAGTAATAAGTATAGTAGTTGTCGTTCTATCGATCATATAAGCACAATATGGCTAATAATATGAGTTAGATTGATAATAATAAGAGTTATAAGTATAGTAATTGCCGTTCTATCGATCATATAAGCATAATATGGCTAATAATATGAGTTAGATTGATAATAATAAGTGTAATAAGTATAGTCGTTCTATCGATCATAATTGCATAATATGGTTAATAATATGAGTTAGATTGATAATAATAAGAACAATGAGTATAGTAATTGTCGTACTATCGGTCATATAAGCATAATATGGCTAATACTATGAGTTAGATTTATAATAACAAGAGTAATAAATATAGTAATTGTCGTTCTATCGATCATATCTGCATAATATGGTTAATAATATGAGTTACATTGATAATAGTAAGAGTAATGAGTATAGTAATTGTCGTACTATCGATCATATAAGCATAATATGGCTAATAATATGAGTTAGATTTATAATAATAAGAGTAATAAGTATAGTAATTGTCGTTCTATCGATCATATAAGCACAATATGGTTAATAAAATGAGTTAGATTGATAATAATAAGAGTAATAAGTATAGTAATTGTCGTTCTATCGATCATATCTGCATAATATGGTTAATAATATGAGTTAGATTGATAATAATAAGAGTAGTGAGTATAGTAATTGTCGTTCTATCGATCATATAAGCACAATATGGCTAATAATATGAGTTAGATCGATAATGATAAGAGTAATAAGTACAGTAATTGTCGTTCTATCGATCATATAAGCATAATATGGCTAATAATTTCAGTTAGATTGATAATAATAAGAGTAGTGAGTATAGTAATTGTCGTTCTATCGATCATATAAGCACAATATGGCTAATAATATGAGTTAGATCGATAATGATAAGAGTAATAAGTACAGTAATTGTCGTTCTATCGATCATATAAGCATAATATAGCTAATAATTTCAGTTAGATTGATAATACTAAGAGTAGTGAGTATAGTAATTGTCGTTCTATCGATCATATAAACATAATATGGCTAATAATATGAGTTAGATCGATAATGATAAGAGTAATAAGTACAGTAATTGTAGTTCTGTCGATCATATAAGCATAATATGGCTAATAATATGAGTTAGATTGATAATAATAACACTAATAAGTATAGTAATTGTCGTTTTATCGATAATATAAGCATAATATGGCTAATAATATGAGTTAGGTTGATAATAATAAGAGTAATAAGTATAGTGATTGTTGTTCTTTCGATCATATAAGCATAATATGGCTAATAATATGAGTTAGGTTGATAGTAATAAGAGTAATAAGTATAGTCAATGTCGTGCTATCGATCATATCTGCATAATATGGTTAATAATATGAGTTAGATTGATAATAGTGAGTGTAATAAGTATAGTAATTGTCGTTCTATCGATCATATTAGCATAATATGGTTAATAATATGAGTTAGATTGATAATAATAAGTGTAATAAGTATAGTAATTGTCGTTCTATCGATCATATCTGCATAATATGGTTAATAATATGAGTTAGATTGATAATAGTGAGTGTAATAAGTATAGAAATTGTCGTTCTATCGATCATATCTGCATAATATGGTTAATAATATGAGTTAAATTGATAATAATAAGAGTAATAAGTATAGTAATTGTCGTTCTATCGATCATATAAGCATAATATGGCTAATAATATGAGTTAGATCGATAATGATAAGAGTAATAAGCACAGTAATTGTCGTTCTATCAATCATATAAGCATAATATGGCTAATAATATGAGTCAGATTGATAATAATAAGTGTAGTGAGTATAGTAATTGTCGTTCTATCGATCATATAAACATAATATGGCTAATAATATGAGTTAGATCGATAATGATAAGAGTAATAAGTACAGTAATTGTAGTTCTGTCGATCATATCAGCATAATATGGCTAACAATATGAGTTAGATTGATAATAATAACAGTAATAAGTATAGTAATTGTCGTTCTATCGATAATATAAGCATAATATGGCTAATAATATGAGTTAGATTGATAACAATAAGAGTAATAAGTGTAGTAATTGTCGTTCTATTGATCATATCTGCATAATATGGTTAATAATATGAGTTAGATTGATGATAAGAAGAGCAATGAGTATAGTATTTGTCGTACTATCGATCATATAAGCATAATATGGCTAATAATATGAGTTAGATTTATAATAATAGGAGTAATAAGTATAGTAATTGTCGTTCTATCGATCATATAAGCACAATATGGCTAATAATATGAGTTAGGTTGATAATAATAACAGTAATAAGTATAGTAATTGTCGTTCTATCGATAATATAAGCATAATATGGCTAATAATATGAGTTAGATTGATAATACTAAGAGTAGTGAGTATAGTAATTCTCATTCTATCGATCATATAAGGATAATATGGCTAATAATGTGAGTTAGATTAATTGTAATAATAAGCGTAATAAGTATAGTAATTGTCGTTCTATCGATAATATAAGCATAATATGGCTAATAATATGAGTTAGGTAGATAATAATAAGAGTAATAAGTATAGTAATTGTCGTTCTATCGATCATTTAAGCATAATATGGCTAATAATATGAGTTAGATTGATAATAATAAGAGTAACGAGTATAGTAATTGTCGTTCTATCGATCATATAAGCATAATATGGCTAATAATATGAGTTAGATTTATAATAATAAGAGTAATAAGTATAGTAATTGTCGTTCTATCGATCATATCTGCATAATATGGTTAATAGTATGAGTTAGATTGATAATAATAAGTGTAATTAGTATAGTAATTGTCGTTCTATCGATCATAATTGCATAATATGGTTAATAATATGAGTTAGATTCATAATAATAAGAGTAATAAGTATAGTAATTGTCGTTCTATCGATCATTTAAGCATAATATGGCTAATAATATGAGTTAGATTGATAATAGTGAGTGTAATAGGTATAGTAATTGTCGTTCTATCGATCATAATTGCATAATATGGTTAATAATATGAGTTAGAATGATAATAGTGATTGTAATAAATATCGTAATTGTTGTTCTGTCGATCATATAAGCACAATATGTCTAATAATATGAGTTAGATTGATAATAATAAGAGTAATAAGTATAGTAATTGTCGTTCTATCGGTCATATAACCATAATATCGCTAATAATATGAGTTAGATTGATAATAGTGAGTGTAATAAGTATAGTAATTGTCGTTCTATCGATCATAATTGCATAATATGGTTAATAATATGAGTTCGATTCATAATAATAAGAGTAATAAGTATAGTAATTGTCGTTCTATCGATCATTTAAGCATAAAATGGCTAATAATGTGAGTTAGGTTGATAATAATAAGAGTAATAAGTGTAGTAATTGTCGTTCTATCGATCATATCTGCATAATATGGTTAATAATATGAGTTAGATTGATAATAATAAGAGCAATTTGTATAGTAATTGTCGTACTATCGATCATATAAGCATAATATGGCTAATAAGGTGAGTTAGATTGATAACAGTGAGTGTAATAAATATAGTAATTGTTCTGTCGATCATATAAGCACAATATGTCTAATAATATGAGTTAGATTGATAATAATAAGAGTAATAAGTATAGTAATTGTCGTTCTATCGGTCATATAACCATAATATCGCTAATAATATGAGTTAGATTAATAATAGTGAGTGTAATAGGTATAGTAATTGTCGTTCTATCGATCATAATTGCATAATATGGTTAATAATATGAGTTAGAATGATAATAGTGATTGTAATAAATATCGTAATTGTTGTTCTGTCGATCATATAAGCACAATATGTCTAATAATATGAGTTAGATTGATAATAATAAGAGTAATAAGTATAGTAATTGTCGTTCTATCGGTCATATAACCATAATATCGCTAATAATATGAGTTAGATTGATAATAGTGAGTGTAATAAGTATAGTAATTGTCGTTCTATCGATCATAAGCATAATATGGGTAATACTATGAGTTAGATTGATAATAATAAGAGTAATAAGTATAGTAATTGTCGTTCTATCGATCATATAAGCATAATATGGCTAATAATATGAGTTATATTGATAATAATAAGAGTAATAAGTATAGTAATTGTCGTTCTATCGATCATAATTGCATAATATGGTTAATAATATGAGTTAGATTGATAATAATAAGAACAATGAGTATAGTAATTGTCGTACTATCGGTCATATAAGCATAATATGGCTAATACTATGAGTTAGATTTATAATAACAAGAGTAATAAATATAGTAATTGTCGTTCTATCGATCATATCTGCATAATATGGTTAATAATATGAGTTAGATTGATAATAGTAAGAGTAATGAGTATAGTAATTGTCGTACTATCGATCATATAAGCATAATATGGCTAATAATATGAGTTAGATTTATAATAATAAGAGTAATAAGTATAGTAATTGTCGTTCGATCGATCATATAAGCACAATATGGCTAATAATATGAGTTAGATTGATAATAATAGGAGTAATAAGTATAGTAATTGTCGTTCTATCGAGCATATCTGCATAATATGGTTAATAAAATGAGTTAGATTGATAATAATAAGAGTAATAAGTATAGTAATTGTCGTTCTATCGATCATATAAGCATAATATGGCTAATAATATGAGTTAGATTGATAATAACAAGAGTAGTGAGTATAGTAATTGTCGTTCTATCGATCATAATTGCATAATATGGTTAATAATATGAGTTCGATTCATAATAATAAGAGTAATAAGTATAGTAATTGTCGTTCTATCGATCATTTAAGCATAAAATGGCTAATAATGTGAGTTAGGTTGATAATAATAAGAGTAATAAGTATAGTAATTGTCGTTCTATCGATCATTTAAGCATAATATGGCTAATAATATGAGTTAGATTGATAATAGTGAGTGTAATAGGTATAGTAATTGTCGTTCTATCGATCATAATTGCATAATATGGTTAATAATATGAGTTAGAATGATAATAGTGATTGTAATAAATATCGTAATTGTTGTTCTGTCGATCATATAAGCACAATATGTCTAATAATATGAGTTAGATTGATAATAATAAGAGTAATAAGTATAGTAATTGTCGTTCTATCGGTCATATAACCATAATATCGCTAATAATATGAGTTAGATTGATAATAGTGAGTGTAATAAGTATAGTAATTGTCGTTCTATCGATCATAAGCATAATATGGGTAATACTATGAGTTAGATTGATAATAATAAGAGTAATAAGTATAGTAATTGTCGTTCTATCGATCATATAAGCATAATATGGCTAATAATATGAGTTATATTGATAATAATAAGAGTAATAAGTATAGTAGTTGTCGTTCTATCGATCATATAAGCACAATATGGCTAATAATATGAGTTAGATTGATAATAATAAGAGTTATAAGTATAGTAATTGCCGTTCTATCGATCATATAAGCATAATATGGCTAATAATATGAGTTAGATTGATAATAATAAGAGTAATAAGTATAGTCAATGTCGTGCTATCGATCATATCTGCATAATATGGTTAATAATATGAGTTAGATTGATAATAGTGAGTGTAATAAGTATAGTAATTGTCGTTCTATCGACCATATTAGCATAATATGGTTAATAATATGAGTTAGATTGATAATAATAAGTGTAATAAGTATAGTAATTGTCGTTCTATCGATCATATCTGCATAATATGGTTAATAATATGAGTTAGATTGATAATAGTGAGTGTAATAAGTATAGAAATTGTCGTTCTATCGATCATATCTGCATAATATGGTTAATAATATGAGTTAGATTGATAATAATAAGAGTTATAAGTATAGTAATTGCCGTTCTATCGATCATATAAGCATAATATGGCTAATAATATGAGTTAGATTGATAATAATAAGAGTAATAAGTATAGTCAATGTCGTGCTATCGATCATATCTGCATAATATGGTTAATAATATGAGTTAGATTGATAATAGTGAGTGTAATAAGTATAGTAATTGTCGTTCTATCGATCATATTAGCATAATATGGTTAATAATATGAGTTAGATTGACAATAATAAGAGTAATAAGTATAGTAATTGTCGTTCTATCGATCATATAAGCATAATATGGCTAATAATATGAGTTAGATCGATAATGATAAGAGTAATAAGCACAGTAATTGTCGTTCTATCAATCATATAAGCATAATATGGCTAATAATATGAGTCAGATTGATAATAATAAGTGTAGTGAGTATAGTAATTGTCGTTCTATCGATCATATAAACATAATATGGCTAATAATATGAGTTAGATCGATAATGATAAGAGTAATAAGTACAGTAATTGTAGTTCTGTCGATCATATAAGCATAATATGGCTAATAATATGAGTTAGATTGATAATAATAACAGTAATAAGTATAGTAATTGTCGTTCTATCGATAATATAAGCATAATATGGCTAATAATATGAGTTAGATTGATAACAATAAGAGTAATAAGTGTAGTAATTGTCGTTCTATTGATCATATCTGCATAATATGGTTAATAATATGAGTTAGATTGATGATAAGAAGAGCAATGAGTATAGTATTTGTCGTACTATCGATCATATAAGCATAATATGGCTAATAATATGAGTTAGATTTATAATAATAGGAGTAATAAGTATAGTAATTGTCGTTCTATCGATCATATAAGCACAATATGGCTAATAATATGAGTTAGGTTGATAATAATAACAGTAATAAGTATAGTAATTGTCGTTCTATCGATAATATAAGCATAATATGGCTAATAATATGAGTTAGATTTATAATAATAGGAGTAGTAAGTGTAGTAATTGACGTTCTATCGGTCATATAACCATAATATGGCTAATAATATGAGTTAGATTGATAATAGTGAGTGTAATAAGTATAGAAATTGTCGTTCTATCGATCATATCTGCATAATATGGTTAATAATATGAGTTAGATTGATAATAATAAGAGTAATAAGTATAGTAATTGTCGTTCTATCGATCATAATTGCATAATATGGTTAATAATATGAGTTGGAATGATAATAGTGAGTGTAATAAGTATAGTAATTGTCGTTCTATCGATCTTATAAGCATAATATGGCTAATAATATGAGTTAGGTTGATAATAATAAGAGTAATAAGTATAGTAATTGTCGTTCTATCGATCATATAAGCATAATATGGCTAATAATATGAGTTAGATTGATAATAACAAGAGTAGTGAGTATAGTAATTGTCGTTCTATCGGTCATATAACCATAATATCGCTAATAATATGAGTTAGATTAATAATAGTGAGTGTAATAGGTATAGTAATTGTCGTTCTATCGAACATAATTGCATAATATGGTTAATAATATGAGTTAGAATGATAATAGTGATTGTAATAAATATCGTAATTGTTGTTCTGTCGATCATATAAGCACAATATGTCTAATAATATGAGTTAGATTGATAATAATAAGAGTAATAAGTATAGTAATTGTCGTTCTATCGGTCATATAACCATAATATCGCTAATAATATGAGTTAGATTGATAATAATAAGAGTAATAAGTATAGTAATTGTCGTTCTATCGATCATATAAGCATAATCTGGCTAATAATATGAGTTATATTGATAATAATAAGAGTAATAAGTATAGTAGTTGTCGTTCTATCGATCATATAAGCACAATATGGCTAATAATATGAGTTAGATTGATAATAATAAGAGTTATAAGTATAGTAATTGCCGTTCTATCGATCATATAAGCATAATATGGCTAATAATATGAGTTAGATTGATAATAATAAGTGTAATAAGTATAGTCGTTCTATCGATCATAATTGCATAATATGGTTAATAATATGAGTTAGATTGATAATAATAAGAACAATGAGTATAGTAATTGTCGTACTATCGGTCATATAAGCATAATATGGCTAATACTATGAGTTAGATTTATAATAACAAGAGTAATAAATATAGTAATTGTCGTTCTATCGATCATATCTGCATAATATGGTTAATAATATGAGTTACATTGATAATAGTAAGAGTAATGAGTATAGTAATTGTCGTACTATCGATCATATAAGCATAATATGGCTAATAATATGAGTTAGATTTATAATAATAAGAGTAATAAGTATAGTAATTGTCGTTCTATCGATCATATAAGCACAATATGGTTAATAAAATGAGTTAGATTGATAATAATAAGAGTAATAAGTATAGTAATTGTCGTTCTATCGATCATATCTGCATAATATGGTTAATAATATGAGTTAGATTGATAATAATAAGAGTAGTGAGTATAGTAATTGTCGTTCTATCGATCATATAAGCACAATATGGCTAATAATATGAGTTAGATCGATAATGATAAGAGTAATAAGTACAGTAATTGTCGTTCTATCGATCATATAAGCATAATATGGCTAATAATTTCAGTTAGATTGATAATAATAAGAGTAGTGAGTATAGTAATTGTCGTTCTATCGATCATATAAGCACAATATGGCTAATAATATGAGTTAGATCGATAATGATAAGAGTAATAAGTACAGTAATTGTCGTTCTATCGATCATATAAGCATAATATAGCTAATAATTTCAGTTAGATTGATAATACTAAGAGTAGTGAGTATAGTAATTGTCGTTCTATCGATCATATAAACATAATATGGCTAATAATATGAGTTAGATCGATAATGATAAGAGTAATAAGTACAGTAATTGTAGTTCTGTCGATCATATAAGCATAATATGGCTAATAATATGAGTTAGATTGATAATAATAACACTAATAAGTATAGTAATTGTCGTTTTATCGATAATATAAGCATAATATGGCTAATAATATGAGTTAGGTTGATAATAATAAGAGTAATAAGTATAGTGATTGTTGTTCTTTCGATCATATAAGCATAATATGGCTAATAATATGAGTTAGGTTGATAGTAATAAGAGTAATAAGTATAGTCAATGTCGTGCTATCGATCATATCTGCATAATATGGTTAATAATATGAGTTAGATTGATAATAGTGAGTGTAATAAGTATAGTAATTGTCGTTCTATCGATCATATTAGCATAATATGGTTAATAATATGAGTTAGATTGATAATAATAAGTGTAATAAGTATAGTAATTGTCGTTCTATCGATCATATCTGCATAATATGGTTAATAATATGAGTTAGATTGATAATAGTGAGTGTAATAAGTATAGAAATTGTCGTTCTATCGATCATATCTGCATAATATGGTTAATAATATGAGTTAAATTGATAATAATAAGAGTAATAAGTATAGTAATTGTCGTTCTATCGATCATATAAGCATAATATGGCTAATAATATGAGTTAGATCGATAATGATAAGAGTAATAAGCACAGTAATTGTCGTTCTATCAATCATATAAGCATAATATGGCTAATAATATGAGTCAGATTGATAATAATAAGTGTAGTGAGTATAGTAATTGTCGTTCTATCGATCATATAAACATAATATGGCTAATAATATGAGTTAGATCGATAATGATAAGAGTAATAAGTACAGTAATTGTAGTTCTGTCGATCATATCAGCATAATATGGCTAACAATATGAGTTAGATTGATAATAATAACAGTAATAAGTATAGTAATTGTCGTTCTATCGATAATATAAGCATAATATGGCTAATAATATGAGTTAGATTGATAACAATAAGAGTAATAAGTGTAGTAATTGTCGTTCTATTGATCATATCTGCATAATATGGTTAATAATATGAGTTAGATTGATGATAAGAAGAGCAATGAGTATAGTATTTGTCGTACTATCGATCATATAAGCATAATATGGCTAATAATATGAGTTAGATTTATAATAATAGGAGTAATAAGTATAGTAATTGTCGTTCTATCGATCATATAAGCACAATATGGCTAATAATATGAGTTAGGTTGATAATAATAACAGTAATAAGTATAGTAATTGTCGTTCTATCGATAATATAAGCATAATATGGCTAATAATATGAGTTAGATTGATAATACTAAGAGTAGTGAGTATAGTAATTCTCATTCTATCGATCATATAAGGATAATATGGCTAATAATGTGAGTTAGATTAATTGTAATAATAAGCGTAATAAGTATAGTAATTGTCGTTCTATCGATAATATAAGCATAATATGGCTAATAATATGAGTTAGGTAGATAATAATAAGAGTAATAAGTATAGTAATTGTCGTTCTATCGATCATTTAAGCATAATATGGCTAATAATATGAGTTAGATTGATAATAATAAGAGTAACGAGTATAGTAATTGTCGTTCTATCGATCATATAAGCATAATATGGCTAATAATATGAGTTAGATTTATAATAATAAGAGTAATAAGTATAGTAATTGTCGTTCTATCGATCATATCTGCATAATATGGTTAATAGTATGAGTTAGATTGATAATAATAAGTGTAATTAGTATAGTAATTGTCGTTCTATCGATCATAATTGCATAATATGGTTAATAATATGAGTTAGATTCATAATAATAAGAGTAATAAGTATAGTAATTGTCGTTCTATCGATCATTTAAGCATAATATGGCTAATAATATGAGTTAGATTGATAATAGTGAGTGTAATAGGTATAGTAATTGTCGTTCTATCGATCATAATTGCATAATATGGTTAATAATATGAGTTAGAATGATAATAGTGATTGTAATAAATATCGTAATTGTTGTTCTGTCGATCATATAAGCACAATATGTCTAATAATATGAGTTAGATTGATAATAATAAGAGTAATAAGTATAGTAATTGTCGTTCTATCGGTCATATAACCATAATATCGCTAATAATATGAGTTAGATTGATAATAGTGAGTGTAATAAGTATAGTAATTGTCGTTCTATCGATCATAATTGCATAATATGGTTAATAATATGAGTTCGATTCATAATAATAAGAGTAATAAGTATAGTAATTGTCGTTCTATCGATCATTTAAGCATAAAATGGCTAATAATGTGAGTTAGGTTGATAATAATAAGAGTAATAAGTGTAGTAATTGTCGTTCTATCGATCATATCTGCATAATATGGTTAATAATATGAGTTAGATTGATAATAATAAGAGCAATTTGTATAGTAATTGTCGTACTATCGATCATATAAGCATAATATGGCTAATAAGGTGAGTTAGATTGATAACAGTGAGTGTAATAAATATAGTAATTGTTCTGTCGATCATATAAGCACAATATGTCTAATAATATGAGTTAGATTGATAATAATAAGAGTAATAAGTATAGTAATTGTCGTTCTATCGGTCATATAACCATAATATCGCTAATAATATGAGTTAGATTAATAATAGTGAGTGTAATAGGTATAGTAATTGTCGTTCTATCGATCATAATTGCATAATATGGTTAATAATATGAGTTAGAATGATAATAGTGATTGTAATAAATATCGTAATTGTTGTTCTGTCGATCATATAAGCACAATATGTCTAATAATATGAGTTAGATTGATAATAATAAGAGTAATAAGTATAGTAATTGTCGTTCTATCGGTCATATAACCATAATATCGCTAATAATATGAGTTAGATTGATAATAGTGAGTGTAATAAGTATAGTAATTGTCGTTCTATCGATCATAAGCATAATATGGGTAATACTATGAGTTAGATTGATAATAATAAGAGTAATAAGTATAGTAATTGTCGTTCTATCGATCATATAAGCATAATATGGCTAATTATATGAGTTATATTGATAATAATAAGAGTAATAAGTATAGTAGTTGTCGTTCTATCGATCATATAAGCACAATATGGCTAATAATATGAGTTAGATTGATAATAATAAGAGTTATAAGTATAGTAATTGCCGTTCTATCGATCATATAAGCATAATATGGCTAATAATATGAGTTAGATTGATAATAATAAGTGTAATAAGTATAGTAATTGTCGTTCTATCGATCATAATTGCATAATATGGTTAATAATATGAGTTAGATTGATAATAATAAGAACAATGAGTATAGTAATTGTCGTACTATCGGTCATATAAGCATAATATGGCTAATACTATGAGTTAGATTTATAATAACAAGAGTAATAAATATAGTAATTGTCGTTCTATCGATCATATCTGCATAATATGCTTAATAATATGAGTTAGATTGATAATAGTAAGAGTAATGAGTATAGTAATTGTCGTACTATCGATCATATAAGCATAATATGGCTAATAATATGAGTTAGATTTATAATAATAAGAGTAATAAGTATAGTAATTGTCGTTCGATCGATCATATAAGCACAATATGGCTAATAATATGAGTTAGATTGATAATAATAGGAGTAATAAGTATAGTAATTGTCGTTCTATCGAGCATATCTGCATAATATGGTTAATAAAATGAGTTAGATTGATAATAATAAGAGTAATAAGTATAGTAATTGTCGTTCTATCGATCATATAAGCATAATATGGCTAATAATATGAGTTAGATTGATAATAACAAGAGTAGTGAGTATAGTAATTGTCGTTCTATCGATCATAATTGCATAATATGGTCAATAATATGAGTTCGATTCATAATAATAAGAGTAATAAGTATAGTAATTGTCGTTCTATCGATCATTTAAGCATAAAATGGCTAATAATGTGAGTTAGGTTGATAATAATAAGAGTAATAAGTATAGTAATTGTCGTTCTATCGATCATTTAAGCATAATATGGCTAATAATATGAGTTAGATTGATAATAGTGAGTGTAATAGGTATAGTAATTGTCGTTCTATCGATCATAATTGCATAATATGGTTAATAATATGAGTTAGAATGATAATAGTGATTGTAATAAATATCGTAATTGTTGTTCTGTCGATCATATAAGCACAATATGTCTAATAATATGAGTTAGATTGATAATAATAAGAGTAATAAGTATAGTAATTGTCGTTCTATCGGTCATATAACCATAATATCGCTAATAATATGAGTTAGATTGATAATAGTGAGTGTAATAAGTATAGTAATTGTCGTTCTATCGATCATAAGCATAATATGGGTAATACTATGAGTTAGATTGATAATAATAAGAGTAATAAGTATAGTAATTGTCGTTCTATCGATCATATAAGCATAATATGGCTAATAATATGAGTTATATTGATAATAATAAGAGTAATAAGTATAGTAGTTGTCGTTCTATCGATCATATAAGCACAATATGGCTAATAATATGAGTTAGATTGATAATAATAAGAGTTATAAGTATAGTAATTGCCGTTCTATCGATCATATAAGCATAATATGGCTAATAATATGAGTTAGATTGATAATAATAAGTGTAATAAGTATAGTAATTGTCGTTCTATCGATCATAATTGCATAATATGGTTAATAATATGAGTTAGATTGATAATAATAAGAACAATGAGTATAGTAATTGTCGTACTATCGGTCATATAAGCATAATATGGCTAATAATATGAGTTAGATTTATAATAATAAGAGTAATAAGTATAGTAATTGTCGTTCTATCGATCATATAAGCATAATATGGCTAATAATATGAGTTAGATTGATAATAATAGGAGTAATAAGTATAGTAATTGTCGTTCTATCGAGCATATCTGCATAATATGGTTAATAAAATGAGTTAGATTGATAATAATAAGAGTAATAAGTATAGTAATTGTCGTTCTATCGATCATATAAGCATAATATGGCTAATAATATGAGTTAGATTGATAATAACAAGAGTAGTGAGTATAGTAATTGTCGTTCTATCGATCATAATTGCATAATATGGTTAATAATATGAGTTCGATTCATAATAATAAGAGTAATAAGTATAGTAATTGTCGTTCTATCGATCATTTAAGCATAAAATGGCTAATAATGTGAGTTAGGTTGATAATAATAAGAGTAATAAGTGTAGTAATTGTCGTTCTATCGATCATATCTGCATAATATGGTTAATAATATGAGTTAGATTGATAATAATAAGAGCAATGAGTATAGTAATTGTCGTACTATCGATCATATAAGCATAATATGGCTAATAAGGTGAGTTAGATTGATAACAGTGAGTGTAATAAATATAGTAATTGTTCTGTCGATCATATAAGCACAATATGTCTAATAATATGAGTTAGATTGATAATAATAAGAGTAATAAGTATAGTAATTGTCGTTCTATCGGTCATATGACCATAATATCGCTAATAATATGAGTTAGATTAATAATAGTGAGTGTAATAAGTATAGTAATTGTCGTTCTATCGATCATAATTGTATAATATGGTTAATAATATGAGTTAGAATGATAATAGTGAGCGTAATATGTATAGTAATTGTCGTTCTATCAATCTTATAAGCATAATATGGCTAATAATATGAGTTAGATTGATAATAATAAGAGGAATAAGTATAGTAATTGTCGTTCTATCGATCATATAAGCACAATATGGCTAATAATATGAGTTAGATTGATAATAATAGGAGTAATAAGTATAGTAATTGTCGTTCTATCGAGCATATCTGCATAATATGATTAATAAAATGAGTTAGATTGATAATAATAAGAGTAATAAGTATAGTAATTGTCGTTCTATCGATCATATCTGCATAATATGGTTAATAATATGAGTTAGATTGATAATAATAAGAGTAGTGAGTATAGTAATTGTCGTTCTATCGATCATATAAGCACAATATGGCTAATAATATGAGTTAGATCGATAATGATAAGAGTAATAAGTACAGTAATTGTCGTTCTATCGATCATATAAGCATAATATGGCTAATAATTTCAGTTAGATTGATAATAATAAGAGTAGTGAGTATAGTAATTGTCGTTCTATCGATCATATAAGCACAATATGGCTAATAATATGAGTTAGATCGATAATGATAAGACTAATAAGTACAGTAATTGTCGTTCTATCGATCATATAAGCATAATATGGCTAATAATTTCAGTTAGATTGATAATACTAAAAGTAGTGAGTATAGTAATTGTCGTTCTATCGATCATATAAGCACAATATGGCTAATAATATGAGTTAAATTGATAATAATAGGAGTAATAAGTATAGTAATTGTCGTTCTATCGAGCATATCTGCATAATATGGTTAATAAAATGAGTTAGATTGATAATAATAAGAGTAATAAGTATAGTAATTGTCGTTCTATCGATCATATCTGCATAATATGGTTAATAATATGAGTTAGATTGATAATAATAAGAGTAGTGAGTATAGCAATTGTCGTTCTATCGATCACATAAGCACAATATGGCTAATAATATGAGTTAGATCGATAATGATAAGAGTAATAAGTACAGTAATTGTAGTTCTGTCGATCATATAAGCATAATATGGCTAATAATATGAGTTAGATTGATAATAATAACAGTAATAAGTATAGTAATTGTCGTTCTATCGATAATATAAGCATAATATGGCTAATAATATGAGTTAGGTTGATAATAATAACAGTAATAAGTATAGTGATTGTTGTTCTTTCGATCATATAAGCATAATATGGCTAATAATATGAGTTAGGTTGATAGTAATAAGAGTAATAAGTATAGTCAATGTCGTGCTATCGATCATATCTGCATAATATGGTTAATAATATGAGTTAGATTGATAATAGTGAGTGTAATAAGTATAGTAATTGTCGTTCTATCGATCATATTAGCATAATATGGTTAATAATATGAGTTAGATTGATAATAATAAGAGTAGTGAGTATAGTAATTGTCGTTCTATCGATCATAATTGTATAATATGGTTAATAATATGAGTTAGAATGATAATAGTGAGCGTAATATGTATAGTAATTGTCGTTCTATCAATCTTATAAGCATAATATGGCTAATAATATGAGTTAGATTGATAATAATAAGAGGAATAAGTATAGTAATTGTCGTTCTATCGATCATATAAGCACAATATGGCTAATAATATGAGTTAGATTGATAATAATAAGAGTAATAAGTATAGTAATTGCCGTTCTATCGATCATATAAGCATAATATGGCTAATAATATGAGTTAGATTGATAATAATAAGTGTAATAAGTATAGTAATTGTCGTTCTATCGATCATAATTGCATAATATGGTTAATAATATGAGTTAGATTGATAATAATAAGAACAATGAGTATAGTAATTGTCGTACTATCGGTCATATAAGCATAATATGGCTAATACTATGAGTTAGATTTATAATAACAAGAGTAATAAATATAGTAATTGTCGTTCTATCGATCATATCTGCATAATATGGTTAATAATATGAGTTAGATTGATAATAGTAAGAGTAATGAGTATAGTAATTGTCGTACTATCGATCATATAAGCATAATATGGCTAATAATATGAGTTAGATTTATAATAATAAGAGTAATAAGTATAGTAATTGTCGTTCTATCGATCATATCTGCATAATATGGTTAATAATATGAGTTAGATTGATAATAATAAGAGTAATGAGTATAGTAATTGTCGTTCTATCGATCATATCTGCATAATATGGTTAATAATATGAGTTAGATGGATAATAATAAGAGTAATAAGTATAGTAATTGTCGTTCTATCGATCATATCTGCATAATATGGTTAATAGTATGAGTTAGATTGATAATAATAAGAGTAATAAGTATAGTAATTGTCGTTATATCGATCATATAAGCACAATATGGCTAATAATATGAGTTAGATTGATAATAATAGGAGTAATAAGTATAGTAATTGTCGTTCTATCGAGCATATCTGCATAATATGGTTAATAAAATGAGTTAGATTGATAATAATAAGAGTAATAAGTATAGTAATTGTCGTTCTATCGATCATATCTGCATAATATGGTTAATAATATGAGTTAGATTGATAATAATAAGAGTAGTGAGTATAGTAATTGTCGTTCTATCGATCATATAAGCACAATATGGCTAATAATATGAGTTAGATCGATAATGATAAGAGTAATAAGTACAGTAATTGTCGTTCTATCGATCATATAAGCATAATATGGCTAATAATTTCAGTTAGATTGATAATAATAAGAGTAGTGAGTATAGTAATTGTCGTTCTATCGATCATATAAGCACAATATGGCTAATAATATGAGTTAGATAGATAATGATAAGAGTAATAAGTACAGTAATTGTCGTTCTATCGATCATATAAGCATAATATGGCTAATAATTTCAGTTAGATTGATAATACTAAAAGTAGTGAGTATAGTAATTGTCGTTCTATCGATCATATAAGCACAATATGGCTAATAATATGAGTTAGATTGATAATAATAGGAGTAATAAGTATAGTAATTGTCGTTCTATCGAGCATATCTGCATAATATGGTTAATAAAATGAGTTAGATTGATAATAATAAGAGTAATAAGTATAGTAATTGTCGTTCTATCGATCATATCTGCATAATATGGTTAATAATATGAGTTAGATTGATAATAATAAGAGTAGTGAGTATAGTAATTGTCGTTCTATCGATCACATAAGCACAATATGGCTAATAATATGAGTTAGATCGATAATGATAAGAGTAATAAGTACAGTAATTGTAGTTCTGTCGATCATATAAGCATAATATGGCTAATAATATGAGTTAGATTGATAATAATAACAGTAATAAGTATAGTAATTGTCGTTCTATCGATAATATAAGCATAATATGGCTAATAATATGAGTTAGGTTGATAATAATAACAGTAATAAGTATAGTGATTGTTGTTCTTTCGATCATATAAGCATAATATGGCTAATAATATGAGTTAGATTGATAGTAATAAGAGTAATAAGTATAGTCAATGTCGTGCTATCGATCATATCTGCATAATATGGTTAATAATATGAGTTAGATTGATAATAGTGAGTGTAATAAGTATAGTAATTGTCGTTCTATCGATCATATTAGCATAATATGGTTAATAATATGAGTTAGATTGATAATAATAAGTGTAATAAGTATAGTAATTGTCGTTCTATCGATCATATCTGCATAATATGGTTAATAATATGAGTTAGATTGATAATAGTGAGTGTAATAAGTATAGAAATTGTCGTTCTATCGATCATATCTGCATAATATGGTTAATAATATGAGTTAAATTGATAATAATAAGAGTAATAAGTATAGTAATTGTCGTTCTATCGATCATATAAGCATAATATGGCTAATAATATGAGTTAGATCGATAATGATAAGAGTAATAAGCACAGTAATTGTCGTTCTATCAATCATATAAGCATAATATGGCTAATAATATGAGTCAGATTGATAATAATAAGTGTAGTGAGTATAGTAATTGTCGTTCTATCGATCATATAAACATAATATGGCTAATAATATGAGTTAAATCGATAATGATAAGAGTAATAAGTACAGTAATTGTAGTTCTGTCGATCATATAAGCATAATATGGCTAATAATATGAGTTAGATTGATAATAATAACAGTAATAAGTATAGTAATTGTCGTTCTATCGATAATATAAGCATAATATGGCTAATAATATGAGTTAGATTGATAACAATAAGAGTAATAAGTGTAGTAATTGTCGTTCTATTGATCATATCTGCATAATATGGTTAATAATATGAGTTAGATTGATGATAAGAAGAGCAATGAGTATAGTATTTGTCGTACTATCGATCATATAAGCATAATATGGCTAATAATATGAGTTAGATTTATAATAATAGGAGTAATAAGTATAGTAATTGTCGTTCTATCGATCATATAAGCACAATATGGCTAATAATATGAGTTAGGTTGATAATAATAACAGTAATAAGTATAGTAATTGTCGTTCTATCGATAATATAAGCATAATATGGCTAATAATATGAGTTAGATTGATAATACTAAGAGTAGTGAGTATAGTAATTCTCATTCTATCGATCATATAAGGATAATATGGCTAATAATATGAGTTAGGTAGATAATAATAAGAGTAATAAGTATAGTAATTGTCGTTCTATCGATCATTTAAGCATAATATGGCTAATAATATGAGTTAGATTGATAATAATAAGAGTAATGAGTATAGTAATTGTCGTTCTATCGATCATATAAGCATAATATGGCTAATAATATGAGTTAGATTTATAATAATAAGAGTAATAAGTATAGTAATTGTCGTTCTATCGATCATATCTGCATAATATGGTTAATAGTATGAGTTAGATTGATAATAATAAGTGTAATTAGTATAGTAATTGTCGTTCTATCGATCATAATTGCATAATATGGTTAATAATATGAGTTAGATTCATAATAATAAGAGTAATAAGTATAGTAATTGCCGTTCTATCGATCATTTAAGCATAAAATGGCTAATAATGTGAGTTAGGTTGATAATAGTAAGAGCAATAAGTGTAGTAATTGTCGTTCTATCGATCATATCTGCATAATATGGTTAATAATATGAGTTAGATTGATAATAATAAGAGCAATGAGTATAGTAATTGTCGTACTATCGATCATATAAGCACAATATGGCTAATAAGGTGAGTTAGATTGATAACAGTGAGTGTAATAAATATAGTAATTGTTCTGTCGATCATATAAGCACAATATGTCTAATAATATGAGTTAGATTGATAATAATAAGAGTAATAAGTATAGTAATTGTCGTTCTATCGGTCATATGACCATAATATCGCTAATAATATGAGTTAGATTAATAATAGTGAGTGTAATAAGTATAGTAATTGTCGTTCTATAGATCATAATTGCATAATATGGTTAATAATATGAGTTAGAATGATAATAGTGAGTGTAATATGTATAGTAATTGTCGTTCTATCGATCTTATAAGCATAATATGGCTAATAATATGAGTTAGATTGATAATAATAAGAGTAATAAGTATAGTAATTGTCGTTCTATCGAGCATATCTGCATAATATGGTTAATAAAATGAGTTAGATTGATAATAATAAGAGTAATAAGTATAGTAATTGTCGTTCTATCGATCATATAAGCATAATATGGCTAATAATATGAGTTAGATTGATAATAACAAGAGTAGTGAGTATAGTAATTGTCGTTCTATCGATCATAATTGCATAATATGGTTAATAATATGAGTTCGATTCATAATAATAAGAGTAATAAGTATAGTAATTGTCGTTCTATCGATCATTTAAGCATAAAATGGCTAATAATGTGAGTTAGGTTGATAATAATAAGAGTAATAAGTGTAGTAATTGTCGTTCTATCGATCATATCTGCATAATATGGTTAATAATATGAGTTAGATTGATAATAATAAGAGCAATGAGTATAGTAATTGTCGTACTATCGATCATATAAGCATAATATGGCTAATAATATGAGTTAGGTTGATAATAATAAGAGTAATAAGTATAGTAAATGTCGTGCTATCGATCATATCTGCATAATATTGTTAATAATATGAGTTAGATTGATAATAGTGAGTGGAATAAGTATAGTAATTGTCGTTCTATCGATCATATTAGCATAATATGGTTAATAATGTGAGTTAGATTGATAATAATAAGAGTAATAAGTATAGTAATTGTCGTTCTATCAATCTTATAAGCATAATATGGCTAATAATATGAGTTAGATTGATAATAATAAGAGGAATAAGTATAGTAATTGTCGTTCTATCGATCATATAAGCACAATATGGCTAATAATATGAGTTAGATTGATAATAATAAGAGTAATAAGTATAGTAATTGCCGTTCTATCGATCATATAAGCATAATATGGCTAATAATATGAGTTAGATTGATAATAATAAGTGTAATAAGTATAGTAATTGTCGTTCTATCGATCATAATTGCATAATATGGTTAATAATATGAGTTAGATTGATAATAATAAGAACAATGAGTATAGTAATTGTCGTACTATCGGTCATATAAGCATAATATGGCTAATACTATGAGTTAGATTTATAATAACAAGAGTAATAAATATAGTAATTGTCGTTCTATCGATCATATCTGCATAATATGGTTAATAATATGAGTTAGATTGATAATAGTAAGAGTAATGAGTATAGTAATTGTCGTACTATCGATCATATAAGCATAATATGGCTAATAATATGAGTTAGATTTATAATAATAAGAGTAATAAGTATAGTAATTGTCGTTCTATCGATCATATCTGCATAATATGGTAAATAATATGAGTTAGATTGATAATAATAAGAGTAACGAGTATAGTAATTGTCGTTCTATCGATCATATCTGCATAATATGGTTAATAATATGAGTTAGATGGATAATAATAAGAGTAATAAGTATAGTAATTGTCGTTCTATCGATCATATCTGCATAATATGGTTAATAGTATGAGTTAGATTGATAATAATAAGAGTAATAAGTATAGTAATTGTCGTTATATCGATCATATAAGCACAATATGGCTAATAATATGAGTTAGATTGATAATAATAGGAGTAATAAGTATAGTAATTGTCGTTCTATCGAGCATATCTGCATAATATGGTTAATAAAATGAGTTAGATTGATAATAATAAGAGTAATAAGTATAGTAATTGTCGTTCTATCGATCATATCTGCATAATATGGTTAATAATATGAGTTAGATTGATAATAATAAGAGTAGTGAGTATAGTAATTGTCGTTCTATCGATCATATAAGCACAATATGGCTAATAATATGAGTTAGATCGATAATGATAAGAGTAATAAGTACAGTAATTGTCGTTCTATCGATCATATAAGCATAATATGGCTAATAATTTCAGTTAGATTGATAATAATAAGAGTAGTGAGTATAGTAATTGTCGTTCTATCGATCATATAAGCACAATATGGCTAATAATATGAGTTAGATCGATAATGATAAGAGTAATAAGTACAGTAATTGTCGTTCTATCGATCATATAAGCATAATATGGCTAATAATTTCAGTTAGATTGATAATACTAAGAGTAGTGAGTATAGTAATTGTCGTTCTATCGATCATATAAGCACAATATGGCTAATAATATGAGTTAGATTGATAATAATAGGAGTAATAAGTATAGTAATTGTCGTTCTATCGAGCATATCTGCATAATATGGTTAATAAAATGAGTTAGATTGATAATAATAAGAGTAATAAGTATAGTAATTGTCGTTCTATCGATCATATCTGCATAATATGGTTAATAATATGAGTTAGATTGATAATAATAAGAGTAGTGAGTATAGTAATTGTCGTTCTATCGATCACATAAGCACAATATGGCTAATAATATGAGTTAGATCGATAATGATAAGAGTAATAAGTACAGTAATTGTAGTTCTGTCGATCATATAAGCATAATATGGCTAATAATATGAGTTAGATTGATAATAATAACAGTAATAAGTATAGTAATTGTCGTTCTATCGATAATATAAGCATAATATGGCTAATAATATGAGTTAGGTTGATAATAATAAGAGTAATAAGTATAGTGATTGTTGTTCTTTCGATCATATAAGCATAATATGGCTAATAATATGAGTTAGGTTGATAGTAATAAGAGTAATAAGTATAGTCAATGTCGTGCTATCGATCATATCTGCATAATATGGTTAATAATATGAGTTAGATTGATAATAGTGAGTGTAATAAGTATAGTAATTGTCGTTCTATCGATCATATTAGCATAATATGGTTAATAATATGAGTTAGATTGATAATAATAAGTGTAATAAGTATAGTAATTGTCGTTCTATCGATCATATCTGCATAATATGGTTAATAATATGAGTTAGATTGATAATAGTGAGTGTAATAAGTATAGAAATTGTCGTTCTATCGATCATATCTGCATAATATGGTTAATAATATGAGTTAAATTGATAATAATAAGAGTAATAAGTATAGTAATTGTCGTTCTATCGATCATATAAGCATAATATGGCTAATAATATGAGTTAGATCGATAATGATAAGAGTAATAAGCACAGTAATTGTCGTTCTATCAATCATATAAGCATAATATGGCTAATAATATGAGTCAGATTGATAATAATAAGTGTAGTGAGTATAGTAATTGTCGTTCTATCGATCATATAAACATAATATGGCTAATAATATGAGTTAGATCGATAATGATAAGAGTAATAAGTACAGTAATTGTAGTTCTGTCGATCATATAAGCATAATATGGCTAATAATATGAGTTAGATTGATAATAATAACAGTAATAAGTATAGTAATTGTCGTTCTATCGATAATATAAGCATAATATGGCTAATAATATGAGTTAGATTGATAACAATAAGAGTAATAAGTGTAGTAATTGTCGTTCTATTGATCATATCTGCATAATATGGTTAATAATATGAGTTAGATTGATGATAAGAAGAGCAATGAGTATAGTATTTGTCGTACTATCGATCATATAAGCATAATATGGCTAATAATATGAGTTAGATTTATAATAATAGGAGTAATAAGTATAGTAATTGTCGTTCTATCGATCGTATAAGCACAATATGGCTAATAATATGAGTTAGGTTGATAATAATAACAGTAATAAGTATAGTAATTGTCGTTCTATCGATAATATAAGCATAATATGGCTAATAATATGAGTTAGATTGATAATACTAAGAGTAGTGAGTATAGTAATTCTCATTCTATCGATCATATAAGGATAATATGGCTAATAATATGAGTTAGGTAGATAATAATAAGAGTAATAAGTATAGTAATTGTCGTTCTATCGATCATTTAAGCATAATATGGCTAATAATATGAGTTAGATTGATAATAATAAGAGTAATAAGTATAGTAATTGTCGTTCTATCGATCATATAAGCACAATATGGCTAATAATATGAGTTGGAATGATAATAGTGAGTGTAATAAGTATAGTAATTGTCGTTCTATCGATCTTATAAGCATAATATGGCTAATAATATGAGTTAGGTTGATAATAATAAGAGTAATAAGTATAGTAATTGTCGTTCTATCGATCATATAAGCATAATATGGCTAATAATATGAGTTAGATTGATAATAATAAGAGTAATGAGTATAGTAATTGTCGTCCTATCGATCATATAAGCATAATAAGGCTAATAATATGAGTTAGATTTATAATAATAGGAGTAGTAAGTGTAGTAATTGACGTTCTATCGGTCATATAACCATAATATGGCTAATAATATGAGTTAGATTGATAATAGTGAGTGTAATAAGTATAGAAATTGTCGTTCTATCGATCATATCTGCATAATATGGTTAATAATATGAGTTAGATTGATAATAATAAGAGTAATAAGTATAGTAATTGTCGTTCTATCGATCATAATTGCATAATATGGTTAATAATATGAGTTGGAATGATAATAGTGAGTGTAATAAGTATAGTAATTGTCGTTCTATCCATCTTATAAGCATAATATGGCTAATAATATGAGTTAGGTTGATAATAATAAGAGTAATAAGTATAGTAATTGTCGTTCTATCGATCATATAAGCATAATATGGCTAATAATATGAGTTAGATTGATAATAACAAGAGTAGTGAGTATAGTAATTGTCGTTCTATCGATCATATAAGCATAATATGGCTAATAATATGAGTTAGATTGATAATAATAAGAGTAATAAGTATAGTAATTGTCGTTCTATCGATCATTTAAGCATAATATGGCTAATAATATGAGTTAGATTGATAATAATAAGTGTAATAAGTATAGTAATTGTCGTACTATCGATCATAATTGCATAATATGGTTAATAATATGAGTTCGATTCATAATAATAAGAGTAATAAGTATAGTAATTGTCGTTCTATCGATCATTTAAGCATAAAATGGCTAATAATGTGAGTTAGGTTGATAATAATAAGAGTAATAAGTGTAGTAATTGTCGTTCTATCGATCATATCTGCATAATATGGTTAATAATATGAGTTAGATTGATAATAATAAGAGCAATGAGTATAGTAATTGTCGTACTATCGATCATATAAGCATAATATGGCTAATAAGGTGAGTTAGATTGATAACAGTGAGTGTAATAAATATAGTAATTGTTCTGTCGATCATATAAGCACAATATGTCTAATAATATGAGTTAGATTGATAATAATAAGAGTAATAAGTATAGTAATTGTCGTTCTATCGGTCATATAACCATAATATCGCTAATAATATGAGTTAGATTAATAATAGTGAGTGTAATAGGTATAGTAATTGTCGTTCTATCGATCATAATTGCATAATATGGTTAATAATATGAGTTAGAATGATAATAGTGATTGTAATAAATATCGTAATTGTTGTTCTGTCGATCATATAAGCACAATATGTCTAATAATATGAGTTAGATTGATAATAATAAGAGTAATAAGTATAGTAATTGTCGTTCTATCGGTCATATAACCATAATATCGCTAATAATATGAGTTAGATTGATAATAGTGAGTGTAATAAGTATAGTAATTGTCGTTCTATCGATCATAAGCATAATATGGGTAATACTATGAGTTAGATTGATAATAATAAGAGTAACAAGTATAGTAATTGTCGTTCTATCGATCATATAAGCATAATATGGCTAATAATATGAGTTATATTGATAATAATAAGAGTAATAAGTATAGTAGTTGTCGTTCTATCGATCATATAAGCACAATATGGCTAATAATATGAGTTAGATTGATAATAATAAGAACAATGAGTATAGTAATTGTCGTACTATCGGTCATATAAGCATAATATGGCCAATACTATGAGTTAGATTTATAATAACAAGAGTAATAAATATAGTAATTGTCGTTCTATCGATCATATCTGCATAATATGGTTAATAATATGAGTTAGATTGATAATAGTAAGAGTAATGAGTATAGTAATTGCCGTTCTATCGATCATATAAGCATAATATGGCTAATAATATGAGTTAGATTGATAATAATAAGTGTAATAAGTATAGTAATTGTCGTTCTATCGATCATAATTGCATAATATGGTTAATAATATGAGTTAGATTGATAATAATAAGAACAATGAGTATAGTAATTGTCGTACTATCGGTCATATAAGCATAATATGGCTAATACTATGAGTTAGATTTATAATAACAAGAGTAATAAATATAGTAATTGTCGTTCTATCGATCATATCTGCATAATATGGTTAATAATATGAGTTAGATTGATAATAGTAAGAGTAATGAGTATAGTAATTGTCGTACTATCGATCATATAAGCATAATATGGCTAATAATATGAGTTAGATTTATAATAATAAGAGTAATAAGTATAGTAATTGTCGTTCTATCGATCATATAAGCACAATATGGCTAATAATATGAGTTAGATTGATAATAATAGGAGTAATAAGTATAGTAATTGTCGTTCTATCGAGCATATCTGCATAATATGGTTAATAAAATGAGTTAGATTGATAATAATAAGAGTAATAAGTATAGTAATTGTCGTTCTATCGATCATATAAGCATAATATGGCTAATAATATGAGTTAGATTGATAATAACAAGAGTAGTGAGTATAGTAATTGTCGTTCTATCGATCATAATTGCATAATATGGTTAATAATATGAGTTCGATTCATAATAATAAGAGTAATAAGTATAGTAATTGTCGTTCTATCGATCATTTAAGCATAAAATGGCTAATAATGTGAGTTAGGTTAATAATAATAAGAGTAATAAGTGTAGTAATTGTCGTTCTATCGATCATATCTGCATAATATGGTTAATAATATGAGTTAGATTGATAATAATAAGAGCAATGAGTATAGTAATTGTCGTACTATCGATCATATAAGCATAATATGGCTAATAATATGAGTTAGGTTGATAGTAATAAGAGTAATAAGTATAGTAAATGTCGTGCTATCGATCATATCTGCATAATATTGTTAATAATATGAGTTAGATTGATAATAGTGAGTGGAATAAGTATAGTAATTGTCGTTCTATCGATCATATTAGCATAATATGGTTAATAATGTGAGTTAGATTGATAATAATAAGAGTAATAAGTATAGTAATTGTCGTTCTATCGATCATATAAGCATAATATGGCTAATAATATGAGTTAGATTTATAATAATAAGAGTAATAAGTATAGTAATTGTCGTTCTATCGATCATATAAGCATAATATGGCTAATAATATGAGTTAGATCGATAATGATAAGAGTAATAAGTACAATAATTGTCGTTCTATCGATCATATAAGCATAATATGGCTAATAATATGAGCTAGATCGATAATGATAAGAGTAATAAGTACAATAATTGTCGTTCTATCGATCATATAAGCATAATATGGTTAATAATATGAGTTAGATTGATAATAGTGAGTGTAATAAGTATAGTAATTGTCGTTCTATCGATCATATTAGCATAATATGGTTAATAATATGAGTTAGATTGATAATAATAAGAGTAATAAGTATAGTAATTGTCGTTCTATCGATCATATAAGCATAATATGGTTAATAATATGAGTTAGATTGATAATAGTAAGAGTAATGAGTATAGTAATTGTCGTACTATCGATCATATAAGCATAATATGGCTAATAATATGAGTTAGATTTATAATAATAAGAGTAATAAGTACAGTAATTGTCGTTCTATCGATCATATAAGCACAATATGGCTAATAATATGAGTTAGATTGATAATAATAGGAGTAATAAGTATAGTAATTGTCGTTCTATCGAGCATATCTGCATAATATGGTTAATAAAATGAGTTAGATTGATAATAATAAGAGTAATAAGTATAGTAATTGTCGTTCTATCGATCATATAAGCATAATATGGCTAATAATATGAGTTAGATTGATAATAACAAGAGTAGTGAGTATAGTAATTGTCGTTCTATCGATCATATAAGCATAATATGGCTAATAATATGAGTTAGATTGATAATAATAAGAGTAATAAGTATAGTAATTGTCGTTCTATCGGTCATATAACCATAATATCGCTAATAATATGAGTTAGATTGATAACAATAAGAGTAATGAGTATAGTAATTGTCGTCCTATCGATCATATAAGCATAATAAGGCTAATAATATGAGTTAGATTTATAATAATAGGAGTAGTAAGTGTAGTAATTGACGTTCTATCGGTCATATAACCATAATATGGCTAATAATATGAGTTAGATTGATAATAGTGAGTGTAATAAGTATAGAAATTGTCGTTCTATCGATCATATCTGCATAATATGGTTAATAATATGAGTTAGATTGATAATAATAAGAGTAATAAGTATAGTAATTGTTGTTCTATCGATCATAATTGCATAATATGGTTAATAATATGAGTTCGATTCATAATAATAAGAGTAATAAGTATAGTAATTGTCGTTCTATCGATCATTTAAGCATAAAATGGCTAATAATGTGAGTTAGGTTGACAATAATAAGAGTAATAAGTGTAGTAATTGTCGTTCTATCGATCATATCTGCATAATATGGTTAATAATATGAGTTAGAATGATAATAGTGATTGTAATAAATATCGTAATTGTTGTTCTGTCGATCATATAAGCACAATATGTCTAATAATATGAGTTAGATTGATAATAATAAGAGTAATAAGTATAGTAATTGTCGTTCTATCGGTCATATAACCATAATATCGCTAATAATATGAGTTAGATTTATAATAATAAGTGTAATAAGTATAGTAATTGTCGTTCTATCGATCATATAAGCACAATATGGCTAATAATATGAGTTAGATTGATAATAATAGGAGTAATAAGTATAGTAATTGTCGTTCTATCGATCATATCTGCATAATATGGTTAATAATATGAGTTAGATTGATAATAGTAAGAGTAATGAGTATAGTAATTGTCGTACTATCGATCATATAAGCATAATATGGCTAATAATATGAGTTAGATTTATAATAATAAGAGTAATAAGTATAGTAATTGTCGTTCTATCGATCATATAAGCACAATATGGCTAATAATATGAGTTAGATTGATAATAATAGGAGTAATAAGTATAGTAATTGTCGTTCTATCGAGCATATCTGCATAATATGGTTAATAAAATGAGTTAGATTGATAATAATAAGAGTAATAAGTATAGTAATTGTCGTTCTATCGATCATATAAGCATAATATGGCTAATAATATGAGTTAGATTGATAATAACAAGAGTAGTGAGTATAGTAATTGTCGTTCTATCGATCATAATTGCATAATATGGTTAATAATATGAGTTCGATTCATAATAATAAGAGTAATAAGTATAGTAATTGTCGTTCTATCGATCATTTAAGCATAAAATGGCTAATAATGTGAGTTAGGTTAATAATAATAAGAGTAATAAGTGTAGTAATTGTCGTTCTATCGATCATATCTGCATAATATGGTTAATAATATGAGTTAGATTGATAATAATAAGAGCAATGAGTATAGTAATTGTCGTACTATCGATCATATAAGCATAATATGGCTAATAATATGAGTTAGGTTGATAATAATAAGAGTAATAAGTATAGTAAATGTCGTGCTATCGATCATATCTGCATAATATTGTTAATAATATGAGTTAGATTGATAATAGTGAGTGGAATAAGTATAGTAATTGTCGTTCTATCGATCATATTAGCATAATATGGTTAATAATGTGAGTTAGATTGATAATAATAAGAGTAATAAGTATAGTAATTGTCGTTCTATCGGTCATATAACCATAATATCGCTAATAATATGAGTTAGATTTATAATAATAAGAGTAATAAGTATAGTAATTGTCGTTCTATCGATCATATAAGCATAATATGGCTAATAATATGAGTTAGATCGATAATGATAAGAGTAATAAGTACAATAATTGTCGTTCTATCGATCATATAAGCATAATATGGCTAATAATATGAGCTAGATCGATAATGATAAGAGTAATAAGTACAATAATTGTCGTTCTATCGATCATATAAGCATAATATGGTTAATAATATGAGTTAGATTGATAATAGTGAGTGTAATAAGTATAGTAATTGTCGTTCTATCGATCATATTAGCATAATATGGTTAATAATATGAGTTAGATTGATAATAATAAGAGTAATAAGTATAGTAATTGTCGTTCTATCGATCATATAAGCATAATATGGTTAATAATATGAGTTAGATTGATAATAGTAAGAGTAATGAGTATAGTAATTGTCGTACTATCGATCATATAAGCATAATATGGCTAATAATATGAGTTAGATTTATAATAATAAGAGTAATAAGTACAGTAATTGTCGTTCTATCGATCATATAAGCACAATATGGCTAATAATATGAGTTAGATTGATAATAATAGGAGTAATAAGTATAGTAATTGTCGTTCTATCGAGCATATCTGCATAATATGGTTAATAAAATGAGTTAGATTGATAATAATAAGAGTAGTGAGTATAGTAATTGTCGTTCTATCGATCATATAAGCACAATATGGCTAATAATATGAGTTAGATTGATAATAGTGAGTGTAATAAGTATAGAAATTGTCGTTCTATCGATCATATCTGCATAATATGGTTAATAATATGAGTTAGATTGATAATAATAAGAGTAATAAGTATAGTAATTGTTGTTCTATCGATCATAATTGCATAATATGGTTAATAATATGAGTTCGATTCATAATAATAAGAGTAATAAGTATAGTAATTGTCGTTCTATCGATCATTTAAGCATAAAATGGCTAATAATGTGAGTTAGGTTGACAATAATAAGAGTAATAAGTGTAGTAATTGTCGTTCTATCGATCATATCTGCATAATATGGTTAATAATATGAGTTAGAATGATAATAGTGATTGTAATAAATATCGTAATTGTTGTTCTGTCGATCATATAAGCACAATATGTCTAATAATATGAGTTAGATTGATAATAATAAGAGTAATAAGTATAGTAATTGTCGTTCTATCGGTCATATAACCATAATATCGCTAATAATATGAGTTAGATTTATAATAATAAGTGTAATAAGTATAGTAATTGTCGTTCTATCGATCATATAAGCACAATATGGCTAATAATATGAGTTAGATTGATAATAATAGGAGTAATAAGTATAGTAATTGTCGTTCTATCGAGCATATCTGCATAATATGGTTAATAAAATCAGTTAGATTGATAATAATAAGAGTAATAAGTATAGTAATTGTCGTTCTATCGATCATATAAGCATAATATGGCTAATAATATGAGTTAGATTGATAATAATAAGAGTTATAAGTATAGTAATTGCCGTTCTATCGATCATATAAGCATAATATGGCTAATAATATGAGTTAGATTGATAATAATAAGTGTAATAAGTATAGTAATTGTCGTTCTATCGATCATAATTGCATAATATGGTTAATAATATGAGTTAGATTGATAATAATAAGAACACTGAGTATAGTAATTGTCGTACTATCGGTCATATAAGCATAATATGGCTAATACTATGAGTTAGATTTATAATAACAAGAGTAATAAATATAGTAATTGTCGTTCTATCGATCATATCTGCATAATATGGTTAATAATATGAGTTACATTGATAATAGTAAGAGTAATGAGTATAGTAATTGTCGTACTATCGATCATATAAGCATAATATGGCTAATAATATGAGTTAGATTTATAATAATAAGTGTAATAAGTATAGTAATTGTCGTTCTATCGATCATATAAGCACAATATGGCTAATAATATGAGTTAGATTGATAATAATAGGAGTAATAAGTATAGTAATTGTCGTTCTATCGAGCATATCTGCATAATATGGTTAATAAAATGAGTTAGATTGATAATAATAAGAGTAATAAGTATAGTAATTGTCGTTCTATCGATCATATAAGCATAATATGGCTAATAATATGAGTTAGATTGATAATAACAAGAGTAGTGAGTATAGTAATTGTCGTTCTATCGATCATAATTGCATAATATGGTTAATAATATGAGTTCGATTCATAATAATAAGAGTAATAAGTATAGTAATTGTCGTTCTATCGATCATTTAAGCATAAAATGGCTAATAATGTGAGTTAGGTTGATAATAATAAGAGTAATAAGTGTAGTAATTGTCGTTCTATCGATCATATCTGCATAATATGGTTAATAATATGAGTTAGATTGATAATAATAAGAGCAATGAGTATAGTAATTGTCGTACTATCGATCATATAAGCATAATATGGCTAATAATATGAGTTAGGTTGATAATAATAAGAGTAATAAGTATAGTAAATGTCGTGCTATCGATCATATCTGCATAATATTGTTAATAATATGAGTTAGATTGATAATAGTGAGTGGAATAAGTATAGTAATTGTCGTTCTATCGATCATATTAGCATAATATGGTTAATAATGTGAGTTAGATTGATAATAATAAGAGTAATAAGTATAGTAATTGTCGTTCTATCGATCATATAAGCATAATATGGCTAATAATATGAGGTAGATTTATAATAATAAGAGTAATAAGTATAGTAATTGTCGTTCTATCGATCATATAAGCATAATATGGCTAATAATATGAGTTAGATCGATAATGATAAGAGTAATAAGTACGATAATTGTCGTTCTATCGATCATATAAGCATAATATGGCTAATAATATGAGCTAGATCGATAATGATAAGAGTAATAAGTACAATAATTGTCGTTCTATCGATCATATAAGCATAATATGGTTAATAATATGAGTTAGATTGATAATAGTGAGTGTAATAATTATAGTAATTGTCGTTCTATCGATCATATTAGCATAATATGGTTAATAATATGAGTTAGATTGATAATAATAAGAGTAATAAGTATAGTAATTGTCGTTCTATCGATCATATAAGCATAATATGGTTAATAATATGAGTTAGATTGATAATAGTAAGAGTAATGAGTATAGTAATTGTCGTACTATCGATCATATAAGCATAATATGGCTAATAATATGAGTTAGATTTATAATAATAAGAGTAATAAGTATAGTAATTGTCGTTCTATCGATCATATAAGCACAATATGGCTAATAATATGAGTTAGATTGATAATAATAGGAGTAATAAGTATAGTAATTGTCGTTCTATCGAGCATATCTGCATAATATGGTTAATAAAATGAGTTAGATTGATAATAATAAGAGTAATAAATATAGTAATTGTCGTTCTATCGATCATATAAGCATAATATGGCTAATAATATGAGTTAGATTGATAATAACAAGAGTAGTGAGTATAGTAATTGTCGTTCTATCGATCATATAAGCATAATATGGCTAATAATATGAGTTAGATTGATAATAATAAGAGTAATAAGTATAGTAATTGTCGTTCTATCGGTCATATAACCATAATATCGCTAATAATATGAGTTAGATTGATAGTAGTGAGTGTAATAAGTATAGTAATTGTCGTTCTATCGATCATAAGCATAATATGGGTAATAATATGAGTTAGATTGATAATAATAAGAGTAATAAGTATAGTAATTGTCGTTCTATCGATCATAATTGCATAATATGGTTAATAATATGAGTTGGAATGATAATAGTGAGTGTAATAAGTATAGTAATTGTCGTTCTATCGATCTTATAAGCATAATATGGCTAATAATATGAGTTAGGTTGATAATAATAAGAGTAATAAGTATAGTAATTGTCGTTCTATCGATCATATAAGCATAATATGGCTAATAATATGAGTTAGATTGATAACAATAAGAGTAATGAGTATAGTAATTGTCGTCCTATCGATCATATAAGCATAATAAGGCTAATAATATGAGTTAGATTTATAATAATAGGAGTAGTAAGTGTAGTAATTGACGTTCTATCGGTCATATAACCATAATATGGCTAATAATATGAGTTAGATTGATAATAGTGAGTGTAATAAGTATAGAAATTGTCGTTCTATCGATCATATCTGCATAATATGGTTAATAATATGAGTTAGATTGATAATAATAAGAGTAATAAGTATAGTAATTGTTGTTCTATCGATCTTAATTGCATAATATGGTTAATAATATGAGTTGGAATGATAATAGTGAGTGTAATAAGTATAGTAATTGTCGTTCTATCGATCTTATAAGCATAATATGGCTAATAATATGAGTTAGGTTGATAATAATAAGAGTAATAAGTATAGTAATTGTCGTTCTATCGATCATATAAGCATAATATGGCTAATAATATGAGTTAGATTGATAATAACAAGAGTAGTGAGTATAGTAATTGTCGTTCTATCGATCATATAAGCATAATATGGCTAATAATATGAGTTAGATTGATAATAATAAGAGTAATAAGTATAGTAATTGTCGTTCTATCGGTCATATAACCATAATATCGCTAATAATATGAGTTAGATTTATAATAATAAGTGTAATAAGTATAGTAATTGTCGTTCTATCGATCATATAAGCACAATATGGCTAATAATATGAGTTAGATTGATAATAATAGGAGTAATAAGTATAGTAATTGTCGTTCTATCGAGCATATCTGCATAATATGTTTAATAAAATCAGTTGGATTGATAATAATAAGAGTAATAAGTATAGTAATTGTCGTTCTATCGATCATATAAGCATAATATGGCTAATAATATGAGTTAGATTGATAATAATAAGAGTTATAAGTATAGTAATTGCCGTTCTATCGATCATATAAGCATAATATGGCTAATAATATGAGTTAGATTGATAATAATAAGAACAATGAGTATAGTAATTGTCGTACTATCGGTCATATAAGCATAATATGGCTAATACTATGAGTTAGATTTATAATAACAAGAGTAATAAATATAGTAATTGTCGTTCTATCGATCATATCTGCATAATATGGTTAATAATATGAGTTACATTGATAATAGTAAGAGTAATGAGTATAGTAATTGTCGTACTATCGATCATATAAGCATAATATGGCTAATAATATGAGTTAGATTTATAATAATAAGTGTAATAAGTATAGTAATTGTCGTTCTATCGATCATATAAGCACAATATGGCTAATAATATGAGTTAGATTGATAATAATAGGGGTAATAAGTATAGTAATTGTCGTTCTATCGAGCATATCTGCATAATATGGTTAATAATATGAGTTCGATTCATAATAATAAGAGTAATAAGTATAGTAATTGTCGTTCTATCGATCATTTAAGCATAAAATGGCTAATAATGTGAGTTAGGTTGATAATAATAAGAGTAATAAGTGTAGTAATTGTCGTTCTATCGATCATATCTGCATAATATGGTTAATAATATGAGTTAGATTGATAATAATAAGAGCAATGAGTATAGTAATTGTCGTACTATCGATCATATAAGCATAATATGGCTAATAATATGAGTTAGATCGATAATGATAAGAGTAATAAGTACAATAATTGTCGTTCTATCGATCATATAAGCATAATATGGCTAATAATATGAGCTAGATCGATAATGATAAGAGTAATAAGTACAATAATTGTCGTTCTATCGATCATATAAGCATAATATGGTTAATAATATGAGTTAGATTGATAATAGTGAGTGTAATAAGTATAGTAATTGTCGTTCTATCGATCATATTAGCATAATATGGTTAATAATATGAGTTAGATTGATAATAATAAGAGTAATAAGTATAGTAATTGTCGTTCTATCGATCATATAAGCATAATATGGTTAATAATATGAGTTAGATTGATAATAGTAAGAGTAATGAGTATAGTAATTGTCGTACTACCGATCATATAAGCATAATATGGCTAATAATATGAGTTAGATTTATAATAATAAGAGTAATAAGTATAGTAATTGTCGTTCTATCGATCATATAAGCATAATATGGCTAATAATATGAGTTAGGTTGATAATAATAAGAGTAATGAGTATAGTAATTGTCGTCCTATCGATCATATAAGCATAATAAGGCTAATAATATGAGTTAGATTTATAATAATAGGAGTAGTAAGTATAGTAATTGACGTTCTATCGGTCATATAACCATAATATGGCTAATAATATGAGTTAGATTGATAATAGTGAGTGTAATAAGTATAGAAATTGTCGTTCTATCGATCATATCTGCATAATATGGTTAATAATATGAGTTAGATTGATAATAATAAGAGCAATGAGTATAGTAATTGTCGTACTATCGATCATATAAGCATAATATGGCTAATAGTTTGAGTTAGATTTATAATAATAAGAGCAATGAGTATAGTAATTGTCGTTCTATCGGTCATATAACCATAATATGGCTAATAATGTGAGTTAGATTGATAATAGTGAGTGTAATAAATATAGTAATTGTCGTTCTATCGCTCATATAAGCAAAATATGGCTAATAATATGAGTTAGATTGATAATAATAAGAGTAATAAGTATAGTAATTGTCGTTCTATCGGTCATATAAGCACAATATGGCTAATAATATGAGTTAGATTGATAATAATAGGAGTAATAAGTATAGTAATTGTCGTTCTATCGAGCATATCTGCATAATATGGTTAATAAAATGAGTTAGATTGATAATAATAAGAGTAATAAGTATAGTAATTGTCGTTCTATCGATCATATAAGCATAATATGGCTAATAATATGAGTTAGATTGATAATAACAAGAGTAGTGAGTATAGTAATTGTCGTTCTATCGATCATATAAGCATAATATGGCTAATAATATGAGTTAGATTGATAATAATAAGAGTAATAAGTATAGTAATTGTCGTTCTATCGATCATTTAAGCATAATATGGCTAATAATATGAGTTAGATTGATAATAATAAGTGTAATAAGTATAGTAATTGTCGTTCTATCGATCATAATTGCATAATATGGTTAATAATATGAGTTCGATTCATAATAATAAGAGTAATAAGTATAGTAATTGTCGTTCTATCGATCATTTAAGCATAAAATGGCTAATAATGTGAGTTAGGTTGATAATAATAAGAGTAATAAGTGTAGTAATTGTCGTTCTATCGATCATATCTGCATAATATGGTTAATAATATGAGTTAGATTGATAATAATAAGAGCAATGAGTATAGTAATTGCCGTACTATCGATCATATAAGCATAATATGGCTAATAATATGAGTTAGATTTATAATAATAAGAGTAATAAGTATAGTAATTGTCGTTCTATCGATCATATAAGCACAATATGGCTAATAATATGAGTTAGATTGATAATAATAGGAGTAATAAGTATAGTAATTGTCGTTCTATCGAGCATATCTGCATAATATGGTTAATAAAATGAGTTAGATTGATAATAATAAGAGTACTAAGTATAGTAATTGTCGTTCTATCGATCATATAAGCATAATATGGCTAATAATATGAGTTAGATTGATAATAGTGAGTGTAATAAGTATAGTAATTGTCGTTCTATCGGTCATATAACCATAATATCGCTAATAATATGAGTTAGATTGATAATAGTGAGTGTAATAAGTATAGTAATTGTCGTTCTATCGATCATAAGCATAATATGGGTAATAATATGAGTTAGATTGATAATAATAAGAGTAATAAGTATAGTAATTGTCGTTCTATCGATCATAATTGCATAATATGGTTAATAATATGAGTTGGAATGATAATAGTGAGTGTAATAAGTATAGTAATTGTCGTTCTATCGATCTTATAAGCATAATATGGCTAATAATATGAGTTAGGTTGATAATAATAAGAGTAATAAGTATAGTAATTGTCGTTCTATCGATCATATAAGCATAATATGGCTAATAATATGAGTTAGATTGATAATAATAAGAGTAATGAGTATAGTAATTGTCGTCCTATCGATCATATAAGCATAATAAGGCTAATAATATGAGTTAGATTTATAATAATAGGAGTAGTAAGTGTAGTAATTGACGTTCTATCGGTCATATAACCATAATATGGCTAATAATATGAGTTAGATTGATAATAGTGAGTGTAATAAGTATAGAAATTGTCGTTCTATCGATCATATCTGCATAATATGGTTAATAATATGAGTTAGATTGATAATAATAAGAGTAGTAAGTATAGTAATTGTCGTTCTATCGATCATAATTGCATAATATGGTTAATAATATGAGTTGGAATGATAATAGTGAGTGTAATAAGTATAGTAATTGTCGTTCTATCGACCTTATAAGCATAATATGGCTAATAATATGAGTTAGGTTGATAATAATAAGAGTAATAAGTATAGTAATTGTCGTTCTATCGATCATATAAGCATAATATGGCTAATAATATGAGTTAGACTGATAATAACAAGAGTAGTGAGTATAGTAATTGTCGTTCTATCGATCATATAAGCATAATATGGCTAATAATATGAGTTAGATTGATAATAATAAGAGTAATAAGTATAGTAATTGTCGTTCTATCGATCATTTAAGCATAATATGGCTAATAATATGAGTTAGATTGATAATAATAAGTGTAATAAGTATAGTAATTGTCGTTCTATCGATCATAATTGCATAATATGGTTAATAATATGAGTTCGATTCATAATAATAAGAGTAATGAGTATAGTAATTGTCGTTCTATCGATCATTTAAGCATAAAATGGCTAATAATGTGAGTTAGGTTGATAATAATAAGAGTAATAAGTGTAGTAATTGTCGTTCTATCGATCATATCTGCATAATATGGTTAATAATATGAGTTAGAATGATAATAGTGATTGTAATAAATATCGTAATTGTTGTTCTGTCGATCATATAAGCACAATATGTCTAATAATATGAGTTAGATTGATAATAATAAGAGTAATAAGTATAGTAATTGTCGTTCTATCGGTCATATAACCATAATATCGCTAATAATATGTGTTAGATTGATAATAGTGAGTGTAATAAGTATAGTAATTGTCGTTCTATCGATCATAAGCATAATATGGGTAATACTATGAGTTAGATTGATAATAATAAGAGTAATAGGTATAGTAATTGTCGTTCTATCGATCATATAAGCATAATATGGCTAATAATATGAGTTAGATTGATAATAATAAGAGTAATAAGTATAGTAATTGTCGTTCTATCGATCATAATTGCATAATATGGTTAATAATATGAGTTGGAATGATAATAGTGAGTGTAATAAGTATAGTAATTGTCGTTCTATCGATCTTATAAGCATAATATGGCTAATAATATGAGTTAGGTTGATAATAATAAGAGTAATAAGTATAGTAATTGTCGTTCTATCGATCATATAAGCATAATATGGCTAATAATATGAGTTAGACTGATAATAACAAGAGTAGTGAGTATAGTAATTGTCGTTCTATCGATCATATAAGCATAATATGGCTAATACTATGAGTTAGATTTATAATAACAAGAGTAATAAATATAGTAATTGTCGTTCTATCGATCATATCTGCATAATATGGTTAATAATATGAGTTAGATTGATAATAGTAAGAGTAATGAGTATAGTAATTGTCGTACTATCGATCATATAAGCATAATATGGCTAATAATATGAGTTAGATTTATAATAATAAGAGTAATAAGTATAGTAATTGTCGTTCTATCGATCATATAAGCACAATATGGCTAATAATATGAGTTAGATTGATAATAATAGGAGTAATAAGTATAGTAATTGTCGTTCTATCGAGCATATCTGCATAATATGGTTAATAAAATGAGTTAGATTGATAATAATAAGAGTAATAAGTATAGTAATTGTCGTTCTATCGATCATATAAGCATAATATGGCTAATAATATGAGTTAGATTGATAATAACAAGAGTAGTGAGTATAGTAATTGTCGTTCTATCGATCATATAAGCATAATATGGCTAATAATATGAGTTAGATTGATAATAATAAGAGTAATAAGTATAGTAATTGTCGTTCTATCGATCATTTAAGCATAATATGGCTAATAATATGAGTTAGATTGATAATAATAAGTGTAATAAGTATAGTAATTGTCGTTCTATCGATCATAATTGCATAATATGGTTAATAATATGAGTTCGATTCATAATAATAAGAGTAATAAGTATAGTAATTGTCGTTCTATCGATCATTTAAGCATAAAATGGCTAATAATGTGAGTTAGGTTGATAATAATAAGAGTAATAAGTGTAGTAATTGTCGTTCTATCGATCATATCTGCATAATATGGTTAATAATATGAGTTCGATTCATAATAATAAGAGTAATAAGTATAGTAATTGTCGTTCTATCGATCATTTAAGCATAAAATGGCTAATAATGTGAGTTAGGTTGATAATAATAAGAGTAATAAGTGTAGTAATTGTCGTTCTATCGATCATATCTGCATAATATGCTTAATAATATGAGTTAGATTGATAATAATAAGAGCAATGAGTATAGTAATTGTCGTACTATCGATCATATAAGCATAATATGGCTAATAATATGAGTTAGGTTGATAATAATAAGAGTAATAAGTATAGTAAATGTCGTGCTATCGATCATATCTGCATAATATTGTTAATAATATGAGTTAGATTGATAATAATAGGAGTAGTAAGTGTAGTAATTGACGTTCTATCGGTCATATAACCATAATATGGCTAATAATATGAGTTAGATTGATAATAGTGAGTGTAATAAGTATAGAAATTGTCGTTCTATCGATCATATCTGCATAATATGGTTAATAATATGAGTTAGATTGATAATAATAAGAGTAGTAAGTATAGTAATTGTCGTTCTATCGATCATAATTGCATAATATGGTTAATAATATGAGTTGGAATGATAATAGTGATTGTAATAAATATCGTAATTGTTGTTCTGTCGATCATATAAGCACAATATGTCTAATAATATGAGTTAGATTGATAATAATAAGAGTAATAAGTATAGTAATTGTCGTTCTATCGGTCATATAACCATAATATCGCTAATAATATGTGTTAGATTGATAATAGTGAGTGTAATAAGTATAGTAATTGTCGTTCTATCGATCATAAGCATAATATGGGTAATACTATGAGTTAGATTGATAATAATAAGAGTAATAGGTATAGTAATTGTCGTTCTATCGATCATATAAGCATAATATGGCTAATAATATGAGTTAGATTGATAATAATAAGAGTAATAAGTATAGTAATTGTCGTTCTATCGATCATATAAGCACAATATGGCTAATAATATGAGTTATATTGATAATAATAAGAGCTATAAGTATAGTAATTGCCGTTCTATCGATCATATAAGCATAATATGGCTAATAATATGAGTTAGATTGATAATAATAAGTGTAATAAGTATAGTAATTGTCGTTCTATCGATCATAATTGCATAATATGGTTAATAATATGAGTTAGATTGATAATAATAAGAACAATGAGTATAGTAATTGTCGTACTATCGGTCATATAATCATAATATGGCTAATACTATGAGTTAGATTTATAATAACAAGAGTAATAAATATAGTAATTGTCGTTCTATCGATCATATCTGCATAATATGGTTAATAATATGAGTTAGATTGATAATAGTAAGAGTAATGAGTATAGTAATTGTCGTACTATCGATCATATAAGCATAATATGGCTAATAATATGAGTTAGATTTATAATAATAAGAGTAATAAGTATAGTAATTGTCGTTCTATCGATCATATAAGCACAATATGGCTAATAATATGAGTTAGATTGATAATAATAGGAGTAATAAGTATAGTAATTGTCGTTCTATCGAGCATATCTGCATAATATGGTTAATAAAATGAGTTAGATTGATAATAATAAGAGTAATAAGTATAGTAATTGTCGTTCTATCGATCATATAAGCATAATATGGCTAATAATATGAGTTAGATTGATAATAACAAGAGTAGTGAGTATAGTAATTGTCGTTCTATCGATCATATAAGCATAATATGGCTAATAATATGAGTTAGATTGATAATAATAAGAGTAATAAGTATAGTAATTGTCGTTCTATCGATCATATAAGCATAATATGGCTAATAATATGAGTTAGATTTATAATAATAAGAGTAATAAGTATAGTAATTGTCGTTCTATCGATCATATAAGCACAATATGGCTAATAATATGAGTTAGATTGATAATAATAGGAGTAATAAGTATAGTAATTGTCGTTCTATCGATCATATCTGCATAATATGGTTAATAATATGAGTTAGATTGATAATAGTAAGAGTAATGAGTATAGTAATTGTCGTACTATCGATCATATAAGCATAATATGGCTAATAATATGAGTTAGATTTATAATAATAAGAGTAATAAGTATAGTAATTGTCGTTCTATCGATCATTTAAGCATAATATGGCTAATAATATGAGTTAGATTGATAATAATAAGTGTAATAAGTATAGTAATTGTCGTTCTATCGATCATAATTGCATAATATGGTTAATAATATGAGTTCGATTCATAATAATAAGAGTAATAAGTATAGTAATTGTCGTTCTATCGATCATTTAAGCATAAAATGGCTAATAATGTGAGTTAGGTTGATAATAATAAGAGTAATAAGTGTAGTAATTGTCGTTCTATCGATCATATCTGCATAATATGGTTAATAATATGAGTTAGATTGATAATAATAAGAGCAATGAGTATAGTAATTGTCGTACTATCGATCATATAAGCATAATATGGCTAATAATATGAGTTAGGTTGATAATAATAAGAGTAATAAGTATAGTAAATTTCGTGCTATCGATCATATCTGCATAATATTGTTAATAATATGAGTTAGATTGATAATAGTGAGTGTAATAAGTATAGTAATTGTCGCTCTATCGATCATATTAGCATAATATGGTTAATAATGTGAGTTAGATTGATAATAATAAGAGTAATAAGTATAGTAATTGTCGTTCTATCGATCATATAAGCATAATATGGCTAATAATATGAGTTAGATTTATAATAATAAGAGTAATAAGTATAGTAATTGTCGTTCTATCGATCATATAAGCATAATATGGCTAATAATATGAGTTAGATCGATAATGATAAGAGTAATAAGTACATTAATTGTCGTTCTATCGATCATATAAGCATAATATGGCTAATAATATGAGCTAGATCGATAATGATAAGAGTAATAAGTACAATAATTGTCGTTCTATCGATCATATAAGCATAATATGGTTAATAATATGAGTTAGATTGATAATAGTGAGTGTAATAAGTATAGTAATTGTCGTTCTATCGATCATATTAGCATAATATGGTTAATAATATGAGTTAGATTGATAATAATAAGAGTAATAAGTATAGTAATTGTCGTTCTATCGATCATATAAGCATAATATGGCTAATAATATGAGTTAGATTTATAATAATAAGAGTAATAAGTATAGTAATTGTCGTTCTATCGATCATATAAGCACAATATGTCTAATAATATGAGTTAGATTCATAATAATAGGAGTAATAAGTATAGTAATTGTCGTTCTATCGAGCATATCTGCATAATATGGTTAATAAAATGAGTTAGATTGATAATAATAAGAGTAATAAGTATAGTAATTGTCGTTCTATCGATCATATAAGCATAATATGGCTAATAATATGAGTTAGATTGATAATAACAAGAGTAGTGAGTATAGTAATTGTCGTTCTATCGATCATATAAGCATAATATGGCTAATAATATGAGTTAGATTGATAATAATAAGGGTAATAAGTATAGTAATTGTCGTTCTATCGATCATTTAAGCATAATATGGCTAATAATATGAGTTAGATTGATAATAATAAGTGTAATAAGTATAGTAATTGTCGTTCTATCGATCATAATTGCATAATATGGTTAATAATATGAGTTCGATTCATAATAATAAGAGTAATAAGTATAGTAATTGTCGTTCTATCGATCATTTAAGCATAAAATGGCTAATAATGTGAGTTAGGTTGATAATAATAAGAGTAATAAGTGTAGTAATTGTCGTTCTATCGATCATATCTGCATAATATGGTTAATAATATGAGTTAGATTGATAATAATAAGAGCAATGAGTATAGTAATTGTCGTACTATCGATCATATAAGCATAATATGGTTAATAATATGAGTTCGATTCATAATAATAAGAGTAATAAGTATAGTAATTGTCGTTCTATCGATCATTTAAGCATAAAATGGCTAATAATGTGAGTTAGGTTGATAATAATAAGAGTAATAAGTGTAGTAATTGTCGTTCTATCGATCATATCTGCATAATATGGTTAATAATATGAGTTAGATTGATAATAATAAGAGCAATGAGTATAGTAATTGTCGTACTATCGATCATATAAGCATAATATGGCTAATAATATGAGTTAGGTTGATAATAATAAGAGTAATAAGTATAGTAAACGTCGTGCTATCGATCATATCTGCATAATATTGTTAATAATATGAGTTAGATTGATAATAGTGAGTGTAATAAGTATAGTAATTGTCGCTCTATCGATCATATTAGCATAATATGGTTAATAATGTGAGTTAGATTGATAATAATAAGAGTAATAAGTATAGTAATTGTCGTTCTATCGATCATATAAGCATAATATGGCTAATAATATGAGTTAGATTTATAATAATAAGAGTAATAAGTATAGTAATTGTCGTTCTATCGATCATATAAGCATAATATGGCTAATAATATGAGTTAGATCGATAATGATAAGAGTAATAAGTACATTAATTGTCGTTCTATCGATCATATAAGCATAATATGGCTAATAATATGAGCTAGATCGATAATGATAAGAGTAATAAGTACAATAATTGTCGTTCTATCGATCATATAAGCATAATATGGTTAATAATATGAGTTAGATTGATAATAGTGAGTGTAATAAGTATAGTAATTGTCGTTCTATCGATCATATTAGCATAATATGGTTAATAATATGAGTTAGATTGATAATAATAAGAGTAATAAGTATAGTAATTGTCGTTCTATCGATCATATAAGCATAATATGGCTAATAATATGAGTTAGGTTGATAATAATAAGAGTAATGAGTATAGTAATTGTCGCCCTATCGATCATATAAGCATAATAAGGCTAATAATATGAGTTAGATTTATAATAATAGGAGTAGTAAGTATAGTAATTGACGTTCTATCGGTCATATAACCATAATATGGCTAATAATATGAGTTAGATTGATAATAGTGAGTGTAATAAGTATAGAAATTGTCGTTCTATCGATCATATCTGCATAATATGGTTAATAATATGAGTTAGATTGATAATAATAAGAGCAATGAGTATAGTAATTGTCGTACTATCGATCATATAAGCATAATATGGCTAATAGTTTGAGTTAGATTTATAATAATAAGAGTAATAAGTATAGTAATTGTCGTTCTATCGATCATATAAGCATAATATGGCTAATAATATGTGTTAGATTGATAATAGTGAGTGTAATAAGTATAGTAATTGTCGTTCTATCGATCATAAGCATAATATGGGTAATACTATGAGTTAGATTGATAATAATAAGAGTAATAAGTATAGTAATTGTCGTTCTATCGATCATATAAGCATAATATGGCTAATAATATGAGTTAGATTGATAATAATAAGAGTAATAAGTATAGTAATTGTCGTTCTATCGATCATATAAGCACAATATGGCTAATAATATGAGTTAGATTGATAATAATAAGAGTTATAAGTATAGTAATTGCCGTTCTATCGATCATATAAGCATAATATGGCTAATAATATGAGTTAGATTGATAATAATAAGTGTAATAAGTATAGTAACTGCCGTTCTATCGATCATATAAGCATAATATGGTTAATAATATGAGTTAGATTGATAATAATAAGAACAATGAGTATAGTAATTGTCGTACTATCGGTCATATAATCATAATATGGCTAATACTATGAGTTAGATTTATAATAACAAGAGTAATAAATATAGTAATTGTCGTTCTATCGATCATATCTGCATAATATGGTTAATAATATGAGTTAGATTGATAATAGTAAGAGTAATGAGTATAGTAATTGTCGTACTATCGATCATATAAGCATAATATGGCTAATAATATGAGTTAGATTTATAATAATAAGAGTAATAAGTATAGTAATTGTCGTTCTATCGATCATATAAGCACAATATGGCTAATAATATGAGTTAGATTGATAATAATAGGAGTAATAAGTATAGTAATTGTCGTTCTATCGAGCATATCTGCATAATATGGTTAATAAAATGAGTTAGATTGATAATAATAAGAGTAATAAGTATAGTAATTGTCGCTCTATCGATCATATAAGCATAATATGGCTAATAATATGAGTTAGATTGATAATAACAAGAGTAGTGAGTATAGTAATTGTCGTTCTATCGATCATATAAGCATAATATGGCTAATAATATGAGTTAGATTGATAATAATAAGAGTAATAAGTATAGTAATTGTCGTTCTATCGATCATTTAAGCATAATATGGCTAATAATATGAGTTAGATTGATAATAATAAGTGTAATAAGTATAGTAATTGTCGTTCTATCGATCATAATTGCATAATATGGTTAATAATATGAGTTCGATTCATAATAATAAGAGTAATAAGTATAGTAATTGTCGTTCTATCGATCATTTAAGCATAAAATGGCTAATAATGTGAGTTAGGTTGATAATAATAAGAGTAATAAGTGTAGTAATTGTCGTTCTATCGATCATATCTGCATAATATGGTTAATAATATGAGTTAGATTGATAATAATAAGAGCAATGAGTATAGTAATTGTCGTACTATCGATCATATAAGCATAATATGGCTAATAATATGAGTTAGGTTGATAATAATAAGAGTAATAAGTATAGTAAATGTCGTGCTATCGATCATATCTGCTTAATATTGTTAATAATATGAGTTAGATTGATAATAGTGAGTGTAATAAGTATAGTAATTGTCGTTCTATCGATCATATTAGCATAATATGGTTAATAATATGAGTTAGATTGATAATAGTGAGTGTAATAAGTATAGTAATTGTCGTTCTATCGATCATATTAGCATAATATGGCTAATAATATGAGTTAGGTTGATAATAATAAGAGTAATGAGTATAGTAATTGTCGCCCTATCGATCATATAAGCATAATAAGGCTAATAATATGAGTTAGATTTATAATAATAGGAGTAGTAAGTATAGTAATTGACGTTCTATCGGTCATATAACCATAATATGGCTAATAATATGAGTTAGATTGATAATAGTGAGTGTAATAAGTATAGAAATTGTCGTTCTATCGATCATATCTGCATAATATGGTTAATAATATGAGTTAGATTGATAATAATAAGAGCAATGAGTATAGTAATTGTCGTACTATCGATCATATAAGCATAATATGGCTAATAGTTTGAGTTAGATTTATAATAATAAGAGTAATAAGTATAGTAATTGTCGTTCTATCGATCATAATTGCATAATATGGTTAATAATATGAGTTCGATTCATAATAATAAGAGTAATAAGTATAGTAATTGTCGTTCTATCGATCATTTAAGCATAAAATGGCTAATAATGTGAGTTAGGTTGATAATAATAAGAGTAATAAGTGTAGTAATTGTCGTTCTATCGATCATATCTGCATAATATGGTTAATAATATGAGTTAGATTGATAATAATAAGAGCAATGAGTATAGTAATTGTCGTACTATCGATCATATAAGCATAATATGGCTAATAATATGAGTTAGGTTGATAATAATAAGAGTAATAAGTATAGTAAATGTCGTGCTATCGATCATATCTGCATAATATTGTTAATAATATGAGTTAGATTGATAATAGTGAGTGTAATAAGTATAGTAATTGTCGCTCTATCGATCATATTAGCATAATATGGTTAATAATGTGAGTTAGATTGATAATAATAAGAGTAATAAGTATAGTAATTGTCGTTCTATCGATCATATAAGCATAATATGGCTAATAATATGAGTTAGATCGATAATGATAAGAGTAATAAGTACATTAATTGTCGTTCTATCGATCATATAAGCATAATATGGCTAATAATATGAGCTAGATCGATAATGATAAGAGTAATAAGTACAATAATTGTCGTTCTATCGATCATATAAGCATAATATGGTTAATAATATGAGTTAGATTGATAATAGTGAGTGTAATAAGTATAGTAATTGTCGTTCTATCGATCATATTAGCATAATATGGTTAATAATATGAGTTAGATTGATAATAATAAGAGTAATAAGTATAGTAATTGTCGTTCTATCGATCATATAAGCATAATATGGCTAATAATATGAGTTAGGTTGATAATAATAAGAGTAATGAGTATAGTAATTGTCGCCCTATCGATCATATAAGCATAATAAGGCTAATAATATGAGTTAGATTTATAATAATAGGAGTAGTAAGTATAGTAATTGACGTTCTATCGGTCATATAACCATAATATGGCTAATAATATGAGTTAGATTGATAATAGTGAGTGTAATAAGTATAGAAATTGTCGTTCTATCGATCATATCTGCATAATATGGTTAATAATATGAGTTAGATTGATAATAATAAGAGCAATGAGTATAGTAATTGTCGTACTATCGATCATATAAGCATAATATGGCTAATAGTTTGAGTTAGATTTATAATAATAAGAGTAATAAGTATAGTAATTGTCGTTCTATCGATCATATAAGCATAATATGGCTAATAATATGTGTTAGATTGATAATAGTGAGTGCAATAAGTATAGTAATTGTCGTTCTATCGATCATAAGCATAATATGGGTAATACTATGAGTTAGATTGATAATAATAAGAGTAATAAGTATAGTAATTGTCGTTCTATCGATGATATAAGCATAATATGGCTAATAATATGAGTTAGATTGATAATAATAAGAGTAATAAGTATAGTAATTGTCGTTCTATCGATCATATAAGCACAATATGGCTAATAATATGAGTTAGATTGATAATAATAAGAGTTATAAGTATAGTAATTGCCGTTCTATCGATCATATAAGCATAATATGGCTAATAATATGAGTTAGATTGATAATAATAAGTGTAATAAGTATAGTAACTGCCGTTCTATCGATCATATAAGCATAATATGGTTAATAATATGAGTTAGATTGATAATAATAAGAACAATGAGTATAGTAATTGTCGTACTATCGGTCATATAATCATAATATGGCTAATACTATGAGTTAGATTTATAATAACAAGAGTAATAAATATAGTAATTGTCGTTCTATCGATCATATCTGCATAATATGGTTAATAATATGAGTTAGATTGATAATAGTAAGAGTAATGAGTATAGTAATTGTCGTACTATCGATCATATAAGCATAATATGGCTAATAATATGAGTTAGATTTATAATAATAAGAGTAATAAGTATAGTAATTGTCGTTCTATCGATCATATAAGCACAATATGGCTAATAATATGAGTTAGATTGATAATAATAGGAGTAATAAGTATAGTAATTGTCGTTCTATCGAGCATATCTGCATAATATGGTTAATAAAATGAGTTAGATTGATAATAATAAGAGTAATAAGTATAGTAATTGTCGCTCTATCGATCATATAAGCATAATATGGCTAATAATATGAGTTAGATTGATAATAACAAGAGTAGTGAGTATAGTAATTGTCGTTCTATCGATCATATAAGCATAATATGGCTAATAATATGAGTTAGATTGATAATAATAAGAGTAATAAGTATAGTAATTGTCGTTCTATCGATCATTTAAGCATAATATGGCTAATAATATGAGTTAGATTGATAATAATAAGTGTAATAAGTATAGTAATTGTCGTTCTATCGATCATAATTGCATAATATGGTTAATAATATGAGTTCGATTCATAATAATAAGAGTAATAAGTATAGTAATTGTCGTTCTATCGATCATTTAAGCATAAAATGGCTAATAATGTGAGTTAGGTTGATAATAATAAGAGTAATAAGTGTAGTAATTGTCGTTCTATCGATCATATCTGCATAATATGGTTAATAATATGAGTTAGATTGATAATAATAAGAGCAATGAGTATAGTAATTGTCGTACTATCGATCATATAAGCATAATATGGCTAATAATATGAGTTAGGTTGATAATAATAAGAGTAATAAGTATAGTAAATGTCGTGCTATCGATCATATCTGCTTAATATTGTTAATAATATGAGTTAGATTGATAATAGTGAGTGTAATAAGTATAGTAATTGTCGTTCTATCGATCATATTAGCATAATATGGTTAATAATATGAGTTAGATTGATAATAGTGAGTGTAATAAGTATAGTAATTGTCGTTCTATCGATCATATTAGCATAATATGGTTAATAATATGAGTTAGATTGATAATAATAAGAGTAATAAGTATAGTAATTGTCGTTCTATCGATCATATAAGCATAATATGGTTAATAATATGAGTTAGATTGATAATAGTAAGAGTAATGAGTATAGTAATTGTCGTACTATCGATCATATAAGCATAATATGGCTAATAACATGAGTTAGATTTATAATAATAAGAGTAATAAGTATAGTAATTGACGTTCTATCGATCATATAAGCATAATATGGCTAATAATATGAGTTAGGTTGATAATAATAAGAGTAATGAATATAGTAATTGTCGCCCTATCGATCATATAAGCATAATAAGGCTAATAATATGAGTTAGATTTATAATAATAGGAGTAGTAAGTATAGTAATTGACGTTCTATCGGTCATATAACCATAATATGGCTAATAATATGAGTTAGATTGATAATAGTGAGTGTAATAAGTATAGAAATTGTCGTTCTATCGATCATATCTGCATAATATGGTTAATAATATGAGTTAGATTGATAATAATAAGAGCAATGAGTATAGTAATTGTCGTACTATCGATCATATAAGCATAATATGGCTAATAGTTTGAGTTAGATTTATAATAATAAGAGTAATAAGTATAGTAATTGTCGTTCTATCGATCATATAAGCATAATATGGCTAATAATATGAGTTAGATCGATAATGATAAGAGTAATAAGTACAATAATTGTCGTTCTATCGATCATATAAGCATAATATGGCTAATAATATGAGCTAGATCGATAATGATAAGAGTAATAAGTACAATAATTGTCGTTCTATCGATCATATAAGCATAATATGGTTAATAATATGAGTTAGATTGATAATAGTGAGTGTAATAAGTATAGTAATTGTCGTTCTATCGATCATATTAGCATAATATGGTTAATAATATGAGTTAGATTGATAATAATAAGAGTAATAAGTATAGTAATTGTCGTTCTATCGATCATATAAGCATAATATGGTTAATAATATGAGTTAGATTGATAATAGTAAGAGTAATGAGTATAGTAATTGTCGTACTATCGATCATATAAGCATAATATGGCTAATAATATGAGTTAGATTTATAATAATAAGAGTAATAAGTATAGTAATTGTCGTTCTATCGATCATATAAGCACAATATGGCTAATAATATGAGTTAGATTGATAATAATAGGAGTAATAAGTATAGTAATTGTCGTTCTATCGAGCATATCTGCATAATATGGTTAATAAAATGAGTTAGATTGATAATAATAAGAGTAATAAGTATAGTAATTGTCGTTCTATCAATCATATAAGCATAATATGGCTAATAATATGAGTTAGATTGATAATAACAAGAGTAGTGAGTATAGTAATTGTCGTTCTATCGATCATATAAGCATAATATGGCTAATAATATGAGTTAGATTGAGAATAATAAGAGTAATAAGTATAGTAATTGTCGTTCTATCGGTCATATAACCATAATATCGCTAATAATATGAGTTAGATTGATAATAGTGAGTGTAATAAGTATAGTAATTGTCGTTCTATCGATCATAATTGCATAATATGGTTAATAATATGAGTTCGATTCATAATAATAAGAGTAATAAGTATAGTAATTGTCGTTCTATCGATCATTTAAGCATAAAATGGCTAATAATGTGAGTTAGGTTGATAATAATAAGAGTAATAAGTGTAGTAATTGTCGTTCTATCGATCATATCTGCATAATATGGTTAATAATATGAGTTAGATTGATAATAATAAGAGCAATGAGTATAGTAATTGTCGTACTATCGATCATATAAGCATAATATGGCTAATAATATGAGTTAGGTTGATAATAATAAGAGTAATAAGTATAGTAAATGTCGTGCTATCGATCATATCTGCATAATATTGTTAATAATATGAGTTAGATTGATAATAGTGAGTGTAATAAGTATAGTAATTGTCGTTCTATCGATCATATTAGCATAATATGGTTAATAATGTGAGTTAGATTGATAATAATAAGAGTAATAAGTATAGTAATTGTCGTTCTATCGATCATATAAGCATAATATGGCTAATAATATGAGTTAGATTTATAATAATAAGAGTAATAAGTATAGTAATTGTCGTTCTATCGATCATATAAGCATAATATGGCTAATAATATGAGTTAGATCGATAATGATAAGAGTAATAAGTACAATAATTGTCGTTCTATCGATCATATAAGCATAATATGGCTAATAATATGAGCTAGGTCGATAATGATAAGAGTAATAAGTACAATAATTGTCGTTCTATCGATCATATAAGCATAATATGGTTAATAATATGAGTTAGATTGATAATAGTGAGTGTAATAAGTATAGTAATTGTCGTTCTATCGATCATATTAGCATAATATGGTTAATAATATGAGTTAGATTGATAATAATAAGAGTAATAAGTATAGTAATTGTCGTTCTATCGATCATATAAGCATAATATGGTTAATAATATGAGTTAGATTGATAATAGTAAGAGTAATGAGTATAGTAATTGTCGTACTATCGATCATATAAGCATAATATGGCTAATAACATGAGTTAGATTTATAATAATAAGAGTAATAAGTATAGTAATTGTCGTTCTATCGATCATATAAGCACAATATGGCTAATAATATGAGTTAGATTGATAATAATAGGAGTAATAAGTATAGTAATTGTCGTTCTATCGAGCATATCTGCATAATATGGTTAATAAAATGAGTTAGATTGATAATAATAAGAGTAATAAGTATAGTAATTGTCGCTCTATCGATCATATAAGCATAATATGGCTAATAATATGAGTTAGATTGATAATAACAAGAGTAGTGAGTATAGTAATTGTCGTTCTATCGATCATATAAGCATAATATGGCTAATAATATGAGTTAGATTGATAATAATAAGAGTAATAAGTATAGTAATTGTCGTTCTATCGATCATTTAAGCATAATATGGCTAATAATATGAGTTAGATTGATAATAATAAGTGTAATAAGTATAGTAATTGTCGTTCTATCGATCATAATTGCATAATATGGTTAATAATATGAGTTCGATTCATAATAATAAGAGTAATAAGTATAGTAATTGTCGTTCTATCGATCATTTAAGCATAAAATGGCTAATAATGTGAGTTAGGTTGATAATAATAAGAGTAATAAGTGTAGTAATTGTCGTTCTATCGATCATATCTGCATAATATGGTTAATAATATGAGTTAGATTGATAATAATAAGAGCAATGAGTATAGTAATTGTCGTACTATCGATCATATAAGCATAATATGGCTAATAATATGAGTTAGGTTGATAATAATAAGAGTAATAAGTATAGTAAATGTCGTGCTATCGATCATATCTGCTTAATATTGTTAATAATATGAGTTAGATTGATAATAGTGAGTGTAATACGTATAGTAATTGTCGTTCTATCGATCATATTAGCATAATATGGTTAATAATATGAGTTAGATTGATAATAGTGAGTGTAATAAGTATAGTAATTGTCGTTCTATCGATCATATTAGCATAATATGGTTAATAATATGAGTTAGATTGATAATAATAAGAGTAATAAGTATAGTAATTGTCGTTCTATCGATCATATAAGCATAATATGGTTAATAATATGAGTTAGATTGATAATAGTAAGAGTAATGAGTATAGTAATTGTCGTACTATCGATCATATAAGCATAATATGGCTAATAACATGAGTTAGATTTATAATAATAAGAGTAATAAGTATAGTAATTGACGTTCTATCGATCATATAAGCATAATATGGCTAATAATATGAGTTAGGTTGATAATAATAAGAGTAATGAGTATAGTAATTGTCGCCCTATCGATCATATAAGCATAATAAGGCTAATAATATGAGTTAGATTTATAATAATAGGAGTAGTAAGTATAGTAATTGACGTTCTATCGGTCATATAACCATAATATGGCTAATAATATGAGTTAGATTGATAATAGTGAGTGTAATAAGTATAGAAATTGTCGTTCTATCGATCATATCTGCATAATATGGTTAATAATATGAGTTAGATTGATAATAATAAGAGCAATGAGTATAGTAATTGTCGTACTATCGATCATATAAGCATAATATGGCTAATAGTTTGAGTTAGATTTATAATAATAAGAGTAATAAGTATAGTAATTGTCGTTCTATCGATCATATAAGCATAATATGGCTAATAATATGAGTTAGATCGATAATGATAAGAGTAATAAGTACAATAATTGTCGTTCTATCGATCATATAAGCATAATATGGCTAATAATATGAGCTAGATCGATAATGATAAGAGTAATAAGTACAATAATTGTCGTTCTATCGATCATATAAGCATAATATGGTTAATAATATGAGTTAGATTGATAATAGTGAGTGTAATAAGTATAGTAATTGTCGTTCTATCGATCATATTAGCATAATATGGTTAATAATGTGAGTTAGATTGATAATAATAAGAGTAATAAGTATAGTAATTGTCGTTCTATCGATCATATAAGCATAATATGGTTAATAATATGAGTTAGATTGATAATAGTAAGAGTAATGAGTATAGTAATTGTCGTACTATCGATCATATAAGCATAATATGGCTAATAATATGAGTTAGATTTATAATAATAAGAGTAATAAGTATAGTAATTGTCGTTCTATCGAGCATATCTGCATAATATGGTTAATAAAATGAGTTAGATTGATAATAATAAGAGTAATAAGTATAGTAATTGTCGTTCTATCGATCATATAAGCATAATATGGCTAATAATATGAGTTAGATTGATAATAACAAGAGTAGTGAGTATAGTAATTGTCGTTCTATCGATCATATAAGCATAATATGGCTAATAATATGAGTTAGATTGAGAATAATAAGAGTAATAAGTATAGTAATTGTCGTTCTATCGGTCATATAACCATAATATCGCTAATAGTATGAGTTAGATTGATAATAGTGAGTGTAATAAGTATAGTAATTGTCGTTCTATCGATCATAAGCATAATATGGGTAATAATATGAGTTAGATTGATAATAATAAGAGTAATAAGTATAGTAATTGTCGTTCTATCGATCATAATTGCATAATATGGTTAATAATATGAGTTCGATTCATAATAATAAGAGTAATAAGTATAGTAATTGTCGTTCTATCGATCATTTAAGCATAAAATGGCTAATAATGTGAGTTAGGTTGATAATAATAAGAGTAATAAGTGTAGTAATTGTCGTTCTATCGATCATATCTGCATAATATGGTTAATAATATGAGTTAGAATGATAATAGTGATTGTAATAAATATCGTAATTGTTGTTCTGTCGATCATATAAGCACAATATGTCTAATAATATGAGTTAGATTGATAATAATAAGAGTAATAAGTATAGTAATTGTCGTTCTATCGGTCATATAACCATAATATCGCTAATAATATGAGTTAGATTGATAATAATAAGTGTAATAAGTATAGTAATTGTCGTTCTATCGATCATAATTGTATAATATGGTTAATAATATGAGTTAGATTGATAATAATAAGAACAATGAGTATAGTAATTGTCGTACTATCGGTCATATAAGCATAATATGGCTAATACTATGAGTTAGATTTATAATAACAAGAGTAATAAATATAGTAATTGTCGTTCTATCGATCATATCTGCATAATATGGTTAATAATATGAGTTAGATTGATAATAGTAAGAGTAATGAGTATAGTAATTGTCGTACTATCGATCATATAAGCATAATATGGCTAATAATATGAGTTAGATTTATAATAATAAGAGTAATAAGTATAGTAATTGTCGTTCTATCGATCATATAAGCACAATATGGCTAATAATATGAGTTAGATTGATAATAATAGGAGTAATAAGTATAGTAATTGTCGTTCTATCGAGCATATCTGCATAATATGGTTAATAAAATGAGTTAGATTGATAATAATAAGAGTAATAAGTATAGTAATTGTCGCTCTATCGATCATATAAGCATAATATGGCTAATAATATGAGTTAGATTGATAATAACAAGAGTAGTGAGTATAGTAATTGTCGTTCTATCGATCATATAAGCATAATATGGCTAATAATATGAGTTAGATTGATAATAGTGAGTGTAATAAGTATAGTAATTGTCGTTCTATCGATCATATTAGCATAATATGGTTAATAATATGAGTTCGATTCATAATAATAAGAGTAATAAGTATAGTAATTGTCGTTCTATCGATCATTTAAGCATAAAATGGCTAATAATGTGAGTTAGGTTGATAATAATAAGAGTAATAAGTGTAGTAATTGTCGTTCTATCGATCATATCTGCATAATATGGTTAATAATATGAGTTAGATTGATAATAATAAGAGCAATGAGTATAGTAATTGTCGTACTATCGATCATATAAGCATAATATGGCTAATAATATGAGTTAGGTTGATAATAATAAGAGTAATAAGTATAGTAAATGTCGTGCTATCGATCATATCTGCTTAATATTGTTAATAATATGAGTTAGATTGATAATAGTGAGTGTAATACGTATAGTAATTGTCGTTCTATCGATCATATTAGCATAATATGGTTAATAATATGAGTTAGATTGATAATAGTGAGTGTAATAAGTATAGTAATTGTCGTTCTATCGATCATATAAGCATAATATGGCTAATAATATGAGTTAGATTGATAATAACAAGAGTAGTGAGTATAGTAATTGTCGTTCTATCGATCATATAAGCATAATATGGCTAATAATATGAGTTAGATTGAGAATAATAAGAGTAATAAGTATAGTAATTGTCGTTCTATCGGTCATATAACCATAATATCGCTAATAATATGAGTTAGATTGATAATAGTGAGTGTAATAAGTATAGTAATTGTCGTTCTATCCATCATAAGCATAATATGGGTAATAATATGAGTTAGATTGATAATAATAAGAGTAATAAGTATAGTAATTGTCGTTCTATCGATCATAATTGCATAATATGGTTAATAATATGAGTTCGATTCATAATAATAAGAGTAATAAGTATAGTAATTGTCGTTCTATCGATCATTTAAGCATAAAATGGCTAATAATGTGAGTTAGGTTGATAATAATAAGAGTAATAAGTGTAGTAATTGTCGTTCTATCGATCATATCTGCATAATATGGTTAATAATATGAGTTAGAATGATAATAGTGATTGTAATAAATATCGTAATTGTTGTTCTGTCGATCATATAAGCACAATATGTCTAATAATATGAGTTAGATTGATAATAATAAGAGTAATAAGTATAGTAATTGTCGTTCTATCGGTCATATAACCATAATATCGCTAATAATATGAGTTAGATTGATAATAATAAGTGTAATAAGTATAGTAATTGTCGTTCTATCGATCATAATTGTATAATATGGTTAATAATATGAGTTAGATTGATAATAATAAGAACAATGAGTATAGTAATTGTCGTACTATCGGTCATATAAGCATAATATGGCTAATACTATGAGTTAGATTTATAATAACAAGAGTAATAAATATAGTAATTGTCGTTCTATCGATCATATCTGCATAATATGGTTAATAATATGAGTTAGATTGATAATAGTAAGAGTAATGAGTATAGTAATTGTCGTACTATCGATCATATAAGCATAATATGGCTAATAATATGAGTTAGATTTATAATAATAAGAGTAATAAGTATAGTAATTGTCGTTCTATCGATCATATAAGCACAATATGGCTAATAATATGAGTTAGATTGATAATAATAGGAGTAATAAGTATAGTAATTGTCGTTCTATCGAGCATATCTGCATAATATGGTTAATAAAATGAGTTAGATTGATAATAATAAGAGTAATAAGTATAGTAATTGTCGTTCTATCGATCATATCTGCATAATATGGTTAATAATATGAGTTAGATTGATAATAATAGGAGTAATAAGTATAGTAATTGTCGTTCTATCGAGCATATCTGCATAATATGGTTAATAAAATGAGTTAGATTGATAATAATAAGAGTAATAAGTATAGTAATTGTCGCTCTATCGATCATATAAGCATAATATGGCTAATAATATGAGTTAGATTGATAATAACAAGAGTAGTGAGTATAGTAATTGTCGTTCTATCGATCATATAAGCATAATATGGCTAATAATATGAGTTAGATTGATAATAGTGAGTGTAATAAGTATAGTAATTGTCGTTCTATCGATCATATTAGCATAATATGGTTAATAATGTGAGTTAGATTGATAATAATAAGAGTAATAAGTATAGTAATTGTCGTTCTATCGATCATATAAGCATAATATGGCTAATAATATGAGTTAGATTTATAATAATAAGAGTAATAAGTATAGTAATTGTCGTTCTATCGATCATATAAGCATAATATGGCTAATAATATGAGTTAGATCGATAATGATAAGAGTAATAAGTACAATAATTGTCGTTCTATCGATCATATAAGCATAATATGGCTAATAATATGAGCTAGATCGATAATGATAAGAGTAATAAGTACAATAATTGTCGTTCTATCGATCATATAAGCATAATATGGTTAATAATATGAGTTAGATTGATAATAGTGAGTGTAATAAGTATAGTAATTGTCGTTCTATCGATCATATTAGCATAATATGGTTAATAATATGAGTTAGATTGATAATAATAAGAGTAATAAGTATAGTAATTGTCGTTCTATCGATCATATAAGCATAATATGGTTAATAATATGAGTTAGATTGATAATAGTAAGAGTAATGAGTATAGTAATTGTCGTACTATCGATCATATAAGCATAATATGGCTAATAATATGAGTTAGATTTATAATAATAAGAGTAATAAGTATAGTAATTGTCGTTCTATCGATCATATAAGCACAATATGGCTAATAATATGAGTTAGATTGATAATAATAGGAGTAATAAGTATAGTAATTGTCGTTCTATCGAGCATATCTGCATAATATGGTTAATAAAATGAGTTAGATTGATAATAATAAGAGTAATAAGTATAGTAATTGTCGTTCTATCGATCATATAAGCATAATATGGCTAATAATATGAGTTAGATTGATAATAACAAGAGTAGTGAGTATAGTAATTGTCGTTCTATCGATCATATAAGCATAATATGGCTAATAATATGAGTTAGATTGATAATAATAAGAGTAATAAGTATAGTAATTGTCGTTCTATCGATCATTTAAGCATAATATGGCTAATAATATGAGTTAGATTGATAATAATAAGTGTAATAAGTATAGTAATTGTCGTTCTATCGATCATAATTGCATAATATGGTTAATAATATCAGTTCGATTCATAATAATAAGAGTAATAAGTATAGTAATTGTCGTTCTATCGATCATTTAAGCATAAAATGGCTAATAATGTGAGTTAGGTTGATAATAATAAGAGTAATAAGTGTAGTAATTGTCGTTCTATCGATCATATCTGCATAATATGGTTAATAATATGAGTTAGATTGATAATAATAAGAGCAATGAGTATAGTAATTGTCGTACTATCGATCATATAAGCATAATATGGCTAATAAGGTGAGTTAGATTGATAACAGTGAGTGTAATAAATATAGTAATTGTTGTTCTGTCGATCATATAAGCACAGTATGTCTAATAATATGAGTTAGATTGATAATAATAAGAGTAATAAGTATAGTAATTGTCGTTCTATCGGTCATATAACCATAATATCGCTAATAATCTGAGTTAGATTGATAATAGTGAGTGTAATAAGTATAGTAATTGTCGCTCTATCGATCATATAAGCACAATATGGCTAATAATATGAGTTACATTGATAATAATAGGAGTAATAAGTATAGTAATTGTCGTTCTATCGAGCATATCTGCATAATATGGTTAATAAAATGAGTTAGATTGATAATAATAAGAGTAATAAGTATAGTAATTGTCGTTCTATCGATCATATAAGCATAATATGGCTAATAATATGAGTTAGACTGATAATAACAAGAGTAGTGAGTATAGTAATTGTCGTTCTATCGATCATATAAGCATAATATGGCTAATAATATGAGTTAGATTGATAATAATAAGAGTAATAAGTATAGTAATTGTCGTACTATCGATCATAATTGCATAATATGGTTAATAATATGAGTTGGAATGATAATAGTGAGTGTAATAAGTATAGTAATTGTCGTTCTATCGATCTTATGAGCATAATATGGCTAATAATATGATTTAGGTTGATAATAATAAGAGTAATAAGTATAGTAATTGTCGTTCTATCGATCATATAAGCATAATATGGCTAATAATATGAGTTAGGTTGATAATAATAAGAGTAATGAGTATAGTAATTGTCGTCCTATCGATCATATAAGCATAATAAGGCTAATAATATGAGTTAGATTTATAATAATAGGAGTAGTAAGTATAGTAATTGACGTTCTATCGGTCATATAACCATAATATGGCTAATAATATGAGTTAGATTGATAATAGTGAGTGTAATAAGTATAGAAATTGTCGTTCTATCGATCATATCTGCATAATATGGTTAATAATATGAGTTAGATTGATAATAATAAGAGCAATGAGTATAGTAATTGTCGTACTATCGATCATATAAGCATAATATGGCTAATAGTTTGAGTTAGATTTATAATAATAAGAGCAATGAGTATAGTAATTGTCGTTCTATCGGTCATATAACCATAATATGGCTAATAATGTGAGTTAGATTGATAATAGTGAGTGTAATAAATATAGTAATTGTCGTTCTATCGCTCATATAAGCACAATATGGCGAATAATATGAGTTAGATTGATAATAATAATAGTAATAAGTATAGTAATTGTCGTTCTATCGATCATATAAGCATTATATGGCTAATAATATGAGTTAGATTGATAATAATAAGAGTAATAAGTACAGTAATTGTCGTTCTATCGATCATACAAGCATAATATGGCTAATAATATGAGTTAGGTTGATAGTAATAAGAGTAATAAGTATAGTCAATGTCGTGCTATCGATCATATCTGCATAATATGGTTAATAATATGAGTTAGATTGATAATAGTGAGTGTCATAAGTATAGTAATTGTCGTTCTATCGATCATATTAGCATAATATGGTTAATAATATGAGTTAGATTGATAATAATAAGTGTAATAAGTATAGTAATTGTCGTTCTATCGATCATAATTGCATAATATGGCTAATAATATGAGTTAGATTCATAATAATAAGAGTAATAAGTATAGTAATTGCCGTTCTATCGATCATTTAAGCATAAAATGGCTAATAATGTGAGTTAGGTTGATAATAATAAGAGTAATATGTGTAGTAATAGTCGTTCTATCGATCATATCTGCATAATATGGTTAATAATATGAGTTAGATTGATAATAATAAGAGCAATGAGTATAGTAATTGTCGTACTATCGATCATATAAGCATAATATGGCTAATAAGGTGAGTTAGATTGATAACAGTGAGTGTAATAAATATCGTAATTGTTGTTCTGTCGATCATATAAGCACAATATGTCTAATAATATGAGTTAGATTGATAATAATAAGAGTAATAAGTATAGTAATTGTCGTTCTATCGGTCATATAACCATAATATCGCTAATAATATGAGTTAGATTGATAATAGTGAGTGTAATAAGTATAGTAATTGTCGTTCTATCGATCATAAGCATAATATGGGTAATACTATGAGTTAGATTGATAATAATAAGAGTAATAAGTATAGTAATTGTCGTTCTATCGATCATATAAGCATAATATGGCTAATAATATGAGTTAGATTGATAATAATAAGAGTAATAAGTATAGTAATTGTCGTTCTATCGATCATATAAGCACAATATGGCTAATAATATGAGTTAGATTGATAATAATAAGAGTTATAAGTATAGTAATTGCCGTTCTATCGATCATATAAGCATAATATGGCTAATAATATGAGTTAGATTGATAATAATAAGTGTAATAAGTATAGTAATTGTCGTTCTATCGATCATAATTGCATAATATGGTTAATAATATGAGTTAGATTGATAATAATAAGAACAATGAGTATAGTAATTGTCGTACTATCGGTCATATAAGCATAATATGGCTAATACTATGAGTTAGATTTATAATAACAAGAGTAATAAATATAGTAATTGTCGTTCTATCGATCATATCTGCATAATATGGTTAATAATATGAGTTAGATTGATAATAGTAAGAGTAATGAGTATAGTAATTGTCGTACTATCGATCATATAAGCATAATATGGCTAATAATATGAGTTAGATTGATAATAATAAGAGTAATAAGTATAGAAATTGTCGTTCTATCGATCATTTAAGCATAATATGGCTAATAATATGAGTTAGATTGATAATAATAAGTGTAATAAGTATAGTAATTGTCGTTCTATCGATCATAATTGCATAATATGGTTAATAATATGAGTTCGATTCATAATAATAAGAGTAATAAGTATAGTAATTGTCGTTCTATCGATCATTTAAGCATAAAATGGCTAATAATGTGAGTTAGGTTGATAATAATAAGAGTAATAAGTGTAGTAATTGTCGTTCTATCGATCATATCTGCATAATATGGTTAATAATATGAGTTAGATTGATAATAATAAGAGCAATGAGTATAGTAATTGTCGTACTATCGATCATATAAGCATAATATGGCTAATAAGGTGAGTTAGATTGATAATAGTGAGTGTAATAAGTATAGTAATTGTCGTTCTATCGATCATAAGCATAATATGGGTAATAATATGAGTTAGATTGATAATAATAAGAGTAATAAGTATAGTAATTGTCGTTCTATCGATCATAATTGCATAATATGGTTAATAATATGAGTTGGAATGATAATAGTGAGTGTAATAAGTATAGTAATTGTCGTTCTATCGATCTTATAAGCATAATATGGCTAATAATATGAGTTAGGTTGATAATAATAAGAGTAATGAGTATAGTAATTGTCGTCCTATCGATCATATAAGCATAATAAGGCTAATAATATGAGTTAGATTTATAATAATAGGAGTAGTAAGTATAGTAATTGACGTTCTATCGGTCATATAACCATAATATGGCTAATAATGTGAGTTAGATTGATAATAGTGAGTGTAATAAATATAGTAATTGTCGTTCTATCGCTCATATAAGCACAATATGGCGAATAATATGAGTTAGATTGATAATAATAAGAGTAATAAGTATAGTAATTGCCGTTCTATCGATCATATAAGCATAATATGGCTAATAATATGAGTTAGATTGATAATAATAAGAGTAATAAGTACAGTAATTGTCGTTCTATCGATCATATAAGCATAATATGGCTAATAATATGAGTTAGGTTGATAGTAATAAGAGTAATAAGTATAGTCAATGTCGTGCTATCGATCATATCTGCATAATATGGTTAATAATATGAGTTAGATTGATAATAGTGAGTGTAATAAGTATAGTAATTGTCGTTCTATCGATCATATTAGCATAATATGGTTAATAATATGAGTTAGATTGATAATAATAAGTGTAATAAGTATAGTAATTGTCGTTCTATCGATCATAATTGCATAATATGGTTAATAATATGAGTTAGATTCATAATAATAAGAGTAATAAGTATAGTAATTGCCGTTCTATCGATCATTTAAGCATAAAATGGCTAATAATGTGAGTTAGGTTGATAATAATAAGAGTAATAAGTGTAGTAATTGTCGTTCTATCGATCATATCTGCATAATATGGTTAATAATATGAGTTAGATTGATAATAATAAGAGCAATGAGTATAGTAATTGTCGTACTATCGATCATATAAGCATAATATGGCTAATAATATGAGTTAGGTTGATAATAATAAGAGTAATAAGTATAGTAATTGTCGTTCTATCGATCATATCTGCATAATATGGTTAATAATATGAGTTAGATTGATAATAATAAGAGTAGTGAGTATAGTAATTGTCGTTCTATCGATCACATAAGCACAATATGGCTAATAATATGAGTTAGATCGATAATGATAAGAGTAATAAGTACAGTAATTGTAGTTCTGTCGATCATATAAGCATAATATGGCTAATAATATGAGTTAGATTGATAATAATAACAGTAATAAGTATAGTAATTGTCGTTCTATCGATAATATAAGCATAATATGGCTAATAATATGAGTTAGGTTGATAATAATAAGAGTAATAAGTATAGTGATTGTTGTTCTTTCGATCATATAAGCATAATATGGCTAATAATATGAGTTAGGTTGATAGTAATAAGAGTAATAAGTATAGTCAATGTCGTGCTATCGATCATATCTGCATAATATGGTTAATAATATGAGTTAGATTGATAATAGTGAGTGTAATAAGTATAGTAATTGTCGTTCTATCGATCATATTAGCATAATATGGTTAATAATATGAGTTAGATTGATAATAATAAGTGTAATAAGTATAGTAATTGTCGTTCTATCGATCATATCTGCATAATATGGTTAATAATATGAGTTAGATTGATAATAGTGAGTGTAATAAGTATAGAAATTGTCGTTCTATCGATCATATCTGCATAATATGGTTAATAATATGAGTTAAATTGATAATAATAAGAGTAATAAGTATAGTAATTGTCGTTCTATCGATCATATAAGCATAATATGGCTAATAATATGAGTTAGATCGATAATGATAAGAGTAATAAGCACAGTAATTGTCGTTCTATCAATCATATAAGCATAATATGGCTAATAATATGAGTCAGATTGATAATAATAAGTGTAGTGAGTATAGTAATTGTCGTTCTATCGATCATATAAACATAATATGGCTAATAATATGAGTTAGATCGATAATGATAAGAGTAATAAGTACAGTAATTGTAGTTCTGTCGATCATATAAGCATAATATGGCTAATAATATGAGTTAGATTGATAATAATAAGTGTAATAAGTATAGTAATTGTCGTTCTATCGATCATAATTGCATAATATGGTTAATAATATGAGTTAGATTGATAATAATAAGAACAATGAGTATAGTAATTGTCGTACTATCGGTCATATAAGCATAATATGGCTAATACTATGAGTTAGATTTATAATAACAAGAGTAATAAATATAGTAATTGTCGTTCTATCGATCATATCTGCATAATATGGTTAATAATATGAGTTAGATTGATAATAGTAAGAGTAATGAGTATAGTAATTGTCGTACTATCGATCATATAAGCATAATATGGCTAATAATATGAGTTAGATTGATAATAATAAGAGTAATAAGTATAGAAATTGTCGTTCTATCGATCATTTAAGCATAATATGGCTAATAATATGAGTTAGATTGATAATAATAAGTGTAATAAGTATAGTAATTGTCGTTCTATCGATCATAATTGCATAATATGGTTAATAATATGAGTTCGATTCATAATAATAAGAGTAATAAGTATAGTAATTGTCGTTCTATCGATCATTTAAGCATAAAATGGCTAATAATGTGAGTTAGGTTGATAATAATAAGAGTAATAAGTGTAGTAATTGTCGTTCTATCGATCATATCTGCATAATATGGTTAATAATATGAGTTAGATTGATAATAATAAGAGCAATGAGTATAGTAATTGTCGTACTATCGATCATATAAGCATAATATGGCTAATAAGGTGAGTTAGATTGATAATAGTGAGTGTAATAAGTATAGTAATTGTCGTTCTATCGATCATAAGCATAATATGGGTAATAATATGAGTTAGATTGATAATAATAAGAGTAATAAGTATAGTAATTGTCGTTCTATCGATCATAATTGCATAATATGGTTAATAATATGAGTTGGAATGATAATAGTGAGTGTAATAAGTATAGTAATTGTCGTTCTATCGATCTTATAAGCATAATATGGCTAATAATATGAGTTAGGTTGATAATAATAAGAGTAATGAGTATAGTAATTGTCGTCCTATCGATCATATAAGCATAATAAGGCTAATAATATGAGTTAGATTTATAATAATAGGAGTAGTAAGTATAGTAATTGACGTTCTATCGGTCATATAACCATAATATGGCTAATAATGTGAGTTAGATTGATAATAGTGAGTGTAATAAATATAGTAATTGTCGTTCTATCGCTCATATAAGCACAATATGGCGAATAATATGAGTTAGATTGATAATAATAAGAGTAATAAGTATAGTAATTGCCGTTCTATCGATCATATAAGCATAATATGGCTAATAATATGAGTTAGATTGATAATAATAAGAGTAATAAGTACAGTAATTGTCGTTCTATCGATCATATAAGCATAATATGGCTAATAATATGAGTTAGGTTGATAGTAATAAGAGTAATAAGTATAGTCAATGTCGTGCTATCGATCATATCTGCATAATATGGTTAATAATATGAGTTAGATTGATAATAGTGAGTGTAATAAGTATAGTAATTGTCGTTCTATCGATCATATTAGCATAATATGGTTAATAATATGAGTTAGATTGATAATAATAAGTGTAATAAGTATAGTAATTGTCGTTCTATCGATCATAATTGCATAATATGGTTAATAATATGAGTTAGATTCATAATAATAAGAGTAATAAGTATAGTAATTGCCGTTCTATCGATCATTTAAGCATAAAATGGCTAATAATGTGAGTTAGGTTGATAATAATAAGAGTAATAAGTGTAGTAATTGTCGTTCTATCGATCATATCTGCATAATATGGTTAATAATATGAGTTAGATTGATAATAATAAGAGCAATGAGTATAGTAATTGTCGTACTATCGATCATATAAGCATAATATGGCTAATAATATGAGTTAGGTTGATAATAATAAGAGTAATAAGTATAGTAATTGTCGTTCTATCGATCATATCTGCATAATATGGTTAATAATATGAGTTAGATTGATAATAATAAGAGTAGTGAGTATAGTAATTGTCGTTCTATCGATCACATAAGCACAATATGGCTAATAATATGAGTTAGATCGATAATGATAAGAGTAATAAGTACAGTAATTGTAGTTCTGTCGATCATATAAGCATAATATGGCTAATAATATGAGTTAGATTGATAATAATAACAGTAATAAGTATAGTAATTGTCGTTCTATCGATAATATAAGCATAATATGGCTAATAATATGAGTTAGGTTGATAATAATAAGAGTAATAAGTATAGTGATTGTTGTTCTTTCGATCATATAAGCATAATATGGCTAATAATATGAGTTAGGTTGATAGTAATAAGAGTAATAAGTATAGTCAATGTCGTGCTATCGATCATATCTGCATAATATGGTTAATAATATGAGTTAGATTGATAATAGTGAGTGTAATAAGTATAGTAATTGTCGTTCTATCGATCATATTAGCATAATATGGTTAATAATATGAGTTAGATTGATAATAATAAGTGTAATAAGTATAGTAATTGTCGTTCTATCGATCATATCTGCATAATATGGTTAATAATATGAGTTAGATTGATAATAGTGAGTGTAATAAGTATAGAAATTGTCGTTCTATCGATCATATCTGCATAATATGGTTAATAATATGAGTTAAATTGATAATAATAAGAGTAATAAGTATAGTAATTGTCGTTCTATCGATCATATAAGCATAATATGGCTAATAATATGAGTTAGATCGATAATGATAAGAGTAATAAGCACAGTAATTGTCGTTCTATCAATCATATAAGCATAATATGGCTAATAATATGAGTCAGATTGATAATAATAAGTGTAGTGAGTATAGTAATTGTCGTTCTATCGATCATATAAACATAATATGGCTAATAATATGAGTTAGATCGATAATGATAAGAGTAATAAGTACAGTAATTGTAGTTCTGTCGATCATATAAGCATAATATGGCTAATAATATGAGTTAGATTGATAATAATAACAGTAATAAGTATAGTAATTGTCGTTCTATCGATAATATAAGCATAATATGGCTAATAATATGAGTTAGATTGATAACAATAAGAGTAATAAGTGTAGTAATTGTCGTTCTATTGATCATATCTGCATAATATGGTTAATAATATGAGTTAGATTGATGATAAGAAGAGCAATGAGTATAGTATTTGTCGTACTATCGATCATATAAGCATAATATGGCTAATAATATGAGTTAGATTTATAATAATAGGAGTAATAAGTATAGTAATTGTCGTTCTATCGATCGTATAAGCACAATATGGCTAATAATATGAGTTAGGTTGATAATAATAACAGTAATAAGTATAGTAATTGTCGTTCTATCGATAATATAAGCATAATATGGCTAATAATATGAGTTAGATTGATAATACTAAGAGTAGTGAGTATAGTAATTCTCATTCTATCGATCATATAAGGATAATATGGCTAATAATATGAGTTAGGTAGATAATAATAAGAGTAATAAGTATAGTAATTGTCGTTCTATCGATCATTTAAGCATAATATGGCTAATAATATGAGTTAGATTGATAATAATAAGAGTAATAAGTATAGTAATTGTCGTTCTATCGATCATATAAGCACAATATGGCTAATAATATGAGTTGGAATGATAATAGTGAGTGTAATAAGTATAGTAATTGTCGTTCTATCGATCTTATAAGCATAATATGGCTAATAATATGAGTTAGGTTGATAATAATAAGAGTAATAAGTATAGTAATTGTCGTTCTATCGATCATATAAGCATAATATGGCTAATAATATGAGTTAGATTGATAATAATAAGAGTAATGAGTATAGTAATTGTCGTCCTATCGATCATATAAGCATAATAAGGCTAATAATATGAGTTAGATTTATAATAATAGGAGTAGTAAGTGTAGTAATTGACGTTCTATCGGTCATATAACCATAATATGGCTAATAATATGAGTTAGATTGATAATAGTGAGTGTAATAAGTATAGAAATTGTCTTTTCTATCGATCATATCTGCATAATATGGTTAATAATATGAGTTAGATTGATAATAATAAGAGTAATAAGTATAGTAATTGTCGTTCTATCGATCATAATTGCATAATATGGTTAATAATATGAGTTGGAATGATAATAGTGAGTGTAATAAGTATAGTAATTGTCGTTCTATCGATCTTATAAGCATAATATGGCTAATAATATGAGTTAGGTTGATAATAATAAGAGTAATAAGTATAGTAATTGTCGTTCTATCGATCATATAAGCATAATATGGCTAATAATATGAGTTAGATTGATAATAACAAGAGTAGTGAGTATAGTAATTGTCGTTCTATCGATCATATAAGCATAATATGGCTAATAATATGAGTTAGATTGATAATAATAAGAGTAATAAGTATAGTAATTGTCGTTCTATCGATCATTTAAGCATAATATGGCTAATAATATGAGTTAGATTGATAATAATAAGTGTAATAAGTATAGTAATTGTCGTACTATCGATCATAATTGCATAATATGGTTAATAATATGAGTTCGATTCATAATAATAAGAGTAATAAGTATAGTAATTGTCGTTCTATCGATCATTTAAGCATAAAATGGCTAATAATGTGAGTTAGGTTGATAATAATAAGAGTAATAAGTGTAGTAATTGTCGTTCTATCGATCATATCTGCATAATATGGTTAATAATATGAGTTAGATTGATAATAATAAGAGCAATGAGTATAGTAATTGTCGTACTATCGATCATATAAGCATAATATGGCTAATAAGGTGAGTTAGATTGATAACAGTGAGTGTAATAAATATAGTAATTGTTCTGTCGATCATATAAGCACAATATGTCTAATAATATGAGTTAGATTGATAATAATAAGAGTAATAAGTATAGTAATTGTCGTTCTATCGGTCATATAACCATAATATCGCTAATAATATGAGTTAGATTAATAATAGTGAGTGTAATAGGTATAGTAATTGTCGTTCTATCGATCATAATTGCATAATATGGTTAATAATATGAGTTAGAATGATAATAATAAGAGTAATAAGTATAGTAATTGTCGTTCTATCGGTCATATAACCATAATATCGCTAATAATATGAGTTAGATTGATAATAGTGAGTGTAATAAGTATAGTAATTGTCGTTCTATCGATCATAAGCATAATATGGGTAATACTATGAGTTAGATTGATAATAATAAGAGTAATAAGTATAGTAATTGTCGTTCTATCGATCATATAAGCATAATATGGCTAATAATATGAGTTATATTGATAATAATAAGAGTAATGAGTATAGTAATTGCCGTTCTATCGATCATATAAGCATAATATGGCTAATAATATGAGTTAGATTGATAATAATAAGTGTAATAAGTATAGTAATTGTCGTTCTATCGATCATAATTGCATAATATGGTTAATAATATGAGTTAGATTGATAATAATAAGAACAATGAGTATAGTAATTGTCGTACTATCGGTCATATAAGCATAATATGGCTAATACTATGAGTTAGATTTATAATAACAAGAGTAATAAATATAGTAATTGTCGTTCTATCGATCATATCTGCATAATATGGTTAATAATATGAGTTAGATTGATAATAGTAAGAGTAATGAGTATAGTAATTGTCGTACTATCGATCATATAAGCATAATATGGCTAATAATATGAGTTAGATTTATAATAATAAGAGTAATAAGTATAGTAATTGTCGTTCTATCGATCATATAAGCACAATATGGCTAATAATATGAGTTAGATTGATAATAACAAGAGTAGTGAGTATAGTAATTGTCGTTCTATCGATCATAATTGCATAATATGGTTAATAATATGAGTTCGATTCATAATAATAAGAGTAATAAGTATAGTAATTGTCGTTCTATCGATCATTTAAGCATAAAATGGCTAATAATGTGAGTTAGGTTAATAATAATAAGAGTAATAAGTGTAGTAATTGTCGTTCTATCGATCATATCTGCATAATATGGTTAATAATATGAGTTAGATTGATAATAATAAGAGCAATGAGTATAGTAATTGTCGTACTATCGATCATATAAGCATAATATGGCTAATAATATGAGTTAGGTTGATAGTAATAAGAGTAATAAGTATAGTAAATGTCGTGCTATCGATCATATCTGCATAATATTGTTAATAATATGAGTTAGATTGATAATAGTGAGTGGAATAAGTATAGTAATTGTCGTTCTATCGATCATATTAGCATAATATGGTTAATAATGTGAGTTAGATTGATAATAATAAGAGTAATAAGTATAGTAATTGTCGTTCTATCGATCATATAAGCATAATATGGCTAATAATATGAGTTAGATTTATAATAATAAGAGTAATAAGTATAGTAATTGTCGTTCTATCGATCATATAAGCATAATATGGCTAATAATATGAGTTAGATCGATAATGATAAGAGTAATAAGTACAATAATTGTCGTTCTATCGATCATATAAGCATAATATGGCTAATAATATGAGCTAGATCGATAATGATAAGAGTAATAAGTACAATAATTGTCGTTCTATCGATCATATAAGCATAATATGGTTAATAATATGAGTTAGATTGATAATAGTGAGTGTAATAAGTATAGTAATTGTCGTTCTATCGATCATATTAGCATAATATGGTTAATAATATGAGTTAGATTGATAATAATAAGAGTAATAAGTATAGTAATTGTCGTTCTATCGATCATATAAGCATAATATGGTTAATAATATGAGTTAGATTGATAATAGTAAGAGTAATGAGTATAGTAATTGTCGTACTATCGATCATATAAGCATAATATGGCTAATAATATGAGTTAGATTTATAATAATAAGAGTAATAAGTACAGTAATTGTCGTTCTATCGATCATATAAGCACAATATGGCTAATAATATGAGTTAGATTGATAATAATAGGAGTAATAAGTATAGTAATTGTCGTTCTATCGAGCATATCTGCATAATATGGTTAATAAAATGAGTTAGATTGATAATAATAAGAGTAATAAGTATAGTAATTGTCGTTCTATCGATCATATAAGCATAATATGGCTAATAATATGAGTTAGATTGATAATAACAAGAGTAGTGAGTATAGTAATTGTCGTTCTATCGATCATATAAGCATAATATGGCTAATAATATGAGTTAGATTGATAATAATAAGAGTAATAAGTATAGTAATTGTCGTTCTATCGGTCATATAACCATAATATCGCTAATAATATGAGTTAGATTGATAACAATAAGAGTAATGAGTATAGTAATTGTCGTCCTATCGATCATATAAGCATAATAAGGCTAATAATATGAGTTAGATTTATAATAATAGGAGTAGTAAGTGTAGTAATTGACGTTCTATCGGTCATATAACCATAATATGGCTAATAATATGAGTTAGATTGATAATAGTGAGTGTAATAAGTATAGAAATTGTCGTTCTATCGATCATATCTGCATAATATGGTTAATAATATGAGTTAGATTGATAATAATAAGAGTAATAAGTATAGTAATTGTTGTTCTATCGATCATAATTGCATAATATGGTTAATAATATGAGTTCGATTCATAATAATAAGAGTAATAAGTATAGTAATTGTCGTTCTATCGATCATTTAAGCATAAAATGGCTAATAATGTGAGTTAGGTTGACAATAATAAGAGTAATAAGTGTAGTAATTGTCGTTCTATCGATCATATCTGCATAATATGGTTAATAATATGAGTTAGAATGATAATAGTGATTGTAATAAATATCGTAATTGTTGTTCTGTCGATCATATAAGCACAATATGTCTAATAATATGAGTTAGATTGATAATAATAAGAGTAATAAGTATAGTAATTGTCGTTCTATCGGTCATATAACCATAATATCGCTAATAATATGAGTTAGATTTATAATAATAAGTGTAATAAGTATAGTAATTGTCGTTCTATCGATCATATAAGCACAATATGGCTAATAATATGAGTTAGATTGATAATAATAGGAGTAATAAGTATAGTAATTGTCGTTCTATCGATCATATCTGCATAATATGGTTAATAATATGAGTTAGATTGATAATAGTAAGAGTAATGAGTATAGTAATTGTCGTACTATCGATCATATAAGCATAATATGGCTAATAATATGAGTTAGATTTATAATAATAAGAGTAATAAGTATAGTAATTGTCGTTCTATCGATCATATAAGCACAATATGGCTAATAATATGAGTTAGATTGATAATAATAGGAGTAATAAGTATAGTAATTGTCGTTCTATCGAGCATATCTGCATAATATGGTTAATAAAATGAGTTAGATTGATAATAATAAGAGTAATAAGTATAGTAATTGTCGTTCTATCGATCATATAAGCATAATATGGCTAATAATATGAGTTAGATTGATAATAACAAGAGTAGTGAGTATAGTAATTGTCGTTCTATCGATCATAATTGCATAATATGGTTAATAATATGAGTTCGATTCATAATAATAAGAGTAATAAGTATAGTAATTGTCGTTCTATCGATCATTTAAGCATAAAATGGCTAATAATGTGAGTTAGGTTAATAATAATAAGAGTAATAAGTGTAGTAATTGTCGTTCTATCGATCATATCTGCATAATATGGTTAATAATATGAGTTAGATTGATAATAATAAGAGCAATGAGTATAGTAATTGTCGTACTATCGATCATATAAGCATAATATGGCTAATAATATGAGTTAGGTTGATAATAATAAGAGTAATAAGTATAGTAAATGTCGTGCTATCGATCATATCTGCATAATATTGTTAATAATATGAGTTAGATTGATAATAGTGAGTGGAATAAGTATAGTAATTGTCGTTCTATCGATCATATTAGCATAATATGGTTAATAATGTGAGTTAGATTGATAATAATAAGAGTAATAAGTATAGTAATTGTCGTTCTATCGGTCATATAACCATAATATCGCTAATAATATGAGTTAGATTTATAATAATAAGAGTAATAAGTATAGTAATTGTCGTTCTATCGATCATATAAGCATAATATGGCTAATAATATGAGTTAGATCGATAATGATAAGAGTAATAAGTACAATAATTGTCGTTCTATCGATCATATAAGCATAATATGGCTAATAATATGAGCTAGATCGATAATGATAAGAGTAATAAGTACAATAATTGTCGTTCTATCGATCATATAAGCATAATATGGTTAATAATATGAGTTAGATTGATAATAGTGAGTGTAATAAGTATAGTAATTGTCGTTCTATCGATCATATTAGCATAATATGGTTAATAATATGAGTTAGATTGATAATAATAAGAGTAATAAGTATAGTAATTGTCGTTCTATCGATCATATAAGCATAATATGGTTAATAATATGAGTTAGATTGATAATAGTAAGAGTAATGAGTATAGTAATTGTCGTACTATCGATCATATAAGCATAATATGGCTAATAATATGAGTTAGATTTATAATAATAAGAGTAATAAGTACAGTAATTGTCGTTCTATCGATCATATAAGCACAATATGGCTAATAATATGAGTTAGATTGATAATAATAGGAGTAATAAGTATAGTAATTGTCGTTCTATCGAGCATATCTGCATAATATGGTTAATAAAATGAGTTAGATTGATAATAATAAGAGTAATAAGTATAGTAATTGTCGTTCTATCGATCATATAAGCATAATATGGCTAATAATATGAGTTAGATTGATAATAACAAGAGTAGTGAGTATAGTAATTGTCGTTCTATCGATCATATAAGCATAATATGGCTAATAATATGAGTTAGATTGATAATAATAAGAGTAATAAGTATAGTAATTGTCGTTCTATCGGTCATATAACCATAATATCGCTAATAATATGAGTTAGATTGATAACAATAAGAGTAATGAGTATAGTAATTGTCGTCCTATCGATCATATAAGCATAATAAGGCTAATAATATGAGTTAGATTTATAATAATAGGAGTAGTAAGTGTAGTAATTGACGTTCTATCGGTCATATAACCATAATATGGCTAATAATATGAGTTAGATTGATAATAGTGAGTGTAATAAGTATAGAAATTGTCGTTCTATCGATCATATCTACATAATATGGTTAATAATATGAGTTAGATTGATAATAATAAGAGTAATAAGTATAGTAATTGTTGTTCTATCGATCATAATTGCATAATATGGTTAATAATATGAGTTCGATTCATAATAATAAGAGTAATAAGTATAGTAATTGTCGTTCTATCGATCATTTAAGCATAAAATGGCTAATAATGTGAGTTAGGTTGACAATAATAAGATTAATAAGTGTAGTAATTGTCGTTCTATCGATCATATCTGCATAATATGGTTAATAATATGAGTTAGAATGATAATAGTGATTGTAATAAATATCGTAATTGTTGTTCTGTCGATCATATAAGCACAATATGTCTAATAATATGAGTTAGATTGATAATAATAAGAGTAATAAGTATAGTAATTGTCGTTCTATCGGTCATATAACCATAATATCGCTAATAATATGAGTTAGATTTATAATAATAAGTGTAATAAGTATAGTAATTGTCGTTCTATCGATCATATAAGCACAATATGGCTAATAATATGAGTTAGATTGATAATAATAGGAGTAATAAGTATAGTAATTGTCGTTCTATCGAGCATATCTGCATAATATGGTTAATAAAATCAGTTAGATTGATAATAATAAGAGTAATAAGTATAGTAATTGTCGTTCTATCGATCATATAAGCATAATATGGCTAATAATATGAGTTAGATTGATAATAATAAGAGTTATAAGTATAGTAATTGCCGTTCTATCGATCATATAAGCATAATATGGCTAATAATATGAGTTAGATTGATAATAATAAGTGTAATAAGTATAGTAATTGTCGTTCTATCGATCATAATTGCATAATATGGTTAATAATATGAGTTAGATTGATAATAATAAGAACACTGAGTATAGTAATTGTCGTACTATCGGTCATATAAGCATAATATGGCTAATACTATGAGTTAGATTTATAATAACAAGAGTAATAAATATAGTAATTGTCGTTCTATCGATCATATCTGCATAATATGGTTAATAATATGAGTTACATTGATAATAGTAAGAGTAATGAGTATAGTAATTGTCGTACTATCGATCATATAAGCATAATATGGCTAATAATATGAGTTAGATTTATAATAATAAGTGTAATAAGTATAGTAATTGTCGTTCTATCGATCATATAAGCACAATATGGCTAATAATATGAGTTAGATTGATAATAATAGGAGTAATAAGTATAGTAATTGTCGTTCTATCGAGCATATCTGCATAATATGGTTAATAAAATGAGTTAGATTGATAATAATAAGAGTAATAAGTATAGTAATTGTCGTTCTATCGATCATATAAGCATAATATGGCTAATAATATGAGTTAGATTGATAATAACAAGAGTAGTGAGTATAGTAATTGTCGTTCTATCGATCATAATTGCATAATATGGTTAATAATATGAGTTCGATTCATAATAATAAGAGTAATAAGTATAGTAATTGTCGTTCTATCGATCATTTAAGCATAAAATGGCTAATAATGTGAGTTAGGTTGATAATAATAAGAGTAATAAGTGTAGTAATTGTCGTTCTATCGATCATATCTGCATAATATGGTTAATAATATGAGTTAGATTGATAATAATAAGAGCAATGAGTATAGTAATTGTCGTACTATCGATCATATAAGCATAATATGGCTAATAATATGAGTTAGGTTGATAATAATAAGAGTAATAAGTATAGTAAATGTCGTGCTATCGATCATATCTGCATAATATTGTTAATAATATGAGTTAGATTGATAATAGTGAGTGGAATAAGTATAGTAATTGTCGTTCTATCGATCATATTAGCATAATATGGTTAATAATGTGAGTTAGATTGATAATAATAAGAGTAATAAGTATAGTAATTGTCGTTCTATCGATCATATAAGCATAATATGGCTAATAATATGAGGTAGATTTATAATAATAAGAGTAATAAGTATAGTAATTGTCGTTCTATCGATCATATAAGCATAATATGGCTAATAATATGAGTTAGATCGATAATGATAAGAGTAATAAGTACAATAATTGTCGTTCTATCGATCATATAAGCATAATATGGCTAATAATATGAGCTAGATCGATAATGATAAGAGTAATAAGTACAATAATTGTCGTTCTATCGATCATATAAGCATAATATGGTTAATAATATGAGTTAGATTGATAATAGTGAGTGTAATAATTATAGTAATTGTCGTTCTATCGATCATATTAGCATAATATGGTTAATAATATGAGTTAGATTGATAATAATAAGAGTAATAAGTATAGTAATTGTCGTTCTATCGATCATATAAGCATAATATGGTTAATAATATGAGTTAGATTGATAATAGTAAGAGTAATGAGTATAGTAATTGTCGTACTATCGATCATATAAGCATAATATGGCTAATAATATGAGTTAGATTTATAATAATAAGAGTAATAAGTATAGTAATTGTCGTTCTATCGATCATATAAGCACAATATGGCTAATAATATGAGTTAGATTGATAATAATAGGAGTAATAAGTATAGTAATTGTCGTTCTATCGAGCATATCTGCATAATATGGTTAATAAAATGAGTTAGATTGATAATAATAAGAGTAATAAATATAGTAATTGTCGTTCTATCGATCATATAAGCATAATATGGCTAATAATATGAGTTAGATTGATAATAACAAGAGTAGTGAGTATAGTAATTGTCGTTCTATCGATCATATAAGCATAATATGGCTAATAATATGAGTTAGATTGATAATAATAAGAGTAATAAGTATAGTAATTGTCGTTCTATCGGTCATATAACCATAATATCGCTAATAATATGAGTTAGATTGATAGTAGTGAGTGTAATAAGTATAGTAATTGTCGTTCTATCGATCATAAGCATAATATGGGTAATAATATGAGTTAGATTGATAATAATAAGAGTAATAAGTATAGTAATTGTCGTTCTATCGATCATAATTGCATAATATGGTTAATAATATGAGTTGGAATGATAATAGTGAGTGTAATAAGTATAGTAATTGTCGTTCTATCGATCTTATAAGCATAATATGGCTAATAATATGAGTTAGGTTGATAATAATAAGAGTAATAAGTATAGTAATTGTCGTTCTATCGATCATATAAGCATAATATGGCTAATAATATGAGTTAGATTGATAACAATAAGAGTAATGAGTATAGTAATTGTCGTCCTATCGATCATATAAGCATAATAAGGCTAATAATATGAGTTAGATTTATAATAATAGGAGTAGTAAGTGTAGTAATTGACGTTCTATCGGTCATATAACCATAATATGGCTAATAATATGAGTTAGATTGATAATAGTGAGTGTAATAAGTATAGAAATTGTCGTTCTATCGATCATATCTGCATAATATGGTTAATAATATGAGTTAGATTGATAATAATAAGAGTAATAAGTATAGTAATTGTTGTTCTATCGATCTTAATTGCATAATATGGTTAATAATATGAGTTGGAATGATAATAGTGAGTGTAATAAGTATAGTAATTGTCGTTCTATCGATCTTATAAGCATAATATGGCTAATAATATGAGTTAGGTTGATAATAATAAGAGTAATAAGTATAGTAATTGTCGTTCTATCGATCATATAAGCATAATATGGCTAATAATATGAGTTAGATTGATAATAACAAGAGTAGTGAGTATAGTAATTGTCGTTCTATCGATCATATAAGCATAATATGGCTAATAATATGAGTTAGATTGATAATAATAAGAGTAATAAGTATAGTAATTGTCGTTCTATCGGTCATATAACCATAATATCGCTAATAATATGAGTTAGATTTATAATAATAAGTGTAATAAGTATAGTAATTGTCGTTCTATCGATCATATAAGCACAATATGGCTAATAATATGAGTTAGATTTATAATAATAAGTGTAATAAGTATAGTAATTGTCGTTCTATCGATCATATAAGCACAATATGGCTAATAATATGAGTTAGATTGATAATAATAGGGGTAATAAGTATAGTAATTGTCGTTCTATCGAGCATATCTGCATAATATGGTTAATAATATGAGTTCGATTCATAATAATAAGAGTAATAAGTATAGTAATTGTCGTTCTATCGATCATTTAAGCATAAAATGGCTAATAATGTGAGTTAGGTTGATAATAATAAGAGTAATAAGTGTAGTAATTGTCGTTCTATCGATCATATCTGCATAATATGGTTAATAATATGAGTTAGATTGATAATAATAAGAGCAATGAGTATAGTAATTGTCGTACTATCGATCATATAAGCATAATATGGCTAATAATATGAGTTAGATCGATAATGATAAGAGTAATAAGTACAATAATTGTCGTTCTATCGATCATATAAGCATAATATGGCTAATAATATGAGCTAGATCGATAATGATAAGAGTAATAAGTACAATAATTGTCGTTCTATCGATCATATAAGCATAATATGGTTAATAATATGAGTTAGATTGATAATAGTGAGTGTAATAAGTATAGTAATTGTCGTTCTATCGATCATATTAGCATAATATGGTTAATAATATGAGTTAGATTGATAATAATAAGAGTAATAAGTATAGTAATTGTCGTTCTATCGATCATATAAGCATAATATGGTTAATAATATGAGTTAGATTGATAATAGTAAGAGTAATGAGTATAGTAATTGTCGTACTACCGATCATATAAGCATAATATGGCTAATAATATGAGTTAGATTTATAATAATAAGAGTAATAAGTATAGTAATTGTCGTTCTATCGATCATATAAGCATAATATGGCTAATAATATGAGTTAGGTTGATAATAATAAGAGTAATGAGTATAGTAATTGTCGTCCTATCGATCATATAAGCATAATAAGGCTAATAATATGAGTTAGATTTATAATAATAGGAGTAGTAAGTATAGTAATTGACGTTCTATCGGTCATATAACCATAATATGGCTAATAATATGAGTTAGATTGATAATAGTGAGTGTAATAAGTATAGAAATTGTCGTTCTATCGATCATATCTGCATAATATGGTTAATAATATGAGTTAGATTGATAATAATAAGAGCAATGAGTATAGTAATTGTCGTACTATCGATCATATAAGCATAATATGGCTAATAGTTTGAGTTAGATTTATAATAATAAGAGCAATGAGTATAGTAATTGTCGTTCTATCGGTCATATAACCATAATATGGCTAATAATGTGAGTTAGATTGATAATAGTGAGTGTAATAAATATAGTAATTGTCGTTCTATCGCTCATATAAGCAAAATATGGCTAATAATATGAGTTAGATTGATAATAATAAGAGTAATAAGTATAGTAATTGTCGTTCTATCGGTCATATAAGCACAATATGGCTAATAATATGAGTTAGATTGATAATAATAGGAGTAATAAGTATAGTAATTGTCGTTCTATCGAGCATATCTGCATAATATGGTTAATAAAATGAGTTAGATTGATAATAATAAGAGTAATAAGTATAGTAATTGTCGTTCTATCGATCATATAAGCATAATATGGCTAATAATATGAGTTAGATTGATAATAACAAGAGTAGTGAGTATAGTAATTGTCGTTCTATCGATCATATAAGCATAATATGGCTAATAATATGAGTTAGATTGATAATAATAAGAGTAATAAGTATAGTAATTGTCGTTCTATCGATCATTTAAGCATAATATGGCTAATAATATGAGTTAGATTGATAATAATAAGTGTAATAAGTATAGTAATTGTCGTTCTATCGATCATAATTGCATAATATGGTTAATAATATGAGTTCGATTCATAATAATAAGAGTAATAAGTATAGTAATTGTCGTTCTATCGATCATTTAAGCATAAAATGGCTAATAATGTGAGTTAGGTTGATAATAATAAGAGTAATAAGTGTAGTAATTGTCGTTCTATCGATCATATCTGCATAATATGGTTAATAATATGAGTTAGATTGATAATAATAAGAGCAATGAGTATAGTAATTGCCGTACTATCGATCATATAAGCGTAATATGGCTAATAATATGAGTTAGGTTGATAATAATAAGAGTAATAAGTATAGTAAATGTCGTGCTATCGATCATATCTGCATAATATTGTTAATAATATGAGTTAGATTGATAATAGTGAGTGTAATAAGTATAGTAATTGTCGTTCTATCGATCATATTAGCATAATATGGTTAATAATGTGAGTTAGATTGATAATAATAAGAGTAATAAGTATAGTAATTGTCGTTCTATCGATCATATAAGCATAATATGGCTAATAATATGAGTTAGATTTATAATAATAAGAGTAATAAGTATAGTAATTGTCGTTCTATCGATCATATTAGCATAATATGGCTAATAATATGAGTTAGATCGATAATGATAAGAGTAATAAGTACAATAATTGTCGTTCTATCGATCATATAAGCATAATATGGCTAATAATATGAGCTAGATCGATAATGATAAGAGTAATAAGTACAATAATTGTCGTTCTATCGATCATATAAGCATAATATGGTTAATAATATGAGTTAGATTGATAATAGTGAGTGTAATAAGTATAGTAATTGTCGTTCTATCGATCATATTAGCATAATATGGTTAATAATATGTGTTAGATTGATAGTAATAAGAGTAATAAGTATAGTAATTGTCGTTCTATCGATCATATAAGCATAATATGGTTAATAATATGAGTTAGATTGATAATAGTAAGAGTAATGAGTATAGTAATTGTCGTACTATCGATCATATAAGCATAATATGGCTAATAATATGAGTTAGATTTATAATAATAAGAGTAATAAGTATAGTAATTGTCGTTCTATCGATCATATAAGCACAATATGGCTAATAATATGAGTTAGATTGATAATAATAGGAGTAATAAGTATAGTAATTGTCGTTCTATCGAGCATATCTGCATAATATGGTTAATAAAATGAGTTAGATTGATAATAATAAGAGTAATAAGTATAGTAATTGTCGTTCTATCGATCATATAAGCATAATATGGCTAATAATATGAGTTAGATTGATAATAACAAGAGTAGTGAGTATAGTAATTGTCGTTCTATCGATCATATAAGCATAATATGGCTAATAATATGAGTTAGTTTGATAATAATAAGAGAAATAAGTATAGTAATTGTCGTTCTATCGGTCATATAACCATAATATCGCTAATAATATGAGTTAGATTGATAATAGTGAGTGTAATAAGTATAGTAATTGTCGTTCTATCGATCATAAGCATAATATGGGTAATAATATGAGTTAGATTGATAATAATAAGAGTAATAAGTATAGTAATTGTCGTTCTATCGATCATAATTGCATAATATGGTTAATAATATGAGTTGGAATGATAATAGTGAGTGTAATAAGTATAGTAATTGTCGTTCTATCGATCTTATAAGCATAATATGGCTAATAATATGAGTTAGGTTGATAATAATAAGAGTAATAAGTATAGTAATTGTCGTTCTATCGATCATATAAGCATAATATGGCTAATAATATGAGTTAGATTGATAATAATAAGAGTAATGAGTATAGTAATTGTCGTCCTATCGATCATATAAGCATAATAAGGCTAATAATATGAGTTAGATTTATAATAATAGGAGTAGTAAGTGTAGTAATTGACGTTCTATCGGTCATATAACCATAATATGGCTAATAATATGAGTTAGATTGATAATAGTGAGTGTAATAAGTATAGAAATTGTCGTTCTATCGATCATATCTGCATAATATGGTTAATAATATGAGTTAGATTGATAATAATAAGAGTAGTAAGTATAGTAATTGTCGTTCTATCGATCATAATTACATAATATGGTTAATAATATGAGTTGGAATGATAATAGTGAGTGTAATAAGTATAGTAATTGTCGTTCTATCGACCTTATAAGCATAATATGGCTAATAATATGAGTTAGGTTGATAATAATAAGAGTAATAAGTATAGTAATTGTCGTTCTATCGATCATATAAGCATAATATGGCTAATAATATGAGTTAGACTGATAATAACAAGAGTAGTGAGTATAGTAATTGTCGTTCTATCGATCATATAAGCATAATATGGCTAATAATATGAGTTAGATTGATAATAATAAGAGTAATAAGTATAGTAATTGTCGTTCTATCGATCATTTAAGCATAATATGGCTAATAATATGAGTTAGATTGATAATAATAAGTGTAATAAGTATAGTAATTGTCGTTCTATCGATCATAATTGCATAATATGGTTAATAATATGAGTTCGATTCATAATAATAAGAGTAATAAGTATAGTAATTGTCGTTCTATCGATCATTTAAGCATAAAATGGCTAATAATGTGAGTTAGGTTGATAATAATAAGAGTAATAAGTGTAGTAATTGTCGTTCTATCGATCATATCTGCATAATATGGTTAATAATATGAGTTAGAATGATAATAGTGATTGTAATAAATATCGTAATTGTTGTTCTGTCGATCATATAAGCACAATATGTCTAATAATATGAGTTAGATTGATAATAATAAGAGTAATAAGTATAGTAATTGTCGTTCTATCGGTCATATAACCATAATATCGCTAATAATATGTGTTAGATTGATAATAGTGAGTGTAATAAGTATAGTAATTGTCGTTCTATCGATCATAAGCATAATATGGGTAATACTATGAGTTAGATTGATAATAATAAGAGTAATAGGTATAGTAATTGTCGTTCTATCGATCATATAAGCATAATATGGCTAATAATATGAGTTAGATTGATAATAATAAGAGTAATAAGTATAGTAATTGTCGTTCTATCGATCATAATTGCATAATATGGTTAATAATATGAGTTGGAATGATAATAGTGAGTGTAATAAGTATAGTAATTGTCGTTCTATCGATCTTATAAGCATAATATGGCTAATAATATGAGTTAGGTTGATAATAATAAGAGTAATAAGTATAGTAATTGTCGTTCTATCGATCATATAAGCATAATATGGCTAATAATATGAGTTAGACTGATAATAACAAGAGTAGTGAGTATAGTAATTGTCGTTCTATCGATCATATAAGCATAATATGGCTAATACTATGAGTTAGATTTATAATAACAAGAGTAATAAATATAGTAATTGTCGTTCTATCGATCATATCTGCATAATATGGTTAATAATATGAGTTAGATTGATAATAGTAAGAGTAATGAGTATAGTAATTGTCGTACTATCGATCATATAAGCATAATATGGCTAATAATATGAGTTAGATTTATAATAATAAGAGTAATAAGTATAGTAATTGTCGTTCTATCGATCATATAAGCACAATATGGCTAATAATATGAGTTAGATTGATAATAATAGGAGTAATAAGTATAGTAATTGTCGTTCTATCGAGCATATCTGCATAATATGGTTAATAAAATGAGTTAGATTGATAATAATAAGAGTAATAAGTATAGTAATTGTCGTTCTATCGATCATATAAGCATAATATGGCTAATAATATGAGTTAGATTGATAATAACAAGAGTAGTGAGTATAGTAATTGTCGTTCTATCGATCATATAAGCATAATATGGCTAATAATATGAGTTAGATTGATAATAATAAGAGTAATAAGTATAGTAATTGTCGTTCTATCGATCATTTGAGCATAATATGGCTAATAATATGAGTTAGATTGATAATAATAAGTGTAATAAGTATAGTAATTGTCGTTCTATCGATCATAATTGCATAATATGGTTAATAATATGAGTTCGATTCATAATAATAAGAGTAATAAGTATAGTAATTGTCGTTCTATCGATCATTTAAGCATAAAATGGCTAATAATGTGAGTTAGGTTGATAATAATAAGAGTAATAAGTGTAGTAATTGTCGTTCTATCGATCATATCTGCATAATATGGTTAATAATATGAGTTCGATTCATAATAATAAGAGTAATAAGTATAGTAATTGTCGTTCTATCGATCATTTAAGCATAAAATGGCTAATAATGTGAGTTAGGTTGATAATAATAAGAGTAATAAGTGTAGTAATTGTCGTTCTATCGATCATATCTGCATAATATGGTTAATAATATGAGTTAGATTGATAATAATAAGAGCAATGAGTATAGTAATTGTCGTACTATCGATCATATAAGCATAATATGGCTAATAATATGAGTTAGGTTGATAATAATAAGAGTAATAAGTATAGTAAATGTCGTGCTATCGATCATATCTGCATAATATTGTTAATAATATGAGTTAGATTGATAATAATAGGAGTAGTAAGTGTAGTAATTGACGTTCTATCGGTCATATAACCATAATATGGCTAATAATATGAGTTAGATTGATAATAGTGAGTGTAATAAGTATAGAAATTGTCGTTCTATCGATCATATCTGCATAATATGGTTAATAATATGAGTTAGATTGATAATAATAAGAGTAGTAAGTATAGTAATTGTCGTTCTATCGATCATAATTGCATAATATGGTTAATAATATGAGTTGGAATGATAATAGTGATTGTAATAAATATCGTAATTGTTGTTCTGTCGATCATATAAGCACAATATGTCTAATAATATGAGTTAGATTGATAATAATAAGAGTAATAAGTATAGTAATTGTCGTTCTATCGGTCATATAACCATAATATCGCTAATAATATGTGTTAGATTGATAATAGTGAGTGTAATAAGTATAGTAATTGTCGTTCTATCGATCATAAGCATAATATGGGTAATACTATGAGTTAGATTGATAATAATAAGAGTAATAGGTATAGTAATTGTCGTTCTATCGATCATATAAGCATAATATGGCTAATAATATGAGTTAGATTGATAATAATAAGAGTAATAAGTATAGTAATTGTCGTTCTATCGATCATATAAGCACAATATGGCTAATAATATGAGTTATATTGATAATAATAAGAGCTATAAGTATAGTAATTGCCGTTCTATCGATCATATAAGCATAATATGGCTAATAATATGAGTTAGATTGATAATAATAAGTGTAATAAGTATAGTAATTGTCGTTCTATCGATCATAATTGCATAATATGGTTAATAATATGAGTTAGATTGATAATAATAAGAACAATGAGTATAGTAATTGTCGTACTATCGGTCATATAATCATAATATGGCTAATACTATGAGTTAGATTTATAATAACAAGAGTAATAAATATAGTAATTGTCGTTCTATCGATCATATCTGCATAATATGGTTAATAATATGAGTTAGATTGATAATAGTAAGAGTAATGAGTATAGTAATTGTCGTACTATCGATCATATAAGCATAATATGGCTAATAATATGAGTTAGATTTATAATAATAAGAGTAATAAGTATAGTAATTGTCGTTCTATCGATCATATAAGCACAATATGGCTAATAATATGAGTTAGATTGATAATAATAGGAGTAATAAGTATAGTAATTGTCGTTCTATCGAGCATATCTGCATAATATGGTTAATAAAATGAGTTAGATTGATAATAATAAGAGTAATAAGTATAGTAATTGTCGTTCTATCGATCATATAAGCATAATATGGCTAATAATATGAGTTAGATTGATAATAACAAGAGTAGTGAGTATAGTAATTGTCGTTCTATCGATCATATAAGCATAATATGGCTAATAATATGAGTTAGATTGATAATAATAAGAGTAATAAGTATAGTAATTGTCGTTCTATCGATCATTTAAGCATAATATGGCTAATAATATGAGTTAGATTGATAATAATAAGTGTAATAAGTATAGTAATTGTCGTTCTATCGATCATAATTGCATAATATGGTTAATAATATGAGTTCGATTCATAATAATAAGAGTAATAAGTATAGTAATTGTCGTTCTATCGATCATTTAAGCATAAAATGGCTAATAATGTGAGTTAGGTTGATAATAATAAGAGTAATAAGTGTAGTAATTGTCGTTCTATCGATCATATCTGCATAATATGGTTAATAATATGAGTTAGATTGATAATAATAAGAGCAATGAGTATAGTAATTGTCGTACTATCGATCATATAAGCATAATATGGCTAATAATATGAGTTAGGTTGATAATAATAAGAGTAATAAGTATAGTAAATGTCGTGCTATCGATCATATCTGCATAATATTGTTAATAATATGAGTTAGATTGATAATAATAAGAGTAATAAGTATAGTAATTGTCGTTCTTTCGTTATCGATCATATAAGCATAATATGGCTAATAATATGAGTTAGATTTATAATAATAAGAGTAATAAGTATAGTAATTGTCGTTCTATCGATCATATAAGCATAATATGGCTAATAATATGAGTTAGATCGATAATGATAAGAGTAATAAGTACATTAATTGTCGTTCTATCGATCATATAAGCATAATATGGCTAATAATATGAGCTAGATCGATAATGATAAGAGTAATAAGTACAATAATTGTCGTTCTATCGATCATATAAGCATAATATGGTTAATAATATGAGTTAGATTGATAATAGTGAGTGTAATAAGTATAGTAATTGTCGTTCTATCGATCATATTAGCATAATATGGTTAATAATATGAGTTAGATTGATAATAATAAGAGTAATAAGTATAGTAATTGTCGTTCTATCGATCATATAAGCATAATATGGCTAATAATATGAGTTAGATTTATAATAATAAGAGTAATAAGTATAGTAATTGTCGTTCTATCGATCATATAAGCACAATATGGCTAATAATATGAGTTAGATTGATAATAATAGGAGTAATAAGTATAGTAATTGTCGTTCTATCGAGCATATCTGCATAATATGGTTAATAAAATGAGTTAGATTGATAATAATAAGAGTAATAAGTATAGTAATTGTCGTTCTATCGATCATATAAGCATAATATGGCTAATAATATGAGTTAGATTGATAATAACAAGAGTAGTGAGTATAGTAATTGTCGTTCTATCGATCATATAAGCATAATATGGCTAATAATATGAGTTAGATTGATAATAATAAGAGTAATAAGTATAGTAATTGTCGTTCTATCGATCATTTAAGCATAATATGGCTAATAATATGAGTTAGATTGATAATAATAAGTGTAATAAGTATAGTAATTGTCGTTCTATCGATCATAATTGCATAATATGGTTAATAATATGAGTTCGATTCATAATAATAAGAGTAATAAGTATAGTAATTGTCGTTCTATCGATCATTTAAGCATAAAATGGCTAATAATGTGAGTTAGGTTGATAATAATAAGAGTAATAAGTGTAGTAATTGTCGTTCTATCGATCATATCTGCATAATATGGTTAATAATATGAGTTAGATTGATAATAATAAGAGCAATGAGTATAGTAATTGTCGTACTATCGATCATATAAGCATAATATGGCTAATAATATGAGTTAGGTTGATAATAATAAGAGTAATAAGTATAGTAAATGTCGTGCTATCGATCATATCTGCATAATATTGTTAATAATATGAGTTAGATTGATAATAGTGAGTGTAATAAGTATAGTAATTGTCGCTCTATCGATCATATTAGCATAATATGGTTAATAATGTGAGTTAGATTGATAATAATAAGAGTAATAAGTATAGTAATTGTCGTTCTATCGATCATATGAGCATAATATGGCTAATAATATGAGTTAGATTTATAATAATAAGAGTAATAAGTATAGTAATTGTCGTTCTATCGATCATATAAGCATAATATGGCTAATAATATGAGTTAGATCGATAATGATAAGAGTAATAAGTACATTAATTGTCGTTCTATCGATCATATAAGCATAATATGGCTAATAATATGAGCTAGATCGATAATGATAAGAGTAATAAGTACAATAATTGTCGTTCTATCGATCATATAAGCATAATATGGTTAATAATATGAGTTAGATTGATAATAGTGAGTGTAATAAGTATAGTAATTGTCGTTCTATCGATCATATTAGCATAATATGGTTAATAATATGAGTTAGATTGATAATAATAAGAGTAATAAGTATAGTAATTGTCGTTCTATCGATCATATAAGCATAATATGGCTAATAATATGAGTTAGGTTGATAATAATAAGAGTAATGAGTATAGTAATTGTCGCCCTATCGATCATATAAGCATAATAAGGCTAATAATATGAGTTAGATTTATAATAATAGGAGTAGTAAGTATAGTAATTGACGTTCTATCGGTCATATAACCATAATATGGCTAATAATATGAGTTAGATTGATAATAGTGAGTGTAATAAGTATAGAAATTGTCGTTCTATCGATCATATCTGCATAATATGGTTAATAATATGAGTTAGATTGATAATAATAAGAGCAATGAGTATAGTAATTGTCGTACTATCGATCATATAAGCATAATATGGCTAATAGTTTGAGTTAGATTTATAATAATAAGAGTAATAAGTATAGTAATTGTCGTTCTATCGATCATATAAGCATAATATGGCTAATAATATGTGTTAGATTGATAATAGTGAGTGTAATAAGTATAGTAATTGTCGTTCTATCGATCATAAGCATAATATGGGTAATACTATGAGTTAGATTGATAATAATACGAGTAATAAGTATAGTAATTGTCGTTCTATCGATCATATAAGCATAATATGGCTAATAATATGAGTTAGATTGATAATAATAAGAGTAATAAGTATGGTAATTGTCGTTCTATCGATCATATAAGCACAATATGGCTAATAATATGAGTTAGATTGATAATAATAAGAGTTATAAGTATAGTAATTGCCGTTCTATCGATCATATAAGCATAATATGGCTAATAATATGAGTTAGATTGATAATAATAAGTGTAATAAGTATAGTAACTGCCGTTCTATCGATCATATAAGCATAATATGGTTAATAATATGAGTTAGATTGATAATAATAAGAACAATGAGTATAGTAATTGTCGTACTATCGGTCATATAATCATAATATGGCTAATACTATGAGTTAGATTTATAATAACAAGAGTAATAAATATAGTAATTGTCGTTCTATCGATCATATCTGCATAATATGGTTAATAATATGAGTTAGATTGATAATAGTAAGAGTAATGAGTATAGTAATTGTCGTACTATCGATCATATAAGCATAATATGGCTAATAATATGAGTTAGATTTATAATAATAAGAGTAATAAGTATAGTAATTGTCGTTCTATCGATCATATAAGCACAATATGGCTAATAATATGAGTTAGATTGATAATAATAGGAGTAATAAGTATAGTAATTGTCGTTCTATCGAGCATATCTGCATAATATGGTTAATAAAATGAGTTAGATTGATAATAATAAGAGTAATAAGTATAGTAATTGTCGCTCTATCGATCATATAAGCATAATATGGCTAATAATATGAGTTAGATTGATAATAACAAGAGTAGTGAGTATAGTAATTGTCGTTCTATCGATCATATAAGCATAATATGGCTAATAATATGAGTTAGATTGATAATAATAAGAGTAATAAGTATAGTAATTGTCGTTCTATCGATCATTTAAGCATAATAGGGCTAATAATATGAGTTAGATTGATAATAATAAGTGTAATAAGTATAGTAATTGTCGTTCTATCGATCATAATTGCATAATATGGTTAATAATATGAGTTCGATTCATAATAATAAGAGTAATAAGTATAGTAATTGTCGTTCTATCGATCATTTAAGCATAAAATGGCTAATAATGTGAGTTAGGTTGATAATAATAAGAGTAATAAGTGTAGTAATTGTCGTTCTATCGATCATATCTGCATAATATGGTTAATAATATGAGTTAGATTGATAATAATAAGAGCAATGAGTATAGTAATTGTCGTACTATCGATCATATAAGCATAATATGGCTAATAATATGAGTTAGGTTGATAATAATAAGAGTAATAAGTATAGTAAATGTCGTGCTATCGATCATATCTGCTTAATATTGTTAATAATATGAGTTAGATTGATAATAGTGAGTGTAATAAGTATAGTAATTGTCGTTCTATCGATCATATTAGCATAATATGGTTAATAATATGAGTTAGATTGATAATAGTGAGTGTAATAAGTATAGTAATTGTCGTTCTATCGATCATATTAGCATAATATGGTTAATAATATGAGTTAGATTGATAATAATAAGAGTAATAAGTATAGTAATTGTCGTTCTATCGATCATATAAGCATAATATGGTTAATAATATGAGTTAGATTGATAATAGTAAGAGTAATGAGTATAGTAATTGTCGTACTATCGATCATATAAGCATAATATGGCTAATAACATGAGTTAGATTTATAATAATAAGAGTAATAAGTATAGTAATTGACGTTCTATCGATCATATAAGCATAATATGGCTAATAATATGAGTTAGGTTGATAATAATAAGAGTAATGAATATAGTAATTGTCGCCCTATCGATCATATAAGCATAATAAGGCTAATAATATGAGTTAGATTTATAATAATAGGAGTAGTAAGTATAGTAATTGACGTTCTATCGGTCATATAACCATAATATGGCTAATAATATGAGTTAGATTGATAATAGTGAGTGTAATAAGTATAGAAATTGTCGTTCTATCGATCATATCTGCATAATATGGTTAATAATATGAGTTAGATTGATAATAATAAGAGCAATGAGTATGGTAATTGTCGTACTATCGATCATATAAGCATAATATGGCTAATAGTTTGAGTTAGATTTATAATAATAAGAGTAATAAGTATAGTAATTGTCGTTCTATCGATCATATAAGCATAATATGGCTAATAATATGAGTTGGATCGATAATGATAAGAGTAATAAGTACAATAATTGTCGTTCTATCGATCATATAAGCATAATATGGCTAATAATATGAGCTAGATCGATAATGATAAGAGTAATAAGTACAATAATTGTCGTTCTATCGATCATATAAGCATAATATGGTTAATAATATGAGTTAGATTGATAATAGTGAGTGTAATAAGTATAGTAATTGTCGTTCTATCGATCATATTAGCATAATATGGTTAATAATATGAGTTAGATTGATAATAATAAGAGTAATAAGTATAGTAATTGTCGTTCTATCGATCATATAAGCATAATATGGTTAATAATATGAGTTAGATTGATAATAGTAAGAGTAATGAGTATAGTAATTGTCGTACTATCGATCATATAAGCATAATATGGCTAATAATATGAGTTAGATTTATAATAATAAGAGTAATAAGTATAGTAATTGTCGTTCTATCGATCATATAAGCACAATATGGCTAATAATATGAGTTAGATTGATAATAATAGGAGTAATAAGTATAGTAATTGTCGTTCTATCGAGCATATCTGCATAATATGGTTAATAAAATGAGTTAGATTGATAATAATAAGAGTAATAAGTATAGTAATTGTCGTTCTATCAATCATATAAGCATAATATGGCTAATAATATGAGTTAGATTGATAATAACAAGAGTAGTGAGTATAGTAATTGTCGTTCTATCGATCATATAAGCATAATATGGCTAATAATATGAGTTAGATTGAGAATAATAAGAGTAATAAGTATAGTAATTGTCGTTCTATCGGTCATATAACCATAATATCGCTAATAATATGAGTTAGATTGATAATAGTGAGTGTAATAAGTATAGTAATTGTCGTTCTATCGATCATAATTGCATAATATGGTTAATAATATGAGTTCGATTCATAATAATAAGAGTAATAAGTATAGTAATTGTCGTTCTATCGATCATTTAAGCATAAAATGGCTAATAATGTGAGTTAGGTTGATAATAATAAGAGTAATAAGTGTAGTAATTGTCGTTCTATCGATCATATCTGCATAATATGGTTAATAATATGAGTTAGATTGATAATAATAAGAGCAATGAGTATAGTAATTGTCGTACTATCGATCATATAAGCATAATATGGCTAATAATATGAGTTAGGTTGATAATAATAAGAGTAATAAGTATAGTAAATGTCGTGCTATCGATCATATCTGCATAATATTGTTAATAATATGAGTTAGATTGATAATAGTGAGTGTAATAAGTATAGTAATTGTCGTTCTATCGATCATTTAAGCATAAAATGGCTAATAATGTGAGTTAGGTTGATAATAATAAGAGTAATAAGTGTAGTAATTGTCGTTCTATCGATCATATCTGCATAATATGGTTAATAATATGAGTTCGATTCATAATAATAAGAGTAATAAGTATAGTAATTGTCGTTCTATCGATCATTTAAGCATAAAATGGCTAATAATGTGAGTTAGGTTGATAATAATAAGAGTAATAAGTGTAGTAATTGTCGTTCTATCGATCATATCTGCATAATATGGTTAATAATATGAGTTAGATTGATAATAATAAGAGCAATGAGTATAGTAATTGTCGTACTATCGATCATATAAGCATAATATGGCTAATAATATGAGTTAGGTTGATAATAATAAGAGTAATAAGTATAGTAAATGTCGTGCTATCGATCATATCTGCATAATATTGTTAATAATATGAGTTAGATTGATAATAATAGGAGTAGTAAGTGTAGTAATTGACGTTCTATCGGTCATATAACCATAATATGGCTAATAATATGAGTTAGATTGATAATAGTGAGTGTAATAAGTATAGAAATTGTCGTTCTATCGATCATATCTGCATAATATGGTTAATAATATGAGTTAGATTGATAATAATAAGAGTAGTAAGTATAGTAATTGTCGTTCTATCGATCATAATTGCATAATATGGTTAATAATATGAGTTGGAATGATAATAGTGATTGTAATAAATATCGTAATTGTTGTTCTGTCGATCATATAAGCACAATATGTCTAATAATATGAGTTAGATTGATAATAATAAGAGTAATAAGTATAGTAATTGTCGTTCTATCGGTCATATAACCATAATATCGCTAATAATATGTGTTAGATTGATAATAGTGAGTGTAATAAGTATAGTAATTGTCGTTCTATCGATCATAAGCATAATATGGGTAATACTATGAGTTAGATTGATAATAATAAGAGTAATAGGTATAGTAATTGTCGTTCTATCGATCATATAAGCATAATATGGCTAATAATATGAGTTAGATTGATAATAATAAGAGTAATAAGTATAGTAATTGTCGTTCTATCGATCATATAAGCACAATATGGCTAATAATATGAGTTATATTGATAATAATAAGAGCTATAAGTATAGTAATTGCCGTTCTATCGATCATATAAGCATAATATGGCTAATAATATGAGTTAGATTGATAATAATAAGTGTAATAAGTATAGTAATTGTCGTTCTATCGATCATAATTGCATAATATGGTTAATAATATGAGTTAGATTGATAATAATAAGAACAATGAGTATAGTAATTGTCGTACTATCGGTCATATAATCATAATATGGCTAATACTATGAGTTAGATTTATAATAACAAGAGTAATAAATATAGTAATTGTCGTTCTATCGATCATATCTGCATAATATGGTTAATAATATGAGTTAGATTGATAATAGTAAGAGTAATGAGTATAGTAATTGTCGTACTATCGATCATATAAGCATAATATGGCTAATAATATGAGTTAGATTTATAATAATAAGAGTAATAAGTATAGTAATTGTCGTTCTATCGATCATATAAGCACAATATGGCTAATAATATGAGTTAGATTGATAATAATAGGAGTAATAAGTATAGTAATTGTCGTTCTATCGAGCATATCTGCATAATATGGTTAATAAAATGAGTTAGATTGATAATAATAAGAGTAATAAGTATAGTAATTGTCGTTCTATCGATCATATAAGCATAATATGGCTAATAATATGAGTTAGATTGATAATAACAAGAGTAGTGAGTATAGTAATTGTCGTTCTATCGATCATATAAGCATAATATGGCTAATAATATGAGTTAGATTGATAATAATAAGAGTAATAAGTATAGTAATTGTCGTTCTATCGATCATTTAAGCATAATATGGCTAATAATATGAGTTAGATTGATAATAATAAGTGTAATAAGTATAGTAATTGTCGTTCTATCGATCATAATTGCATAATATGGTTAATAATATGAGTTCGATTCATAATAATAAGAGTAATAAGTATAGTAATTGTCGTTCTATCGATCATTTAAGCATAAAATGGCTAATAATGTGAGTTAGGTTGATAATAATAAGAGTAATAAGTGTAGTAATTGTCGTTCTATCGATCATATCTGCATAATATGGTTAATAATATGAGTTAGATTGATAATAATAAGAGCAATGAGTATAGTAATTGTCGTACTATCGATCATATAAGCATAATATGGCTAATAATATGAGTTAGGTTGATAATAATAAGAGTAATAAGTATAGTAAATGTCGTGCTATCGATCATATCTGCATAATATTGTTAATAATATGAGTTAGATTGATAATAATAAGAGTAATAAGTATAGTAATTGTCGTTCTATCGATCATATAAGCATAATATGGCTAATAATATGAGTTAGATTTATAATAATAAGAGTAATAAGTATAGTAATTGTCGTTCTATCGATCATATAAGCATAATATGGCTAATAATATGAGTTAGATCGATAATGATAAGAGTAATAAGTACATTAATTGTCGTTCTATCGATCATATAAGCATAATATGGCTAATAATATGAGCTAGATCGATAATGATAAGAGTAATAAGTACAATAATTGTCGTTCTATCGATCATATAAGCATAATATGGTTAATAATATGAGTTAGATTGATAATAGTGAGTGTAATAAGTATAGTAATTGTCGTTCTATCGATCATATAAGCATAATATGGCTAATAATATGAGTTAGATTTATAATAATAAGAGTAATAAGTATAGTAATTGTCGTTCTATCGATCATATAAGCACAATATGGCTAATAATATGAGTTAGATTGATAATAATAGGAGTAATAAGTATAGTAATTGTCGTTCTATCGAGCATATCTGCATAATATGGTTAATAAAATGAGTTAGATTGATAATAATAAGAGTAATAAGTATAGTAATTGTCGTTCTATCGATCATATAAGCATAATATGGCTAATAATATGAGTTAGATTGATAATAACAAGAGTAGTGAGTATAGTAATTGTCGTTCTATCGATCATATAAGCATAATATGGCTAATAATATGAGTTAGATTGATAATAAAAAGAGTAATAAGTATAGTAATTGTCGTTCTATCGATCATTTAAGCATAATATGGCTAATAATATGAGTTAGATTGATAATAATAAGTGTAATAAGTATAGTAATTGTCGTTCTATCGATCATAATTGCATAATATGGTTAATAATATGAGTTCGATTCATAATAATAAGAGTAATAAGTATAGTAATTGTCGTTCTATCGATCATTTAAGCATAAAATGGCTAATAATGTGAGTTAGGTTGATAATAATAAGAGTAATAAGTGTAGTAATTGTCGTTCTATCGATCATATCTGCATAATATGGTTAATAATATGAGTTAGATTGATAATAATAAGAGCAATGAGTATAGTAATTGTCGTACTATCGATCATATAAGCATAATATGGCTAATAATATGAGTTAGGTTGATAATAATAAGAGTAATAAGTATAGTAAATGTCGTGCTATCGATCATATCTGCATAATATTGTTAATAATATGAGTTAGATTGATAATAGTGAGTGTAATAAGTATAGTAATTGTCGCTCTATCGATCATATTAGCATAATATGGTTAATAATGTGAGTTAGATTGATAATAATAAGAGTAATAAGTATAGTAATTGTCGTTCTATCGATCATATAAGCATAATATGGCTAATAATATGAGTTAGATTTATAATAATAAGAGTAATAAGTATAGTAATTGTCGTTCTATCGATCATATAAGCATAATATGGCTAATAATATGAGTTAGATCGATAATGATAAGAGTAATAAGTACATTAATTGTCGTTCTATCGATCATATAAGCATAATATGGCTAATAATATGAGCTAGATCGATAATGATAAGAGTAATAAGTACAATAATTGTCGTTCTATCGATCATATAAGCATAATATGGTTAATAATATGAGTTAGATTGATAATAGTGAGTGTAATAAGTATAGTAATTGTCGTTCTATCGATCATATTAGCATAATATGGTTAATAATATGAGTTAGATTGATAATAATAAGAGTAATAAGTATAGTAATTGTCGTTCTATCGATCATATAAGCATAATATGGCTAATAATATGAGTTAGGTTGATAATAATAAGAGTAATGAGTATAGTAATTGTCGCCCTATCGATCATATAAGCATAATAAGGCTAATAATATGAGTTAGATTTATAATAATAGGAGTAGTAAGTATAGTAATTGACGTTCTATCGGTCATATAACCATAATATGGCTAATAATATGAGTTAGATTGATAATAGTGAGTGTAATAAGTATAGAAATTGTCGTTCTATCGATCATATCTGCATAATATGGTTAATAATATGAGTTAGATTGATAATAATAAGAGCAATGAGTATAGTAATTGTCGTACTATCGATCATATAAGCATAATATGGCTAATAGTTTGAGTTAGATTTATAATAATAAGAGTAATAAGTATAGTAATTGTCGTTCTATCGATCATATAAGCATAATATGGCTAATAATATGTGTTAGATTGATAATAGTGAGTGTAATAAGTATAGTAATTGTCGTTCTATCGATCATAAGCATAATATGGGTAATACTATGAGTTAGATTGATAATAATAAGAGTAATAAGTATAGTAATTGTCGTTCTATCGATCATATAAGCATAATATGGCTAATAATATGAGTTAGATTGATAATAATAAGAGTAATAAGTATGGTAATTGTCGTTCTATCGATCATATAAGCACAATATGGCTAATAATATGAGTTAGATTGATAATAATAAGAGTTATAAGTATAGTAATTGCCGTTCTATCGATCATATAAGCATAATATGGCTAATAATATGAGTTAGATTGATAATAATAAGTGTAATAAGTATAGTAACTGCCGTTCTATCGATCATATAAGCATAATATGGTTAATAATATGAGTTAGATTGATAATAATAAGAACAATGAGTATAGTAATTGTCGTACTATCGGTCATATAATCATAATATGGCTAATACTATGAGTTAGATTTATAATAACAAGAGTAATAAATATAGTAATTGTCGTTCTATCGATCATATCTGCATAATATGGTTAATAATATGAGTTAGATTGATAATAGTAAGAGTAATGAGTATAGTAATTGTCGTACTATCGATCATATAAGCATAATATGGCTAATAATATGAGTTAGATTTATAATAATAAGAGTAATAAGTATAGTAATTGTCGTTCTATCGATCATATAAGCACAATATGGCTAATAATATGAGTTAGATTGATAATAATAGGAGTAATAAGTATAGTAATTGTCGTTCTATCGAGCATATCTGCATAATATGGTTAATAAAATGAGTTAGATTGATAATAATAAGAGTAATAAGTATAGTAATTGTCGCTCTATCGATCATATAAGCATAATATGGCTAATAATATGAGTTAGATTGATAATAACAAGAGTAGTGAGTATAGTAATTGTCGTTCTATCGATCATATAAGCATAATATGGCTAATAATATGAGTTAGATTGATAATAATAAGAGTAATAAGTATAGTAATTGTCGTTCTATCGATCATTTAAGCATAATATGGCTAATAATATGAGTTAGATTGATAATAATAAGTGTAATAAGTATAGTAATTGTCGTTCTATCGATCATAATTGCATAATATGGTTAATAATATGAGTTCGATTCATAATAATAAGAGTAATAAGTATAGTAATTGTCGTTCTATCGATCATTTAAGCATAAAATGGCTAATAATGTGAGTTAGGTTGATAATAATAAGAGTAATAAGTGTAGTAATTGTCGTTCTATCGATCATATCTGCATAATATGGTTAATAATATGAGTTAGATTGATAATAATAAGAGCAATGAGTATAGTAATTGTCGTACTATCGATCATATAAGCATAATATGGCTAATAATATGAGTTAGGTTGATAATAATAAGAGTAATAAGTATAGTAAATGTCGTGCTATCGATCATATCTGCTTAATATTGTTAATAATATGAGTTAGATTGATAATAGTGAGTGTAATAAGTATAGTAATTGTCGTTCTATCGATCATATTAGCATAATATGGTTAATAATATGAGTTAGATTGATAATAGTGAGTGTAATAAGTATAGTAATTGTCGTTCTATCGATCATATTAGCATAATATGGTTAATAATATGAGTTAGATTGATAATAATAAGAGTAATAAGTATAGTAATTGTCGTTCTATCGATCATATAAGCATAATATGGTTAATAATATGAGTTAGATTGATAATAGTAAGAGTAATGAGTATAGTAATTGTCGTACTATCGATCATATAAGCATAATATGGCTAATAACATGAGTTAGATTTATAATAATAAGAGTAATAAGTATAGTAATTGACGTTCTATCGATCATATAAGCATAATATGGCTAATAATATGAGTTAGGTTGATAATAATAAGAGTAATGAATATAGTAATTGTCGCCCTATCGATCATATAAGCATAATAAGGCTAATAATATGAGTTAGATTTATAATAATAGGAGTAGTAAGTATAGTAATTGACGTTCTATCGGTCATATAACCATAATATGGCTAATAATATGAGTTAGATTGATAATAGTGAGTGTAATAAGTATAGAAATTGTCGTTCTATCGATCATATCTGCATAATATGGTTAATAATATGAGTTAGATTGATAATAATAAGAGCAATGAGTATAGTAATTGTCGTACTATCGATCATATAAGCATAATATGGCTAATAGTTTGAGTTAGATTTATAATAATAAGAGTAATAAGTATAGTAATTGTCGTTCTATCGATCATATAAGCATAATATGGCTAATAATATGAGTTGGATCGATAATGATAAGAGTAATAAGTACAATAATTGTCGTTCTATCGATCATATAAGCATAATATGGCTAATAATATGAGCTAGATCGATAATGATAAGAGTAATAAGTACAATAATTGTCGTTCTATCGATCATATAAGCATAATATGGTTAATAATATGAGTTAGATTGATAATAGTGAGTGTAATAAGTATAGTAATTGTCGTTCTATCGATCATATTAGCATAATATGGTTAATAATATGAGTTAGATTGATAATAATAAGAGTAATAAGTATAGTAATTGTCGTTCTATCGATCATATAAGCATAATATGGTTAATAATATGAGTTAGATTGATAATAGTAAGAGTAATGAGTATAGTAATTGTCGTACTATCGATCATATAAGCATAATATGGCTAATAATATGAGTTAGATTTATAATAATAAGAGTAATAAGTATAGTAATTGTCGTTCTATCGATCATATAAGCACAATATGGCTAATAATATGAGTTAGATTGATAATAATAGGAGTAATAAGTATAGTAATTGTCGTTCTATCGAGCATATCTGCATAATATGGTTAATAAAATGAGTTAGATTGATAATAATAAGAGTAATAAGTATAGTAATTGTCGTTCTATCAATCATATAAGCATAATATGGCTAATAATATGAGTTAGATTGATAATAACAAGAGTAGTGAGTATAGTAATTGTCGTTCTATCGATCATATAAGCATAATATGGCTAATAATATGAGTTAGATTGAGAATAATAAGAGTAATAAGTATAGTAATTGTCGTTCTATCGGTCATATAACCATAATATCGCTAATAATATGAGTTAGATTGATAATAGTGAGTGTAATAAGTATAGTAATTGTCGTTCTATCGATCATAATTGCATAATATGGTTAATAATATGAGTTCGATTCATAATAATAAGAGTAATAAGTATAGTAATTGTCGTTCTATCGATCATTTAAGCATAAAATGGCTAATAATGTGAGTTAGGTTGATAATAATAAGAGTAATAAGTGTAGTAATTGTCGTTCTATCGATCATATCTGCATAATATGGTTAATAATATGAGTTAGATTGATAATAATAAGAGCAATGAGTATAGTAATTGTCGTACTATCGATCATATAAGCATAATATGGCTAATAATATGAGTTAGGTTGATAATAATAAGAGTAATAAGTATAGTAAATGTCGTGCTATCGATCATATCTGCATAATATTGTTAATAATATGAGTTAGATTGATAATAGTGAGTGTAATAAGTATAGTAATTGTCGTTCTATCGATCATATTAGCATAATATGGTTAATAATGTGAGTTAGATTGATAATAATAAGAGTAATAAGTATAGTAATTGTCGTTCTATCGATCATATAAGCATAATATGGCTAATAATATGAGTTAGATTTATAATAATAAGAGTAATAAGTATAGTAATTGTCGTTCTATCGATCATATAAGCATAATATGGCTAATAATATGAGTTAGATCGATAATGATAAGAGTAATAAGTACAATAATTGTCGTTCTATCGATCATATAAGCATAATATGGCTAATAATATGAGCTAGGTCGATAATGATAAGAGTAATAAGTACAATAATTGTCGTTCTATCGATCATATAAGCATAATATGGTTAATAATATGAGTTAGATTGATAATAGTGAGTGTAATAAGTATAGTAATTGTCGTTCTATCGATCATATTAGCATAATATGGTTAATAATATGAGTTAGATTGATAATAATAAGAGTAATAAGTATAGTAATTGTCGTTCTATCGATCATATAAGCATAATATGGTTAATAATATGAGTTAGATTGATAATAGTAAGAGTAATGAGTATAGTAATTGTCGTACTATCGATCATATAAGCATAATATGGCTAATAACATGAGTTAGATTTATAATAATAAGAGTAATAAGTATAGTAATTGTCGTTCTATCGATCATATTAGCATAATATGGTTAATAATATGAGTTAGATTGATAATAATAAGAGTAATAAGTATAGTAATTGTCGTTCTATCGATCATATAAGCATAATATGGTTAATAATATGAGTTAGATTGATAATAGTAAGAGTAATGAGTATAGTAATTGTCGTACTATCGATCATATAAGCATAATATGGCTAATAACATGAGTTAGATCTATAATAATAAGAGTAATAAGTATAGTAATTGTCGTTCTATCGATCATATAAGCATAATATGGCTAATAATATGAGTTAGGTTGATAATAATAAGAGTAATGAGTATAGTAATTGTCGCCCTATCGATCATATAAGCATAATAAGGCTAATAATATGAGTTAGATTTATAATAATAGGAGTAGTAAGTATAGTAATTGACGTTCTATCGGTCATATAACCATAATATGGTTAATAATATGAGTTAGATTGATAATAGTGAGTGTAATAAGTATAGAAATTGTCGTTCTATCGATCATATCTGCATAATATGGTTAATAATATGAGTTAGATTGATAATAATAAGAGCAATGAGTATAGTAATTGTCGTACTATCGATCATATAAGCATAATATGGCTAATAGTTTGAGTTAGATTTATAATAATAAGAGTAATAAGTATAGTAATTGTCGTTCTATCGATCATATAAGCATAATATGGCTAATAATATGTGTTAGATTGATAATAGTGAGTGTAATAAGTATAGTAATTGTCGTTCTATCGATCATAAGCATAATATGGGTAATACTATGAGTTAGATTGATAATAATAAGAGTAATAAGTATAGTAATTGTCGTTCTATCGATCATATAAGCATAATATGGCTAATAATATGAGTTAGATTGATAATAATAAGAGTAATAAGTATAGTAATTGTCGTTCTATCGATCATATAAGCACAATATGGCTAATAATATGAGTTAGATTGATAATAATAAGAGTTATAAGTATAGTAATTGCCGTTCTATCGATCATATAAGCATAATATGGCTAATAATATGAGTTAGATTGATAATAATAAGTGTAATAAGTATAGTAATTGCCGTTCTATCGATCATATAAGCATAATATGGTTAATAATATGAGTTAGATTGATAATAATAAGAACAATGAGTATAGTAATTGTCGTACTATCGGTCATATAATCATAATATGGCTAATAATATGAGTTAGATTTATAATAATAAGAGTAATAAGTATAGTAATTGTCGTTCTATCGATCATATAAGCACAATATGGCTAATAATATGAGTTAGATTGATAATAATAGGAGTAATAAGTATAGTAATTGTCGTTCTATCGAGCATATCTGCATAATATGGTTAATAAAATGAGTTAGATTGATAATAATAAGAGTAATAAGTATAGTAATTGTCGCTCTATCGATCATATAAGCATAATATGGCTAATAATATGAGTTAGATTGATAATAACAAGAGTAGTGAGTATAGTAATTGTCGTTCTATCGATCATATAAGCATAATATGGCTAATAATATGAGTTAGATTGATAATAATAAGAGTAATAAGTATAGTAATTGTCGTTCTATCGATCATTTAAGCATAATATGGCTAATAATATGAGTTAGATTGATAATAATAAGTGTAATAAGTATAGTAATTGTCGTTCTATCGATCATAATTGCATAATATGGTTAATAATATGAGTTCGATTCATAATAATAAGAGTAATAAGTATAGTAATTGTCGTTCTATCGATCATTTAAGCATAAAATGGCTAATAATGTGAGTTAGGTTGATAATAATAAGAGTAATAAGTGTAGTAATTGTCGTTCTATCGATCATATCTGCATAATATGGTTAATAATATGAGTTAGATTGATAATAATAAGAGCAATGAGTATAGTAATTGTCGTACTATCGATCATATAAGCATAATATGGCTAATAATATGAGTTAGGTTGATAATAATAAGAGTAATAAGTATAGTAAATGTCGTGCTATCGATCATATCTGCTTAATATTGTTAATAATATGAGTTAGATTGATAATAGTGAGTGTAATACGTATAGTAATTGTCGTTCTATCGATCATATTAGCATAATATGGTTAATAATATGAGTTAGATTGATAATAGTGAGTGTAATAAGTATAGTAATTGTCGTTCTATCGATCATATTAGCATAATATGGTTAATAATATGAGTTAGATTGATAATAATAAGAGTAATAAGTATAGTAATTGTCGTTCTATCGATCATATAAGCATAATATGGTTAATAATATGAGTTAGATTGATAATAGTAAGAGTAATGAGTATAGTAATTGTCGTACTATCGATCATATAAGCATAATATGGCTAATAACATGAGTTAGATTTATAATAATAAGAGTAATAAGTATAGTAATTGACGTTCTATCGATCATATAAGCATAATATGGCTAATAATATGAGTTAGGTTGATAATAATAAGAGTAATGAGTATAGTAATTGTCGCCCTATCGATCATATAAGCATAATAAGGCTAATAATATGAGTTAGATTTATAATAATAGGAGTAGTAAGTATAGTAATTGACGTTCTATCGGTCATATAACCATAATATGGCTAATAATATGAGTTAGATTGATAATAGTGAGTGTAATAAGTATAGAAATTGTCGTTCTATCGATCATATCTGCATAATATGGTTAATAATATGAGTTAGATTGATAATAATAAGAGCAATGAGTATAGTAATTGTCGTACTATCGATCATATAAGCATAATATGGCTAATAGTTTGAGTTAGATTTATAATAATAAGAGTAATAAGTATAGTAATTGTCGTTCTATCGATCATATAAGCATAATATGGCTAATAATATGAGTTAGATCGATAATGATAAGAGTAATAAGTACAATAATTGTCGTTCTATCGATCATATAAGCATAATATGGCTAATAATATGAGCTAGATCGATAATGATAAGAGTAATAAGTACAATAATTGTCGTTCTATCGATCATATAAGCATAATATGGTTAATAATATGAGTTAGATTGATAATAATAGGAGTAATAAGTATAGTAATTGTCGTTCTATCGAGCATATCTGCATAATATGGTTAATAAAATGAGTTAGATTGATAATAATAAGAGTAATAAGTATAGTAATTGTCGTTCTATCGATCATATAAGCATAATATGGCTAATAATATGAGTTAGATTGATAATAACAAGAGTAGTGAGTATAGTAATTGTCGTTCTATCGATCATATAAGCATAATATGGCTAATAATATGAGTTAGATTGAGAATAATAAGAGTAATAAGTATAGTAATTGTCGTTCTATCGGTCATATAACCATAATATCGCTAATAGTATGAGTTAGATTGATAATAGTGAGTGTAATAAGTATAGTAATTGTCGTTCTATCGATCATAAGCATAATATGGGTAATAATATGAGTTAGATTGATAATAATAAGAGTAATAAGTATAGTAATTGTCGTTCTATCGATCATAATTGCATAATATGGTTAATAATATGAGTTCGATTCATAATAATAAGAGTAATAAGTATAGTAATTGTCGTTCTATCGATCATTTAAGCATAAAATGGCTAATAATGTGAGTTAGGTTGATAATAATAAGAGTAATAAGTGTAGTAATTGTCGTTCTATCGATCATATCTGCATAATATGGTTAATAATATGAGTTAGAATGATAATAGTGATTGTAATAAATATCGTAATTGTTGTTCTGTCGATCATATAAGCACAATATGTCTAATAATATGAGTTAGATTGATAATAATAAGAGTAATAAGTATAGTAATTGTCGTTCTATCGGTCATATAACCATAATATCGCTAATAATATGAGTTAGATTGATAATAATAAGTGTAATAAGTATAGTAATTGTCGTTCTATCGATCATAATTGTATAATATGGTTAATAATATGAGTTAGATTGATAATAATAAGAACAATGAGTATAGTAATTGTCGTACTATCGGTCATATAAGCATAATATGGCTAATACTATGAGTTAGATTTATAATAACAAGAGTAATAAATATAGTAATTGTCGTTCTATCGATCATATCTGCATAATATGGTTAATAATATGAGTTAGATTGATAATAGTAAGAGTAATGAGTATAGTAATTGTCGTACTATCGATCATATAAGCATAATATGGCTAATAATATGAGTTAGATTTATAATAATAAGAGTAATAAGTATAGTAATTGTCGTTCTATCGATCATATAAGCACAATATGGCTAATAATATGAGTTAGATTGATAATAATAGGAGTAATAAGTATAGTAATTGTCGTTCTATCGAGCATATCTGCATAATATGGTTAATAAAATGAGTTAGATTGATAATAATAAGAGTAATAAGTATAGTAATTGTCGCTCTATCGATCATATAAGCATAATATGGCTAATAATATGAGTTAGATTGATAATAACAAGAGTAGTGAGTATAGTAATTGTCGTTCTATCGATCATATAAGCATAATATGGCTAATAATATGAGTTAGATTGATAATAGTGAGTGTAATAAGTATAGTAATTGTCGTTCTATCGATCATATTAGCATAATATGGTTAATAATGTGAGTTAGATTGATAATAATAAGAGTAATAAGTATAGTAATTGTCGTTCTATCGATCATATAAGCATAATATGGCTAATAATATGAGTTAGATTTATAATAATAAGAGTAATAAGTATAGTAATTGTCGTTCTATCGATCATATAAGCATAATATTGCTAATAATATGAGTTAGATCGATAATGATAAGAGTAATAAGTACAATAATTGTCGTTCTATCGATCATATAAGCATAATATGGCTAATAATATGAGTTAGATTGATAATAATAAGAGTAATAAGTATAGTAATTGTCGTTCTATCGATCATATAAGCATAATATGGCTAATAATATGAGTTAGATTGATAATAATAAGAGTAATAAGTATAGTAATTGTCGTTCTATCGATCATAATTGCATAATATGGTTAATAATATGAGTTCGATTCATAATAATAAGAGTAATAAGTATAGTAATTGTCGTTCTATCGATCATTTAAGCATAAAATGGCTAATAATGTGAGTTAGGTTGATAATAATAAGAGTAATAAGTGTAGTAATTGTCGTTCTATCGATCATATCTGCATAATATGGTTAATAATATGAGTTAGATTGATAATAATAAGAGCAATGAGTATAGTAATTGTCGTACTATCGATCATATAAGCATAATATGGCTAATAATATGAGTTAGGTTGATAATAATAAGAGTAATAAGTATAGTAAATGTCGTGCTATCGATCATATCTGCTTAATATTGTTAATAATATGAGTTAGATTGATAATAGTGAGTGTAATACGTATAGTAATTGTCGTTCTATCGATCATATTAGCATAATATGGTTAATAATATGAGTTAGATTGATAATAGTGAGTGTAATAAGTATAGTAATTGTCGTTCTATCGATCATATAAGCATAATATGGCTAATAATATGAGTTAGATTGATAATAACAAGAGTAGTGAGTATAGTAATTGTCGTTCTATCGATCATATAAGCATAATATGGCTAATAATATGAGTTAGATTGAGAATAATAAGAGTAATAAGTATAGTAATTGTCGTTCTATCGGTCATATAACCATAATATCGCTAATAATATGAGTTAGATTGATAATAGTGAGTGTAATAAGTATAGTAATTGTCGTTCTATCCATCATAAGCATAATATGGGTAATAATATGAGTTAGATTGATAATAATAAGAGTAATAAGTATAGTAATTGTCGTTCTATCGATCATAATTGCATAATATGGTTAATAATATGAGTTCGATTCATAATAATAAGAGTAATAAGTATAGTAATTGTCGTTCTATCGATCATTTAAGCATAAAATGGCTAATAATGTGAGTTAGGTTGATAATAATAAGAGTAATAAGTGTAGTAATTGTCGTTCTATCGATCATATCTGCATAATATGGTTAATAATATGAGTTAGAATGATAATAGTGATTGTAATAAATATCGTAATTGTTGTTCTGTCGATCATATAAGCACAATATGTCTAATAATATGAGTTAGATTGATAATAATAAGAGTAATAAGTATAGTAATTGTCGTTCTATCGGTCATATAACCATAATATCGCTAATAATATGAGTTAGATTGATAATAATAAGTGTAATAAGTATAGTAATTGTCGTTCTATCGATCATAATTGTATAATATGGTTAATAATATGAGTTAGATTGATAATAATAAGATCAATGAGTATAGTAATTGTCGTACTATCGGTCATATAAGCATAATATGGCTAATACTATGAGTTAGATTTATAATAACAAGAGTAATAAATATAGTAATTGTCGTTCTATCGATCATATCTGCATAATATGGTTAATAATATGAGTTAGATTGATAATAGTAAGAGTAATGAGTATAGTAATTGTCGTACTATCGATCATATAAGCATAATATGGCTAATAATATGAGTTAGATTTATAATAATAAGAGTAATAAGTATAGTAATTGTCGTTCTATCGATCATATAAGCACAATATGGCTAATAATATGAGTTAGATTGATAATAATAGGAGTAATAAGTATAGTAATTGTCGTTCTATCGAGCATATCTGCATAATATGGTTAATAAAATGAGTTAGATTGATAATAATAAGAGTAATAAGTATAGTAATTGTCGCTCTATCGATCATATAAGCATAATATGGCTAATAATATGAGTTAGATTGATAATAACAAGAGTAGTGAGTATAGTAATTGTCGTTCTATCGATCATATAAGCATAATATGGCTAATAATATGAGTTAGATTGATAATAGTGAGTGTAATAAGTATAGTAATTGTCGTTCTATCGATCATATTAGCATAATATGGTTAATAATGTGAGTTAGATTGATAATAATAAGAGTAATAAGTATAGTAATTGTCGTTCTATCGATCATATAAGCATAATATGGCTAATAATATGAGTTAGATTTATAATAATAAGAGTAATAAGTATAGTAATTGTCGTTCTATCGATCATATAAGCATAATATGGCTAATAATATGAGTTAGATCGATAATGATAAGAGTAATAAGTACAATAATTGTCGTTCTATCGATCATATAAGCATAATATGGCTAATAATATGAGCTAGATCGATAATGATAAGAGTAATAAGTACAATAATTGTCGTTCTATCGATCATATAAGCATAATATGGTTAATAATATGAGTTAGATTGATAATAGTGAGTGTAATAAGTATAGTAATTGTCGTTCTATCGATCATATTAGCATAATATGGTTAATAATATGAGTTAGATTGATAATAATAAGAGTAATAAGTATAGTAATTGTCGTTCTATCGATCATATAAGCATAATATGGTTAATAATATGAGTTAGATTGATAATAGTAAGAGTAATGAGTATAGTAATTGTCGTACTATCGATCATATAAGCATAATATGGCTAATAATATGAGTTAGATTTATAATAATAAGAGTAATAAGTATAGTAATTGTCGTTCTATCGATCATATAAGCACAATATGGCTAATAATATGAGTTAGATTGATAATAATAGGAGTAATAAGTATAGTAATTGTCGTTCTATCGAGCATATCTGCATAATATGGTTAATAAAATGAGTTAGATTGATAATAATAAGAGTAATAAGTATAGTAATTGTCGTTCTATCGATCATATAAGCATAATATGGCTAATAATATGAGTTAGATTGATAATAACAAGAGTAGTGAGTATAGTAATTGTCGTTCTATCGATCATATAAGCATAATATGGCTAATAATATGAGTTAGATTGATAATAATAAGAGTAATAAGTATAGTAATTGTCGTTCTATCGATCATTTAAGCATAATATGGCTAATAATATGAGTTAGATTGATAATAATAAGTGTAATAAGTATAGTAATTGTCGTTCTATCGATCATAATTGCATAATATGGTTAATAATATCAGTTCGATTCATAATAATAAGAGTAATAAGTATAGTAATTGTCGTTCTATCGATCATTTAAGCATAAAATGGCTAATAATGTGAGTTAGGTTGATAATAATAAGAGTAATAAGTGTAGTAATTGTCGTTCTATCGATCATATCTGCATAATATGGTTAATAATATGAGTTAGATTGATAATAATAAGAGCAATGAGTATAGTAATTGTCGTACTATCGATCATATAAGCATAATATGGCTAATAAGGTGAGTTAGATTGATAACAGTGAGTGTAATAAATATAGTAATTGTTGTTCTGTCGATCATATAAGCACAGTATGTCTAATAATATGAGTTAGATTGATAATAATAAGAGTAATAAGTATAGTAATTGTCGTTCTATCGGTCATATAACCATAATATCGCTAATAATCTGAGTTAGATTGATAATAGTGAGTGTAATAAGTATAGTAATTGTCGCTCTATCGATCATATAAGCACAATATGGCTAATAATATGAGTTACATTGATAATAATAGGAGTAATAAGTATAGTAATTGTCGTTCTATCGAGCATATCTGCATAATATGGTTAATAAAATGAGTTAGATTGATAATAATAAGAGTAATAAGTATAGTAATTGTCGTTCTATCGATCATATAAGCATAATATGGCTAATAATATGAGTTAGACTGATAATAACAAGAGTAGTGAGTATAGTAATTGTCGTTCTATCGATCATATAAGAATAATATGGCTAATAATATGAGTTAGATTGATAATAATAAGAGTAATAAGTATAGTAATTGTCGTCCTATCGATCATATAAGCATAATAAGGCTAATAATATGAGTTAGATTTATAATAATAGGAGTAGTAAGTATAGTAATTGACGTTCTATCGGTCATATAACCATAATATGGCTAATAATATGAGTTAGATTGATAATAGTGAGTGTAATAAGTATAGAAATTGTCGTTCTATCGATCATATCTGCATAATATGGTTAATAATATGAGTTAGATTGATAATAATAAGAGCAATGAGTATAGTAATTGTCGTACTATCGATCATATAAGCATAATATGGCTAATAGTTTGAGTTAGATTTATAATAATAAGAGCAATGAGTATAGTAATTGTCGTTCTATCGGTCATATAACCATAATATGGCTAATAATGTGAGTTAGATTGATAATAGTGAGTGTAATAAATATAGTAATTGTCGTTCTATCGCTCATATAAGCACAATATGGCGAATAATATGAGTTAGATTGATAATAATAATAGTAATAAGTATAGTAATTGTCGTTCTATCGATCATATAAGCATTATATGGCTAATAATATGAGTTAGATTGATAATAATAAGAGTAATAAGTACAGTAATTGTCGTTCTATCGATCATACAAGCATAATATGGCTAATAATATGAGTTAGGTTGATAGTAATAAGAGTAATAAGTATAGTCAATGTCGTGCTATCGATCATATCTGCATAATATGGTTAATAATATGAGTTAGATTGATAATAGTGAGTGTCATAAGTATAGTAATTGTCGTTCTATCGATCATATTAGCATAATATGGTTAATAATATGAGTTAGATTGATAATAATAAGTGTAATAAGTATAGTAATTGTCGTTCTATCGATCATAATTGCATAATATGGTTAATAATATGAGTTAGATTCATAATAATAAGAGTAATAAGTATAGTAATTGCCGTTCTATCGATCATTTAAGCATAAAATGGCTAATAATGTGAGTTAGGTTGATAATAATAAGAGTAATATGTGTAGTAATAGTCGTTCTATCGATCATATCTGCATAATATGGTTAATAATATGAGTTAGATTGATAATAATAAGAGCAATGAGTATAGTAATTGTCGTACTATCGATCATATAAGCATAATATGGCTAATAAGGTGAGTTAGATTGATAACAGTGAGTGTAATAAATATCGTAATTGTTGTTCTGTCGATCATATAAGCACAATATGTCTAATAATATGAGTTAGATTGATAATAATAAGAGTAATAAGTATAGTAATTGTCGTTCTATCGGTCATATAACCATAATATCGCTAATAATATGAGTTAGATTGATAATAGTGAGTGTAATAAGTATAGTAATTGTCGTTCTATCGATCATAAGCATAATATGGGTAATACTATGAGTTAGATTGATAATAATAAGAGTAATAAGTATAGTAATTGTCGTTCTATCGATCATATAAGCATAATATGGCTAATAATATGAGTTAGATTGATAATAATAAGAGTAATAAGTATAGTAATTGTCGTTCTATCGATCATATAAGCACAATATGGCTAATAATATGAGTTAGATTGATAATAATAAGAGTTATAAGTATAGTAATTGCCGTTCTATCGATCATATAAGCATAATATGGCTAATAATATGAGTTAGATTGATAATAATAAGTGTAATAAGTATAGTAATTGTCGTTCTATCGATCATAATTGCATAATATGGTTAATAATATGAGTTAGATTGATAATAATAAGAACAATGAGTATAGTAATTGTCGTACTATCGGTCATATAAGCATAATATGGCTAATACTATGAGTTAGATTTATAATAACAAGAGTAATAAATATAGTAATTGTCGTTCTATCGATCATATCTGCATAATATGGTTAATAATATGAGTTAGATTGATAATAGTAAGAGTAATGAGTATAGTAATTGTCGTACTATCGATCATATAAGCATAATATGGCTAATAATATGAGTTAGATTGATAATAATAAGAGTAATAAGTATAGAAATTGTCGTTCTATCGATCATTTAAGCATAATATGGCTAATAATATGAGTTAGATTGATAATAATAAGTGTAATAAGTATAGTAATTGTCGTTCTATCGATCATAATTGCATAATATGGTTAATAATATGAGTTCGATTCATAATAATAAGAGTAATAAGTATAGTAATTGTCGTTCTATCGATCATTTAAGCATAAAATGGCTAATAATGTGAGTTAGGTTGATAATAATAAGAGTAATAAGTGTAGTAATTGTCGTTCTATCGATCATATCTGCATAATATGGTTAATAATATGAGTTAGATTGATAATAATAAGAGCAATGAGTATAGTAATTGTCGTACTATCGATCATATAAGCATAATATGGCTAATAAGGTGAGTTAGATTGATAATAGTGAGTGTAATAAGTATAGTAATTGTCGTTCTATCGATCATAAGCATAATATGGGTAATAATATGAGTTAGATTGATAATAATAAGAGTAATAAGTATAGTAATTGTCGTTCTATCGATCATAATTGCATAATATGGTTAATAATATGAGTTGGAATGATAATAGTGAGTGTAATAAGTATAGTAATTGTCGTTCTATCGATCTTATAAGCATAATATGGCTAATAATATGAGTTAGGTTGATAATAATAAGAGTAATGAGTATAGTAATTGTCGTCCTATCGATCATATAAGCATAATAAGGCTAATAATATGAGTTAGATTTATAATAATAGGAGTAGTAAGTATAGTAATTGACGTTCTATCGGTCATATAACCATAATATGGCTAATAATGTGAGTTAGATTGATAATAGTGAGTGTAATAAATATAGTAATTGTCGTTCTATCGCTCATATAAGCACAATATGGCGAATAATATGAGTTAGATTGATAATAATAAGAGTAATAAGTATAGTAATTGCCGTTCTATCGATCATATAAGCATAATATGGCTAATAATATGAGTTAGATTGATAATAATAAGAGTAATAAGTACAGTAATTGTCGTTCTATCGATCATATAAGCATAATATGGCTAATAATATGAGTTAGGTTGATAGTAATAAGAGTAATAAGTATAGTCAATGTCGTGCTATCGATCATATCTGCATAATATGGTTAATAATATGAGTTAGATTGATAATAGTGAGTGTAATAAGTATAGTAATTGTCGTTCTATCGATCATATTAGCATAATATGGTTAATAATATGAGTTAGATTGATAATAATAAGTGTAATAAGTATAGTAATTGTCGTTCTATCGATCATAATTGCATAATATGGTTAATAATATGAGTTAGATTCATAATAATAAGAGTAATAAGTATAGTAATTGCCGTTCTATCGATCATTTAAGCATAAAATGGCTAATAATGTGAGTTAGGTTGATAATAATAAGAGTAATAAGTGTAGTAATTGTCGTTCTATCGATCATATCTGCATAATATGGTTAATAATATGAGTTAGATTGATAATAATAAGAGCAATGAGTATAGTAATTGTCGTACTATCGATCATATAAGCATAATATGGCTAATAATATGAGTTAGGTTGATAATAATAAGAGTAATAAGTATAGTAAATGTCGTGCTATCGATCATATCTGCATAATATTGTTAATAATATGAGTTAGATTGATAATAGTGAGTGTAATAAGTATAGTAATTGTCGTTCTATCGATCATATTAGCATAATATGGTTAATAATGTGAGTTAGATTGATAATAATAAGAGTAATAAGTATAGTAATTGTCGTTCTATCGATCATATAAGCATAATATGGCTAATAATATGAGTTAGATTTATAATAATAAGAGTAATAAGTATAGTAATTGTCGTTCTATCGATCATATAAGCATAATATGGCTAATAATATGAGTTAGATCGATAATGATAAGAGTAATAAGTACAATAATTGTCGTTCTATCGATCATATAAGCATAATATGGCTAATAATATGAGCTAGATCGATAATGATAAGAGTAATAAGTACAATAATTGTCGTTCTATCGATCATATAAGCATAATATGGTTAATAATATGAGTTAGATTGATAATAGTGAGTGTAATAAGTATAGTAATTGTCGTTCTATCGATCATATTAGCATAATATGGTTAATAATATGAGTTAGATTGATAATAATAAGAGTAATAAGTATAGTAATTGTCGTTCTATCGATCATATAAGCATAATATGGTTAATAATATGAGTTAGATTGATAATAGTAAGAGTAATGAGTATAGTAATTGTCGTACTATCGATCATATAAGCATAATATGGCTAATAACATGAGTTAGATTTATAATAATAAGAGTAATAAGTATAGTAATTGTCGTTCTATCGATCATATAAGCATAATATGGCTAATAATATGAGTTAGATTGATAATAATAAGAGCAATGAGTATAGTAATTGTCGTACTATCGATCATATAAGCATAATATGGCTAATAGTTTGAGTTAGATTTATAATAATAAGAGTAATAAGTATAGTAATTGTCGTTCTATCGATCATATAAGCATAATATGGCTAATAATATGTGTTAGATTGATAATAGTGAGTGTAATAAGTATAGTAATTGTCGTTCTATCGATCATAAGCATAATATGGGTAATACTATGAGTTAGATTGATAATAATAAGAGTAATAAGTATAGTAATTGTCGTTCTATCGATCATGTAAGCATAATATGGCTAATAATATGAGTTAGATTGATAATAATAAGAGTAATAAGTATAGTAATTGTCGTTCTATCGATCATATAAGCACAATATGGCTAATAATATGAGTTAGATTGATAATAATAAGAGTTATAAGTATAGTAATTGCCGTTCTATCGATCATATAAGCATAATATGGCTAATAATATGAGTTAGATTGATAATAATAAGTGTAATAAGTATAGTAATTGCCGTTCTATCGATCATATAAGCATAATATGGTTAATAATATGAGTTAGAATGATAATAATAAGAACAATGAGTATAGTAATTGTCGTACTATCGGTCATATAATCATAATATGGCTAATACTATGAGTTAGATTTATAATAACAAGAGTAATAAATATAGTAATTGTCGTTCTATCGATCATATCTGCATAATATGGTTAATAATATGAGTTAGATTGATAATAGTAAGAGTAATGAGTATAGTAATTGTCGTACTATCGATCATATAAGCATAATATGGCTAATAATATGAGTTAGATTTATAATAATAAGAGTAATAAGTATAGTAATTGTCGTTCTATCGATCATATAAGCACAATATGGCTAATAATATGAGTTAGATTGATAATAATAGGAGTAATAAGTATAGTAATTGTCGTTCTATCGAGCATATCTGCATAATATGGTTAATAAAATGAGTTAGATTGATAATAATAAGAGTAATAAGTATAGTAATTGTCGCTCTATCGATCATATAAGCATAATATGGCTAATAATATGAGTTAGATTGATAATAAAAAGAGTAGTGAGTATAGTAATTGTCGTTCTATCGATCATATAAGCATAATATGGCTAATAATATGAGTTAGATTGATAATAATAAGAGTAATAAGTATAGTAATTGTCGTTCTATCGATCATTTAAGCATAATATGGCTAATAATATGAGTTAGATTGATAATAATAAGTGTAATAAGTATAGTAATTGTCGTTCTATCGATCATAATTGCATAATATGGTTAATAATATGAGTTCGATTCATAATAATAAGAGTAATAAGTATAGTAATTGTCGTTCTATCGATCATTTAAGCATAAAATGGCTAAGAATGTGAGTTAGGTTGATAATAATAAGAGTAATAAGTGTAGTAATTGTCGTTCTATCGATCATATCTGCATAATATGGTTAATAATATGAGTTAGATTGATAATAATAAGAGCAATGAGTATAGTAATTGTCGTACTATCGATCATATAAGCATAATATGGCTAATAATATGAGTTAGGTTGATAATAATAAGAGTAATAAGTATAGTAAATGTCGTGCTATCGATCATATCTGCTTAATATTGTTAATAATATGAGTTAGATTGATAATAGTGGGTGTAATAAGTATAGTAATTGTCGTTCTATCGATCATATTAGCATAATATGGTTAATAATATGAGTTAGATTGATAATAGTGAGTGTAATAAGTATAGTAATTGTCGTTCTATCGATCATATTAGCATAATATGGTTAATAATATGAGTTAGATTGATAATAATAAGAGTAATAAGTATAGTAATTGTCGTTCTATCGATCATATAAGCATAATATGGTTAATAATATGAGTTAGATTGATAATAGTAAGAGTAATGAGTATAGTAATTGTCGTACTATCGATCATATAAGCATAATATGGCTAATAACATGAGTTAGATTTATAATAATAAGAGTAATAAGTATAGTAATTGACGTTCTATCGATCATATAAGCATAATATGCCTAATAATATGAGTTAGGTTGATAATAATAAGAGTAATGAGTATAGTAATTGTCGCCCTATCGATCATATAAGCATAATAAGGCTAATAATATGAGTTAGATTTATAATAATAGGAGTAGTAAGTATAGTAATTGACGTTCTATCGGTCATATAACCATAATATGGCTAATAATATGAGTTAGATTGATAATAGTGAGTGTAATAAGTATAGAAATTGTCGTTCTATCGATCATATCTGCATAATATGGTTAATAATATGAGTTAGATTGATAATAATAAGAGCAATGAGTATAGTAATTGTCGTACTATCGATCATATAAGCATAATATGGCTAATAGTTTGAGTTAGATTTATAATAATAAGAGTAATAAGTATAGTAATTGTCGTTCTATCGATCATATAAGCATAATATGGCTAATAATATGAGTTAGATCGATAATGATAAGAGTAATAAGTACAATAATTGTCGTTCTATCGATCATATAAGCATAATATGGCTAATAATATGAGCTAGATCGATAATGATAAGAGTAATAAGTACAATAATTGTCGTTCTATCGATCATATAAGCATAATATGGTTAATAATATGAGTTAGATTGATAATAGTGAGTGTAATAAGTATAGTAATTGTCGTTCTATCGATCATATTAGCATAATATGGTTAATAATATGAGTTAGATTGATAATAATAAGAGTAATAAGTATAGTAATTGTCGTTCTATCGATCATATAAGCATAATATGGTTAATAATATGAGTTAGACTGATAATAGTAAGAGTAATGAGTATAGTAATTGTCGTACTATCGATCATATAAGCATAATATGGCTAATAATATGAGTTAGATTTATAATAATAAGAGTAATAAGTATAGTAATTGTCGTTCTATCGATCATATAAGCACAATATGGCTAATAATATGAGTTAGATTGATAATAATAGGAGTAATAAGTATAGTAATTGTCGTTCTATCGAGCATATCTGCATAATATGGTTAATAAAATGAGTTAGATTGATAATAATAAGAGTAATAAGTATAGTAATTGTCGTTCTATCGATCATATAAGCATAATATTGCTAATAATATGAGTTAGATTGATAATAACAAGAGTAGTGAGTATAGTAATTGTCGTTCTATCGATCATATAAGCATAATATGGCTAATAATATGAGTTAGATTGAGAATAATAAGAGTAATAAGTATAGTAATTGTCGTTCTATCGGTCATATAACCATAATATCGCTAATAATATGAGTTAGATTGATAATAGTGAGTGTAATAAGTATAGTAATTGTCGTTCTATCGATCATAAGCATAATATGGGTAATAATATGAGTTAGATTGATAATAATAAGAGTAATAAGTATAGTAATTGTCGTTCTATCGATCATAATTGCATAATATGGTTAATAATATGAGTTCGATTCATAATAATAAGAGTAATAAGTATAGTAATTGTCGTTCTATCGATCATTTAAGCATAAAATGGCTAATAATGTGAGTTAGGTTGATAATAATAAGAGTAATAAGTGTAGTAATTGTCGTTCTATCGATCATATCTGCATAATATGGTTAATAATATGAGTTAGAATGATAATAGTGATTGTAATAAATATCGTAATTGTTGTTCTGTCGATCATATAAGCACAATATGTCTAATAATATGAGTTAGATTGATAATAATAAGAGTAATAAGTATAGTAATTGTCGTTCTATCGGTCATATAACCATAATATCGCTAATAATATGAGTTAGATTGATAATAATAAGTGTAATAAGTATAGTAATTGTCGTTCTATCGATCATAATTGTATAATATGGTTAATAATATGAGTTAGATTGATAATAATAAGAACAATGAGTATAGTAATTGTCGTACTATCGGTCATATAAGCATAATATGGCTAATACTATGAGTTAGATTTATAATAACAAGAGTAATAAATATAGTAATTGTCGTTCTATCGATCATATCTGCATAATATGGTTAATAATATGAGTTAGATTGATAATAGTAAGAGTAATGAGTATAGTAATTGTCGTACTATCGATCATATAAGCATAATATGGCTAATAATATGAGTTAGATTTATAATAATAAGAGTAATAAGTATAGTAATTGTCGTTCTATCGATCATATAAGCACAATATGGCTAATAATATGAGTTAGATTGATAATAATAGGAGTAATAAGTATAGTAATTGTCGTTCTATCGAGCATATCTGCATAATATGGTTAATAAAATGAGTTAGATTGATAATAATAAGAGTAATAAGTATAGTAATTGTCGCTCTATCGATCATATAAGCATAATATGGCTAATAATATGAGTTAGATTGATAATAACAAGAGTAGTGAGTATAGTAATTGTCGTTCTATCGATCATATAAGCATAATATGGCTAATAATATGAGTTAGATTGATAATAGTGAGTGTAATAAGTATAGTAATTGTCGTTCTATCGATCATATTAGCATAATATGGTTAATAATGTGAGTTAGATTGATAATAATAAGAGTAATAAGTATAGTAATTGTCGTTCTATCGATCATATAAGCATAATATGGCTAATAATATGAGTTAGATTTATAATAATAAGAGTAATAAGTATAGTAATTGTCGTTCTATCGATCATATAAGCATAATATGGCTAATAATATGAGTTAGATCGATAATGATAAGAGTAATAAGTACAATAATTGTCGTTCTATCGATCATATAAGCATAATATGGCTAATAATATGAGCTAGATCGATAATGATAAGAGTAATAAGTACAATAATTGTCGTTCTATCGATCATATAAGCATAATATGGTTAATAATATGAGTTAGATTGATAATAGTGAGTGTAATAAGTATAGTAATTGTCGTTCTATCGATCATATTAGCATAATATGGTTAATAATATGAGTTAGATTGATAATAATAAGAGTAATAAGTATAGTAATTGTCGTTCTATCGATCATATAAGCATAATATGGTTAATAATATGAGTTAGATTGATAATAGTAAGAGTAATGAGTATAGTAATTGTCGTACTATCGATCATATAAGCATAATATGGCTAATAATATGAGTTAGATTTATAATAATAAGAGTAATAAGTATAGTAATTGTCGTTCTATCGATCATATAAGCACAA